>NW_003852414.1:15452498-15467533 GCF_000181295.1 Otolemur garnettii | reverse complement strand
AAAAAAAAAAAAAAAAAAAAAGAATCACATTCATATTATCCTTGAGAAAGTAGATAGTTGTCAAAATGCAGAACCTTAACAAGAATCTGACTAGCTTACCTGTACTCTGCCTCAGTTTCTTTTCCTGTTGATGGAGGTAATATTTTGTTTACTCACCTTAGATTGTTAAGAGATGCAAAGGATACCAGTTTGGTTATGGTTACTGTTATTTCCCTTAATTATATCTGATTCAAGTACTTAATTCTGATTTTAATTTCATTGTCCTTCCTGAATGCTAGTTTTGTTTTAGTTTTTGCCTTTTTTTTTTATAGGATTAACCAGCTCTTTGACTTCAGGACTCTGGATTGGACTTAACAGCCTGAGTTTCAACAGTGGTTGGCAGTGGAGTGGGGGCAGTCCATTCCGGTATTTGAACTGGCTACCAGGTAGGGCTGAGTCCATCTGGGGTCAAATAATCCAAATTTAATTTACCCGGACACCATGAAGACCTTTCTTATCTCATGGGTAGATCTCAAACAGAAGGATTAAGAGACTTCATCAAATAGAGTTCATTTCTCACCTTGCTTTGAAATCCACCAGCCTGATTTAAGTACAGGGTGGCCTCTGCACATGAACTTTATGGCCACCCTGGATAGTGAATCTGTAAGGTTGTACCAGCTTCCTGGGAAAAGGACTTGTCTGCCATGGTTATCACACAAATCAGTACAGATCTCTGTTTAAAATGCAAATTCTAATAATGTAAATTCTACATTAAATGTAAATTCTATAATGCCAGGCATTATATCCAAAAACAAATTTGGTAGCCACCCTTCACCATGGTTTAATAAATATGCTAATCAGATTGTTACTCTATACCTGCTGTTCCCTCAACCTTGTCATCATCCTTGACAGGATTATCTGACACTTGTTCGCAAAGTCTGGCAAGGCGCTTTCAGCTTTTTGTATGACGGATACTGGACTCATTTGTCATGATTTTTTGAATTTTATGTTTCATTGAAAGTGCTTATAGGATCAGCACCCATAGTACAGTGCCCACCAGTCACATGCACCAAGGCTGATGGGTTTGAGCCTGGCAAGGACCAGCTAAACAATGACAACTGCAACCAAAGAATAGCTGGGCTTGAGGCAGGCACCTGTAGTCCCAGCTACTTGGGAGGTTGAGGCAAGAGAATCGGTTGAGCCCAAGAGTTTGAGGTTGCTGTGAGCTGTGATGCCATGGCACTCTACCTAGGGCAACATAGTGAGACTCTGTCTAAAAAAAAAGAAAGTGTTTATAAATAAGATATGTATTTCTGACCTGTAATATAGAATGGTATATACAGGGTGGACATAAAGTTCATGGGCAATTTACTATGTTAAACTATTTTATGCCCACCCTGTATAATATTTAAAGATTTTGTGTGTACACTTATGTATGTGTTGTACTATGAATTTAAGCGACCTGAAGCTATTTGGTGTTGGAGAATTTCTCAAGGCTGTATTTGAGTTGTGAGATGTCTGCATTCTTGCAGTCACCATGACAACGATCGGCTTCACATTAACACCATTTTCTCCCGTTTCTAACCTAATAGGACCAGATTAAAAATACTGTCTCAGTCGCAGACTCCGATGCCCTGTACCAGCATGAAAATTCAGTAGCACTTTTCTTGGCAATTTGTAGTTTCTAGAAAAATAGAATCAGGGGATGATAAAAATGTACAATGGCTTTCTTATTTGTGGGAAAGATAGAAAATGCTATAGGCTAGTTATTTCTATGCTTGTATTCTCCATAAAAATAACAGGCTATAAAAGGATATGAATTACTAAATGTAATTTTACATATACACATAAAGCAATAGTCTGAGAAAACAAAAAGACTGATAATAAGATATTTTCAACTTATTTAGCAGTATCAGCTGGTATTAATAACTACTTGAAATCCTCTGTTGGGATGATTCCACACCACTCCCTAAACCCCACCCCCAAAACAGTCTAGGTTTTTTGTTTTTTGGTTTTTTTTTTTTTTGCAGTTTTTGCCTGGGGCTTGGTTTGAACCTGCCACCTCTGGCATACGGGGCTGGCGCCCTACTCCTTTGAGCCACAGCGCTGCCCCTAGTCTTGTTTTTTTTTTTAGGACAGTACAATTAATGATCAGTTATGTCTGCTGTGGGTGTGGGAAAGGGAGCGGCTTATTACGTTGGTCACATCTTTATCAGTTCCACCATGGGCGATACCACAAATAGTGTTCTTTCATAAGGTAAGACTTGTTTTTTAAAGCCACTGAATGTTTTTTGCATTTGGCTTAGAAAATTAAACTCTCTACTTTCTATATGGACTTATTATATTAACCCCCCCCCAAATTTTGATAAAATAATATTCCCAACATGAGAGGACTTTGGGAGGCCAAGGCAGGAGGATCACTTGAGGCCAAGAGTTTGAGACTAACCTGGACAACATAGGGAGACCCTGTCTCTAGAAAAAATGAATTAGCCAGGTCGTGGTATGTGCCTATATTCCTAGCTACTCATGAAGCAGAATGATTCTTGAGCCCAGAAGTTCAAGGCTGCAGTGAGCTCTGATCATGCCATTGCATTCTACCCTGTGCTTAAAAGAGTAAGACCCTATCTCCCAAACAAACAAACAAAATGAGAGAGAATTTTTAGAGAATATATTTTGGTTAATTGAATTAGAATTTACTATGAAATTCCACTTTTAATACATTTCTTCACTGCATGATTGTTACTGGGCTGTCACTCAAATCTTGCAGTGATAATCAATTCTATTTTCTTTTAGAATATGGGAAGTAAATATTACTGCAAGAGCATATAAGATATATTTTTAAAAAACGGGTATATATTTAATTTGTCTTCCTGCCCATTCAGTCAAATTCCACTGAAAAATCCTAGGTGGGCTCAATTATGTCATTGGACAGTAACAATCGTTTATTAGGGGACTAGAATTTTTATTCTTTGTTGCTAAATTATTGTACAACATCAGGCAGATCCTTTTTTATCACTCAGTCTGGGAGTGATACTTATAATATTTAACCACTTAATTTATGATTTCAGTGAGAAAATCTGGGGGTTACCTTTGGTGAAGGTGAGGAATGAAAGTGGAATATGATAGGAAAGTAAATGAAACTCCCTTTTTTATTAAAACAAATTCCTGAGAAGAAGGTACCAGATCAATTACCTTCTGAAATAGTATAAGTACTCATTCAAATTAAAATGAGGAATTTCGTGGAATATTAGAAGTTGTTCTTGAATAACTTGTTTGGTCAAGTCTCCAAGTGAGTAATTAACAGTTAATGCATATGTTAAAATACATTCACTTTTGAAGTGAACATAGATGACCTTGAAGGTGTGCATTCAAATATATAATAACCATGGCTCACATTAAAGACCACCAACTGATGTCTTAAAGTTGTTAGGGGTGTTGTATCAAAAAATAAATATATAATGTGATTTATGAGTCAACACATTCATCAATTATCAATGGCTATAACATATATTATTGTTTCTTGAACTTTAATTTCTGGTACTGCTTCCTCATCTGTAATTTAGCTATCTTGTTATTTTAGTCACACTATTTATACATTTTAAAGCATCTTTATACTTCTTACAAACAATTGTGTGTGTGTGTGGTATTTAAATAACTTTCAGAAATTTCTGGTGAAGACTTTGTGGAGCAGGCCACAAAGTTGATGATTCTCCTCTTGCCAGAAGGGAGAGTGAAATTCAAGTTCTGATTATATGGGTGTCAACGGTCATAGGGCAGAGCTGTTCATAGACTGTGGCCTGTTCACGCTGTCTTCAGGTGTGAGATGAATGTAGTTTTCAGAGCACTGATTTTTTTTTTTTTTTTTTTTTTTTGCTGGGGCTGGGTTTGAATCACCACCTCCAGTATATGGGGCCAGTACCCTACTCCTTGGAGCCACAGGCGCTGCCCTCAGAGCACTGATTTTAATGTCCTATGAGTAGTGAAAAGCATGAGAAATTTGGGTACCGATGCACGCACATATCTGGTTCTTTAATCAGTTTCCAGTAAGACATGAAGGAAGGCGTAGCTGCAAGCAGTATTCTCTCATGGGCTGAGCTGAAGATGTTGAGAAAGAGTTTCAGTTCTGGGAGCATGACATCTTGAGTTCCACTTACTCCTTCCGTTGAACTCTCTTGTCTGTTGACTTTCTTTCCTGTCTTCCCTCTAACTGGGAATGGTTTCAAGCCTGGTCCTGATGGTCAGCTTGACTTAGTTTCTTTTGTTTGTTTGTTTTTTGTGGTGGTGGTTATTGACAATGTTTAATATAGCTGGCTTGGAACCTCATGTGTTCTTTTTACTGGTAACTCCCTATGACTCCTAATATGATATGGGATGCTAATTGTACAACCTTTGAGATCTAGCTTTATTGGTTGGTAATGGGAAACAAAAGTTATTGCAAAAAGCTCTCATTGGTATAATTAACATTTTAGGCATTGGAATGATCCAACAATAAGAAAACAAATAGACACACATCACGTCTTTTGCTCTGCAGCCAGTAAACATTTATCTGCAAATATGTAGCAAAATACAGAATGGGATTACATTAAATTTCAAGGAAGAGGACAGGAGTCTGGGGACGCCGTCTCCTTGGAATCCCTACAGGAGCCTCACTTTAATGTTTCCTTTTCCTCAAAGGAAGTCCATCAACTGAACCTGGAAAAAGCTGTGTGTCACTAAATCCCGGAAAAAATGCAAAATGGGAAAATCTGGAATGTGTTCAGAAACTAGGCTATATTTGCAAGAAGGGCAACAGTACTTTGAATTCTTTTGTTATTCCCTCAGGTAAGTGATCTGTTTGGTCTGACGTGGGTAAGACACCAGCATTTAAAGATAAATAACATTTCTGCTTCATTGTAGCTGTTATGAAATGACTCCAGAGATTTTGTGGGGCAAACCGTGAACCATAGGCCTGCGGTATTTCTTTCTGTTGCTTACTACTACTGGTTTCTAGCATTTCCTGTGTGTGCTGCACTGTTTGGGCAAGGTGCAAGCCTTTGACGTCAATAAGAATTTTATCTTCGCAGCAGTTCTATGAAATAGGAATTATCCTGTACATGTAATAGATGAAAAAAAAAAGATATTCAGAGGATACATAAAATATGCATATAGGACAAAACTGGAATCTACGCTAGGATAACTAATACCCGAAAGGGGTATTTTTATTATGTTCTCCCAGATCTGAGTTCCCATGAAGTTCAGTTTTCCACTAGTCTTCAGAGAATGGACTCAAATCTCCAAAAAGTAGTAACTGGATTTTACATATAGGTTAGACGCCAGGGAATAAAATCAACTGTGTTCTCCATTATCCTTTTATAGAAGAATTAAAGTGCTAAGGCAGAAATTAATTCTTTCTTCAAATTAACTAAAAAAACAAGTACTTACTAAAAAAATTTTAGAACTTAGAAAAAAATTTAGAAATTTGTCTGTTTATGCAGGGTAAACAATGCTGTAAGTGGTTTCATTTATTTATTTATTTGCTGCTAAGGGAACCTGTCAGGTGGCATTCTTGACTTTTTTCTTCTTGATTTTGAAAGCAGTTTCATTGGTTTTAAAAATATGCTTGACATAGCCAGAAAATTCAAAAGGTACAAAAATGATAACATAATAATGGTTTTCTATCACCTCTTAACCTCTCACACCCCATTCTTCTCCCTGGAAAATAATAGTTTCTGGGTGTGGATCCTTATTTTGTTATTCTGTGAATATATAAACAAATATATTTAATTAATGTATACATTAATTAAATATAAATTAATATAAAATTATTATATTTGAATAATATAATTATTTTTGCCTGTTTACTACAAATGACAGGATACCACGCATATATCCTTGACCCTAAGTTTCCCACTAACAACTCTGTACATCATTCCATGAAGTACAAAAATAGCTTCTGTGTTCACTTTCATGGCTGCCCAACATCCATTGCAGGAAGAGAACTTTGGTTTTTTTATTCCAGCCAGTCCTCTGTTATTGGACTTTGGTTTACTTCTAGTCTTTTATTACTACCAACAATCCTGAAGTAAATAACTTTATATACATGTCATCTCATGAATGTACTAATTCCTACACGTGGACTTGCTGGATTCGGAAGTAGGTGTGTTTGCAATTTTAATGGACAGGGATCTAGCCAAGATCTCTAATGGATATTGGTGAGGGTCCTGGTTATTGGGTTTGATTATACTTTGAAGGCCCTCTATAAGGATGCTGGATACTCTCAGGATAAGCCAAATTATTTTTTATTTCACCTCCTCTGTTCCTCATGTAGGAAAAATAGTATAAATTCTTTCTTTTTGGAAGAGCTCATACAAGTCTCTTTTTAAGACACTGAATTCCCCTCTTTGGGGAAGAGGAGAGAATGCTTATTGTACAGTTTCTCTGGGAGAAGAGGGAGAATTCTGTAACTTGGCCTTATTGGTCTGTCTGTGAATCTTAGGTTCCTCTTCTATAAGATAGAAGTTTTAATACCTCTTCTTCCTGTGAAATCTTGCTAATATTTTCAAGCACTCCTCAAATTCTCTGCTGTGCCTTCCTTGCCTCTCTCACTAACTCCCATTTGACGGTGGTTTCTGAACACATCTATACTTCCTGGGTTAATTGCTCCAATCTTATCTATAAACCGAAATAAACTGCAGCTTAGAAAAGTATATGAGAGATCACATCATGCAGAGTACATGATCGGGACCCTTGGACAAGAATTCAGCCTCGTACCCTGTTAGTCCTTGAGATACTGCCCTGTTTGTCAATAATTTCCAGGTCTCTAGGGCTGTACTATCTGGTTTGGCAGCCACTAACCACACGTGGGCATTGAGCACGTGAGATGCAGCCAGCTCGAATCGAGATAGGCTGCACGTGGAAAATACATGTTAGATTCCCAAGACTTAGTGAGAGAAAAAAATGTAAAATTTCTCATTTTTGATGGATTCCATGTTGAAATGATAATATTTGAGCTATAGAATCTAAAATGAAATGTGTTATTTAAAGTGAAGTTGACCTGTTTCTTTTTACTTTTATTTACAATGGCTAATGCCTCATTTTAAATTCTGTATGTGGCTCACATTTGTAGCTTGCATTCTATTTCTATTGCCCCATGCTGCCCCAGAGGAACAAATAAATTTTTGTGGCTGCCTCAGGGAACTCCCCTCCATTTCACTTGCATTGGTGGTTTTTTGCTTTAAAATATTTTTAAAGTTCATCTGTTCAGTTCTTTTTCGTTTTTTTTTTTTAAATTAAATCATAGCTGAGTACATTGATGCATTTATAGGGTGCTGGTTTTACATACGATTTGCAATACAACAAACTGGTTAACATAGTCTTCACCGCACTTTCTTAATTATTGCGTTGTGACATTTATACTCTTCACTTACTAGATTTGACATGTACCCTTGTGAAATGCACCACACTTACGGTGTTCATTTTTTGAAGCACTTGGCATTGGCTGACATTTTCATCTTCCTAAGTAGCAAAATTAGAATAACCCACTAGAGGGCTCTAGAGCCATATTAATGTAACTCTTCTCTCCTCTCTCCTCTTCTCTTTTCCTTCCTTTTCTTTACTTCCCTTTTCTCCCCTCCTTTCCCTCCCCTTCCTTCCCTTCTCTTCCTTCTTTCACCACTGGAAACATACAGAACTCAAGTGTATTGAGGAAATAGAATTTTTTAAAATATGCATTTTTCTATGATAATACCTAATCCAGTGTTTGGGCATTATGAGTGACTACTCTTTATTTGAATCACTACTATGCATAGAATCCTGGGCTTAAAGAAAGTGCTTGAGATACTCTCTACCTTTAAGGAATAATGGGACTAATTTGTTAAAATAATAACAAAGAAAGTTCCCCTCTATTGAAGACTTACTCAGACAGCCATTTGAGAACATTTAATGGCAAGCTTAAGTAAATATGTAAATTGACTTTCGTTTGATAATACAGACCCTCTCTAAACAAAATATGTTGCTGAATGTTAATAACAAACTGCTGTATTTCAAATACAACTTCAATTCTTTTTCTTGGCAAACACTTGGCAAACAATATACATGTTTAGACCCTGTGCCAGGTTCAAGGGCATATAGTGTAAGTAAGTGAGTCTTCCACCTTCAAATATCTTTACTGTTACCTTCCTCAGCTCATTATCAGTAAATTAAAAATTAAAGTAAATTTTTGCAATGTCTGATCAGGATTATGGAATTTGATATTAATATTAGTAACAATAATGAGGATATTAACCCTTGGCTTAATAAAATAATAATTGTGGGGTATTTGTAATTTATAAGCACATTATTCTTTTCCAGTTCGAAAGAACACAGAGTAGATAGTTTAACATTAGTATGAGTTTTAATGTTCTTTACAAATTTCTTTTGCACGTATGGATACTTTGATTCATGTGATGTGACTTGGTTAGGATCACATAACTTGTGGCACATTCAGGTTTTACTGCAAAAACATCTGAATCAAAGTCTTCCCCTAGCCACAAGAGCACATGTCATTTTGGGAGAATAACTAATAGCAGTGGATCCCTTCCAAGGTACAGAAGGGGATCCAAGGCTTGGGGTGCTATGGTTGCAGTGGCTCTGGCCCTGTCCCCGACCCATTCCACTGCCTGTCCACACTGATCTGTCTCACAGTTGCTTATGAGTATCACCTACCCTTTGAAGAGTGACAGGATCCCCAATATCCACAGAATAAAGGCAAATTAAAACCTGCTGGGTGCTGTATTATCTATCAAACCTTTAACAGTACGTAATAGATGCTTAGTACAAATTCACTGATAAAATGTAGATAAAAATACATTCTGTTATACCTTAGTGTGGTCTTGTGGGTAGTTTTGCTTTCTTTTAGTCTAAAACCGAAATAGAATGTCTAATCTATTTGTTGTGAATATATAGTATTTGCCAGTATTTGCTTAAGAACTATGAACTTGTTTCATGTACAGAATGATAACAACTATGGTTATCATTCTAAACACATCTTCTCTTTTAAATGTTTTATGAACTTCTTCTTTTTTCTTTTTTTCTAGAAAGTGATGTGCCTACTAACTGTCCTTCTCACTGGTGGCCCTATGCGGGATACTGTTACAAGATTCATAGAGAGGAGAAGAAAATCCAGAGAGATGCCCTGATTGCATGTAGGAAGGAAGGCGGTGATCTCGCAAGTGTCCACAGCATTGAGGAATTTGACTTTATTTTCTCCCAGCTAGGATATGGTGAGGAATGTTACACTGCTCACATGCTGGAGACTGGTCTTGAGAGCTCCTTTGGCCAAACTGCCACCCCCCCAGTCTTTTTAAAATTTAATCATAAATGAACAATTAAGCAATTTAATAAATATAACATCGAATCATACCTACAATGTAAAAATTGATAGCAATTTAAAGAATTCTTATCACTAAAAGATAATCCAGTTTATCTTCTTTTAACATGTAGTCAGTTTATGGATAGATTTTAAATATTATCTTTCTGTTAATTATCTAGATTCAGAGCAGTCTATCTTTAAACTTGTCAACATTGTTTAATTCTTTGGAATTTTTGTGTGTGTGTGTGCATATGTTTGTGTATTTTCTTTTTTTTTTTAGGTACAGATTTTATCTCACAAGGAAGGTCTCTCTCTTTTTTTTTTTTTTGAAACAGAGTCTCATTTGGTCACCCTTTATAGAGTGCTCTGGCATCCTAGCTCACAGCAACTTCTAACTCTAAGCGATTCTCTTCCCTCAGCCTCCCAAGTAGCTGGGACAATTAGTGCCCTCCACAATGCCCAGCTATTTTATAGAGACAGGGTCTCACTCTTGCTCAGGCTGGTTTTGAACTCATGAGCTTAAGAAACCCACCTGCTTCAGCATCCCAGAGTGCTGGAATTACAGGGCGTGAGCCACTGCACCCAGCTAGGAAAGTCTCTTAATGAACCATCTCACACTTTGGATTTTCTTTTCTTTATGAAACTAGCTAACATGGTGAAATAAAGGGATTTTTTTTTTTTTTTGTAGTGGTTAGGTGTTGGCATAAACCATTTAAAGAAATGTTTGTCTCAATTTTAGGTATATAATTTTAAAAATCATAGAAAAGGTACTAACCAGAAGAAAAAAATGGGTCAAATGAGCTGGGACTGCTTGCCTTATAGAAGAGCCAGCTGAGAAACAACTTAGTGATTCTGAGCATTTGGCAATCTTGGTTGATGAAATGATTATCGTTTTCATGTTGTATAGATGAGGCTTCTAAATGATAGCTGTGCCTGTTCTTCCCGTCCCCCCAGCAAAACAACAGGAAATGGATGGTGTTGATGGTGGTGACAGCACCCTGCCCCATAGTGCCGGTGCGAGCAGCAATTAACAAATAGATTAGAATAAAATACAGCACCAGCAGAGAAAGACTTAAATGACTCCCAAGCACCACTGCTCCCAGCCCCTGTGCCAGTTGGAATTCATCTTCCTCTGTTAACCTCATTTATCATTACAGGCCATTACAATAGCCCACTGTAGCCTGTTAATCATTTGTGGATAATTCTTTATCTACCTAGCCTAGAAAATTCAGGCTAAAAGATAATAATGGAATCAAAACTATGGATGAATAACAGTTACTTAAGTTTATCATGACACTTACAATAGCTAGTAAAATTTGCCAGTGAATCAAAGGAAAAGAGATGAATCAAGGTTTTATAGAACTAAGGTGCAAATTTTGTTCTCCTTTCTATAATGTGATGTATTAATAGAACCAACTGATATTTGAAATATTTTCAACACACTGATTAACATAGCCTTCATGGCATTTTCTTAGTTATTGTGTTAAGACATTTATATTCTGCATTTAGAAAGATTCACATGTACCCTTGTAAGATGGACCATAGGTGTGGTCCTACCCATCACCCTCCCACCACCCATCCTCCTAAAACCAGCACAGTATACCCCATGACTGCATGATTTAATAAAAAAAAAAAAGAAGAAGAAACTGATATTTTTATTGCCATAATTATTTTGGGAAGTTAGGATGGCCAGAAATGATTTTAAATTCTGCTTGAAAATTTTCAAATGAATGAGAAAAGCCATTAAAAAATACTGCTAAGGATTTATTTATTTAAAATAATAAAATAATATTCAAAAAGTAAAGGTATAAAGTTAATATTATTGCTTTTAGGACAAAAGCCTAACCTTATTTAGCTAATTGAGATCATATCTTTTATATTAATCATGGAAATATACTTCAAGGGGGCACATAGGGACCTGCCCATGTAAGTTAATAACTATACCAACTAACTTGTTATGACTTCCCCAACTGGGTTATCAAACTCATTTTCACAACTTTACACTCGCATATTATATATTTTTGTAGGATCAAGATTGAATTCAGGAATTGCAAGGGGGAGAATAGATTAGCAAGAAGAACATTGACAGAAAAACTCTTAATACTTGATTTTTTTTCTTTATTTCAGGTTAATGTGAGGGTACAAATACCTAGGTTATAATATTTGCATTTGTGAGATTGAGTCCCTCTTGTAGCTGTGCTCCCACTGAATGGGCATAATGTAAGGGCATATGGCACACCTCTTAATACTTTATTATAATTGTGGGACTTGGGTGGTCCCCAATTTTTCACTGGTCTTCAACTAAAATCCTCAAAGGGTACATGAGGTCCCTGGGAAGCCTGTACTTGTTGCTTAAAAGATCATGATCTGTCAAATCAAGTTAAAGGAAAAGGGGACCATCTTGGCAATGTCATTTTCAACCCATGGTACTGGAAACATCTGCTGGGGCTGGCAGGAGGCCAGACTGAGACTTCTCCAAAAGCAAAATTGAATGACAACTTTTAGGGGGAAGAGACTAAACCACTTAGCTAAATTCTTACATAGTGTATATTTTCCTCCTTTTCTGGGCTCTATCTTTACCATCCTTTGGCAAGTAATTTTATTTTACCATTCAGAGATAGTACATCCAGCATTTGTGATAGACTTCCTCATTGTGCAAATTAGATAATTGGGTACTCTGAATTTTTAAATTTTGAAGGATTTATTTTTCAGCTTTGAAATTGCATGCGTTCAAGCATTTCTGTTGTGTCTTGTTTCTGTTCTGATATTTAGAATTCTTTCAGAATAACTACTCATAAAATCAATAATGTCCTCAATAGAATTTCAAAACAAAATAATCGCATTTTAAAGCCATATTGGTTGCTTTGGTTTTAACCTCATTTGTTATTTGAGTTTTCCTGGTGTTTCATGACATCTTATGGTAAAAATAATTATAGATTCACTTTTATTTATAGAATAATAAATAAGTAGCAAAGGCCAGGAGCCAGCCTGACTTTTCATTTTATATTTCTCTCACTGTATAGATAAATGTCACTTCTAGTATAGTGATCAATTCTTTAATAGAAGCAACTAGAATATTCTTTCTTTCTTTCTTTTATTGTTGGGCATTTATTGAGGGTACATGGAACCAGGTTACATTGGTTGCATTTGTTAGGTAAAGTCCCCCTTTATGTCCCATCCCCAAAAGTTGTGTTCCCTACCAGCCTCCCTCCTTCCCTCTCTCTGCTCTTCCCTTCCCCCAACTCCCTCCCTCCTTCCAACAACAGTGGCTCTAAATTTTTGTTATTTTCAATCACTTGTAAGATTTAAGAGTAGGCAAATAGATTTGTGTAAACAGGCTATTGTATTTCTAACAACATGATTGCAGTTGGCATGGTGAATTGAAAAAGTGGCTTCACATACTAGGGAGTAATAATAGAGCTACCTCCATTTCACTTGTCAGCTCCCAGGAGATGTAACTTGTAATAGAGCAACTGAAGAATACAGTCAGATTCACAATGTAAAGAATACATACACAACCTAAAACAGACAGCATAAATCAGAATTGGCATATAAATCTACATCATTATAGACTGAGGTTAATACTCCAGAGGATTATCCTTTATGACAGTGATGATTGCAAGGGAGCAGAGCGCTATTGATAAAGCAGAGGGCCTTCCTTTCCTGCTACTCTCCTGACCCGTGGACAGCAACCTTTGTATATCCTACCTTTGTGGTTTTCTTCCTGTTTAGAGTCAAGTGATGAGCTGTGGATTGGCTTAAATGACATCAAGATTCAAATGTACTTTGAGTGGAGTGATGGGACCCCTGTAACATTCACCAAATGGCTTCGTGGAGAGCCAAGCCATGAGAACAACCGGCAGGAGGACTGTGTTGTGATGAAAGGCAAGGTGAGGCCACCCGCACTGCTGGTGTTTAGTAAAACCACTGGGGGCTTTTCCTTCATCCCACTCAATGACATGTATTTGTTTAGATTCATTTTATTCTAGGTAAATTGACATGGATCAAAGTTGAACCAAAATTTAGATTCAATTTCTTAAATCTTGCCAAATTATCTAGCAAAGTCAAATTTTCAAGAGGAACCACAAAGGCAATGGACAGAGACTTTTGGTTAAAGGACGACATTGACCAATAACGGATTCACATGATAACTTTGGTTCTATTTGGTTGCTCTGAGTAGACATGGACCTAGTTAGAACGATTCTGGTTCCGCACCTGGAGTCTGTCCTTGAAAAGCTACATTTGTTTTTTCATGTTAAGTCATGACACTTCCATGAAAGTGAAATGATGGCAGCCATGATTGAAGTATAACCTTAGCAATTGAAGACTATCATCACATTATCTTTTGTTCATGGACAGTAAATATGGTTTTGCTTTGTGACTTATTCCCTCATTTACAAAATGGGGATAACAATGATACCCAGATCACCTGTGGATATGAGTCATATGAGTATTAAATGGGCTAATGCATATATTGTGGACAGTTCTGGCCAATTTTACTATTCAATTAACATTAGCTACTATTTTTGTCACTGTGGTCATTTTTACTGTGGTTGATGGAAAGTTTAAGAAAAGTATGTGTTAACTATCCAAAGAGTAGGCAGAAGAAACCGGAGAGGATTTGGGAAGGAGGTGAAAAGACAGGTTAGCTGAAAGGGCTAGAGGTAGAAAGGGCAAGTAGAAACATTAATTAGCACTGAAGGTTAAGAAATAGGAATTATCTCAGGAACTGAAAGACTACAGTTGCAATTTATTAAGTATTGGTCCAACTGGAGGCTTGGGCACCAGATTGTGGTGGGTTGAGACCTGATGAGAGACGAGGAACTATAGACATTTTTCTAGACATTTGGCAGTTAAGCGAAGGAAAGAAGAGGTAACATTAGCATGAGATTTCTAGAAGGCTCCACTTTCCACTTTCGAGCCTTAGACCTGGGAGAACATTTGTTTGTTGAAATTAGAAGAAGGAAGGAAAGATGACTTTGGTTTCAGGTTTGTTTTCAAGTTCAGAGCACTGGGCAAGAGAGTTGTTTCTGGATGGTTTCCATGCATTGGGTTTAACTGAAGATAGAACTGAGTGCTCAGACTGGTGAGAATGCAGCTTGCAAACCTCCTGTGAGCACTGTCAGCTAAGGACTTACAAGCATTTTTAGTCTCTTTCTGGATCACTCTAAATAGTAGCTTGAATTTCTAGGATATAAAATCATATGAGGGTTGCCATCTCTTTTTACATCTTTGTAGCCGGAGTCAAATGTACTATTTACACGTAAAACATCACTTTCTTTTCCTTTCCTTTCTGGAGTTGTCATTTTGTGTTAATAACCTTGAATCTTCATTTTCTTTCTCTAAGGCCCAATTATAAGAACATAGCATCAATGTCCCCAAACTGGTAATCTTTTGTTTTTTTCTCTACCCTCTCTGAAGGATGGGTACTGGGCAGATCGAGCCTGCGAGCGGCCTCTGGACTACATCTGTAAGATGAAATCACAAATCCAAGGTTCAGGAATAGTGGAAGCTGAACAAGGCTGCCGGAAAGTGAGTACAGAATGTATGCGGTGGTTTCACATCAGCAGATATTCTTTGATACAGTTGGTTTTTATTTTTACATGTGAAAGCGCTTTGTTATCTCAATTGCCAAATGTTTCAGCTGTGTCTAAACCTTGAATGGTTTATTATCAGTGTTTGTTTGTTAACACCCTTCTCCCTTCACTTTTCTTTTTTTTTTTTTTTT
>NW_003852414.1:15391136-15452265 GCF_000181295.1 Otolemur garnettii | reverse complement strand
GCCGGTTGAGCTATAGGCGCCGAGCCTCCCTTCACTTTTCTTTGGGAATTCTCTATAGTTAATACCTCCTTTTGGAATTTCGTGGGAATCAGAAGACAGGGAACAGGGTGTTAAGATCACACATCCACTAGCATGTGGTGGAACTTACCAGATGAAGGCAGGTTATAAGAGTCTGTGTTTACAGGTTACAAGGAATGTTTATTATTTTAGAAAGTTAAAGTAATAAAACATCTCTTGTGTATGTACACGATTAGGCAAAGAATGTGTAAGTGTTCTGGTGATGAATCAAAGTACACAGGTGTAGGGGCAGGAGACCAGGATTCTAGCCTTACTGCTCTTGACCATAAGAAAGCTGTATGGCTTCTCTGGGCTAAAGTTTCCAGAATGTAAAAATTAGAAGAGGAATTTGGACAATTGCTAAGCTCCTTCATCTCTGTAGGAGATGATCCTATGGATTGTCAGGAATATTTCTAGAAGATAACTTCAAGTAGTCAATAGCAAACTATCCTTAGTCTTTTTCCCCCATTTCATAATATTTCTGAATTGCTTCAGTCCGGTGGGGATTCTCTTTAGTAGATCACAGCAATCGGAGGCAGGAAACCCAGACTCCAACTGGGACCCACAGTACTCGGTTAAACTGAATAGTCACAGGAGCCTTTTCCTGTTGAGCTTTAGTCTCATCTGCATCACAGCAGCCCCTCCCTGCAGGCCTCCCCCCCCTTTTTTTGTCTTTTGAGATGAAGTTTCACTCTGTCTCCCTGGGTCTGGTATCATCATACTTCATAGCAACCTCAAATTCTTGGTCTTGAGTGATCCTCTGGCCTCAGCCTCCCAAGCAGCTGGGACTACAGGTGTCTGGCGTGATAGTTTTTCTGTTTTTAGAAGAGATGGGGGTCTCCTTCTTGCTCAGGCTGGTTTTGAATTCCTGAACTCCAGGGCTCTACCCACTTTAGCTTCCCAGAGTGCTAGGATTACAAGCATGTAATCCTTTGCTCATGCACCCACCCTTCCCACCCTCCCCATGAGTCTTACACTTCTCTGAGAATAAAGAAAATGGTCTTTGCAAAATAAGTTTTTAAAAGCATAAAGAAACTGAAAACACAGGGGTTATGGTTATCATTGTCCTGTTTGATTGGAGACTGGCTCATCTTCCTCTTTTGTTCTTTCTCACTTCTCTTGAGTAAAAATGAAGTAGAAACTATTTTCTTTCTAAGAGTTTGATGTTGTGGTCTCACCATCCTGTAACAAACTCTAGAAGGTGGAACGTTCTTCTATGGGACTATATAAATAAACCATAAAGAAAAATGGAGCAGCTAGCAGAAAATCACAGCATGTTACAGAGATGAAGGAGCTTAGCTGATTGTCCAAATTCCTCTTCTAATTTTTGCATTCTGGAAACTTTAGCCTGGAGAAGCCATATAGCTTTCTTATAGCCAAGAGCAGTAAGGCTAGAATCCTGGTCTCCTGCCTCTAAACCAGTGTACTTTGATTCATTACCAAAAAACTTATGTTTTCTTTGCCTAATGGTATACCAACACAAAAGATTGTATATTATTGTAACTTTCTAAAGTAATGCAGTCCTTAAGTTTTTATTACTTTGGCATAATCAATCTAAGGTTTTTTTTAGAGAGAGTTTATCACTTTATCGGCCTCAGTAGAGTGCTGTAGCATCACAGCTCACAGCAATCTCCAACTCTTTGGCCTAGGCAATTCTCTTGCCTCAGCCTCCCAAGTAGCTGGAACCACAGGTGCCTGCCACAACGCCCAGCTATTTTTTGTTTCAGTTCGGCCGAGGCCGGGTTTGAACCCACCACCCTCAGCATATGGGGCCTGCACCCTACTCACTGAACCACAGGCACTGCCCTCAATCTAAGTTTTTTAATCTTTTTCTATTTACCACATATTGTAGTCTTGATAATAATCCCATTTTATCATTAGGATGGTTAGAATAACAACAGGAGAATAATAGCAACTCTTTATGAAGATGGTTATTATTATCTTTTAATAAATTAGAAAGATATATAGTACTGATTAGAAATAAAAGGAAACTGAAGCATAGATAGATTGAATAATGTGGCCAATTTAAAAACACCTGCTCTAGGTAGAGACTTTTTCAAAGGAGTAGGAAGATTAGAAAAAAAAATCCACTTACCAGCAGTGGAAGGTAACAAGGTACTTGGTGGTGGTGGTGGTGCTGGGGTATCTTTCTGATGAGTCAAAACCAATTGTCTGTTGTGAGACAGATCTGGGCTTCAGTTTTCAATTCAGTGTTATGGGATACCTGTCAGATGCACATGTAAATCCTCATTATAAACAAGTTCTGTCATCCAGGCTGTGGGAACCTCAGAGATGAGTGTCCAACCGAAAATTACAAAGTACACCACCAGGATCTTCAGTTGGAGAATTTAATAGATACAACATTAAAATAAGTGTGTTTTTAAATGGTTACAGAAAGAAAAGATGGACTTGAAACCATGGATCAGCCACCAGGGTTTATGCAGGGTTTTAATTAGGATGCAATCTAAAATATTTTTCATTTCTGCTAAAATTTTTTTGACCCATGAAGTATTTCAGAATGTGTGTACATGCATGTGTGTGTTAGCAGCAGTGGGAATTTGGGTGGTAATGATTTTTGGTAGTAGAGTTTTGTTTTCTAATTTCTAAGTATTTAGGAAGATATTATTGATTTTACTTTCTCTGTATTATGATCATGTAACTTTATTTTTCATTTTTGTTGAGATTTTCTTTATGGCCTAGTTCATAGTAAATGTCTATAAATATTCCATGTTGCTTCAGTGGAATGTTCTTTGATTATTGGGTACAGGGTCTGTCTATACCGAATAGATAAAATTTGGCAATTACATTATGCAGATATTCTACATTCTTAAGAATTTTGTCAGCTTTACACAATATATGCCTTGTAATTCTGTCAACTTTTGCTTTATATAATTTGAGGCTGTGTTGTTATATCATTCTGATGAATCATTGCTTTAATTATTCTATCATTACTTTCTTCATTCCCTAATGATGCCTTTCTTACCATCACATTTATTTTATCTAATATTAATATAGCCATGTCATTTGGTTTTAGAAATGTCCCTTGTAAACATGTGTCTGCCTTTTTATTTTTAGTCTAATTTAAGAATCTCTGGCTTTTAACTAACAAATGAGTTTAAATTTGTTTTGCAACTGATGATACCTTTGGAATGATTTCTCCCATCTTTATCCCATTTTCCCTCTCCTATGGGTTTGGGAATTGTATCTTCTACTACTTTTTTAAAGTAGTTCTCGCTCTCTCTTTCCATATATATATATATATGTACATATATATATTCCTTTCTATATATCTTTGCAGATATAGATATCTATATATAAATATATAATATAAATATATATCTAAATATCTATATTTCTCTCTCTATACATCTGTAGAGATATATATCTATATCTCTATCTATAGATATAGATAGAGATATAGATTGAATATAGATATATGTAGAGAGATATACAGAATTGAATATAGATATAAATATATAGGTATCTCCATTTCTCTATATAAATATATATCTATATTTTTCTTTCTAAATATATATATATGTACATATTAGAAATAAAAGAGAACTGAAGCATAGATAGATTAAGTAATTTATTCTATATTTGAGACACAGTCTTGATCTGATTCCTGGGCTTAAATAAAGTGCATGATTATAGCTCACTATAACCTCAAACCCCTGGGCTCAAATAATCCTCCTGCCTCAGTCTCCTCAGTAGCTGGGATGATAGGTGCATACCACCACACCTGGATAATTTTTTTCTTTTTTATACAGATTTGTTCAAGCTGGCCTTAAATAACTGGCCTTAAGAAGTCTTCCTACCTTGGCCTCCCAAAATGCTAGGATTATAGATGTGTCAGAATCCCCAATTCAACTTATATTTTTATTGTGTATTCCAGACTTGATAAAATTTAAGTTAATATCTCTATTTGCTTCCTGAACAAAAGGAACATTATTGTTCTACTTAGATATATTTTAAACTTAAATTTTGAAATAATTAGACACACAAGTAGAGTTCTCCTGTTACCTTCCATCTAGCTTCCTTCAATGAAAATATCTTACCTAAAGATATGACATTATCACAACCAAGGAATTGACATTGACCCGATCCCCAAAGCCCCCTACCTTACCTTAGTTATCATTGCTATGAGACTTGGATTTACTAAGGCATGTATCAGTTTCTTTGGTCAATGGAGTTTTAGCTCATTCATTTCTCCCAAATTAAAATTACTTATTTCCAATGTAAATTTTTAATGAGTTCTTTTACTGGGGATCTGGAAATAAAAAACTCTCTGTTTTAGTCTGAAAATATCTTAAATTAATCCTCACACTGAACAATAGTTTAGCTAAGTCAGTTTAGAATTCTAGATTGACAACTATTTTTGGATGCCAATTCATGTATTATTTTATTTTCTTCCTGACCTTATTTTTGCCTCTGGAATTCCTATTATCAGACCAATTCTGTTTTTAAGTGTGTAGCCTGTGATATCTTATCTCCAGTTCCGGGATGTTCCCATCATCTTTGCCATTCTGCAGGTTTACTATTTGTGTCTAGATTTGGAATTATTTTATCTGTTCCCTTTGGCATTTAGTGTGACTCTTCTTTGTGAGGATTCATGGCTGTCTTTCAATTCTTGAAAACTACCAGCTGTTAATTTTGCTCACTGCTTCTGAAACGAAGGTCAGCATCTAACCTTCTCATTCTACTGTCTATATTTTGTATCAACATGTTTCCCTGCTACATTCACCCAATTAACTAATTGTCTCTGAAACCTTGTTTACTATATTGATTGAACCACTGTGTTTTTTTATGACTATATTTTTCAAAAAAAATCTCTTTTTGGATTTGTATCTTCCTCTTCTTCATGCCTAGTATTTTTTTTTTTTTTTTGAGACGGAGCCTCAAGCTAGCCCCCTGGGTAGAGTGCTGTGGCATCACAGCTCACAGCAACCTCTAATTCCTGGGCTCAAGCGAGTCTCCTGCCTCTGCCTCCCAAGTAGCTGGGACTACAGGCGCCCGCCACAACGCCCGGCCATTTTTTGGTTGCAGCCATCATTGTTGTTTGGCGGCCCGGGCTGGGGATTCGAACCCGCCACCTTAGGTGTATGTGGCTGGCGCCTTAGCCGCTTGAGCCACAGGCGCCGAGCCATGCCTAGTATTTTTGATCTCTTGCTTTTGGTTGTATTTTTTCTTTTGTCACTAAATCATCTCTAACATGTTTATTTTTATAATTTTTTTTCAGAGTGTTCTATTATGTTAAGTTGTTGATGCTCCCTTAGCATGGAACATTTTCTCACATGGTTTGTAATTTTTGATTGTGGGTTAGTTCCCATCTCCATTCCCACACCTTCCCCCAGATGTCATGGTCTGATCTGGGTTGTGGAAATATTTCTGTTGTGTGGTTTCCTATTCTACTTCTTTGCATGCTTTAGAGAGTCCTCTTTTGTAGATCAAGTATTACTTGAATATTTCAGCTGTGGACTGTCGTACAATATGACTAGTATAAAGTTGGAAGTGTCACCTGTCTATGACACTGACTTGGCATTTATTTTCAAACTGAAGAGTTTGGTATTTGAACACCTACCACCCTAGGCAGAAGAGAAGACCCTGTCATTTCCTGGTTCTGTGGGTAGATTATTCTGGTTCTCACCTCAGGTGTGTCAAAGGCCCAATGTCACATTCTGTATGGACATTAATCCCACAGCCCACTGTATCTTAATCTAGATCTGATATACCCTGGGCAAGGGCAATCTCAGCATGTGCATTTTTCCATTCAGCTTTTAGTATATGACTTATTTTTGTACCTGGAAGACTTCCCCCTTCTTCGTTTTGAATTCTGGTATGGATTTTTAGTTTATCATTATGTTTTTTCTTAGAATTTCTGTGTATTTGAAGATGGGAGAGGAGCCATACCAAATTACATTGCCCAGATGATTCAGTTTTATACTCATCATCTACCGTTAGGTTCAAAAGGCAACTGGGTTTGCTATTCCCCAATTATTTCTTATGGTTGCTTATTCTACAACTGACATCTTAGCCAATCTGTTCGGTTCCTCTGTGAACATGTCACAGGCAGTTTTCATTGGAAAATGCATCAGATGACTGCCTCCCCATTAGGTATCATGATTTGTTGTCTGAGGAATGAGGCATGACTGTTTTCTTTATTCATTTATACAGATAATTTTCCATTGCATTTCAAATTTTCAGATTGGTGCTCTTTAGACATTTTTATTATTTATCCATTTATTTCATGACAGAAGAATTATTAAAATAATGTTTCCTGATAAATATGTACAATAACCTACTTGTGTCTTCACTGCTTGGCGACATTAATAGGGCTGGAAAAGATATGGGTATTACTGCTACTTGATTGGACACACGATGTCAACATTTACGGAAGCAAATGAAACCTGTAAAAATGAGAAGGCTTACTTAACAACTATTGAAGACAGGTATGTAACTTTTTTTTGTTCATTCATTCATCCGTAGCAGAGTTTCCCTGTGTTGTCTCAGGCTAGAATATAGGGGTGTCATCATAGCTAACTGCAACCTCAAACTCCTGAGCTCACATGATCCTACTGCTTCAGCCTCCTGAGTAGCTAGAACTACAGATGCCTGAAACCATGCCCAGCTAATTTTTCTTTTTTAATAGAGATAGGGTCTTGCTCTTGCTCAGACTGGTCTCAATCTCCTGAGCTCAAGGCATCTTCCTGCCTTGGCCTCCGAGAGTGTTAGGATTACAGGTGTGAGCCACGATGGCTGGCCTTAATTTTATTTTTATATATGTCAAATAGTGAAAAATATTCAGAGAAGTCCAGGTATCCACTTGCTTTAAATTTCTGAGTAAATTATGTGTGATGTTGCGATATGGTTTATAAAGGTAGAAGCATAAAAAATAATATCCTTATTTAGATTCTCCACTGCAAACATTATAAACTATTATGCGACTTCTAGTATGTATAAAGCAGTATTCAGAAGAGTTTATTAATAACAATCTAGTAAATGTAATCTATAAATCTAACTTCTTCCTGCTCTGCTGTATGTCAAAAAATTTAAAGCAGGAAAAGTGAACGTTGTCAGCTCAAAATCCCACTTTGTATCTTTATCACTTTCCCCCACCTAAAAAAAGGGGCAGAGAGATTTACAGAATGATTCCTTCTTTTTATTCCTTTCTTTGCCTCATAGGTCAAGAAAAGTCACATGGACATAGAGAATTCTATGTAACTTTTGACCTCTAGGGTCCCATATTTTAAGATTTATTTATTTATGCTTCACTTACTCTTCGCAAAGCCCTGGGTTAGGCACAGAAGAAATTTTTTTTTTAATTTCAATATAGAGTGAAATTGTAGATATGGAGACTCAGAAGCGGGGAGGGTGAGCGGGAGGTAAGGCATCCAAAATTACCTATAAGGTAAAATGTACATTGATGGGTAGACTAAAGACCCTGACTTTGCCACTATGCAATTTGTTACATGCTATCCAGGTAACAAAAAACCCCTGGTACCCCCTAAACCTATCAAAATAAAAAAAAAATTAAATTAAATAAAAATACCCATTATAGATTTTAAAAATAATACTTTAAAATATCCATTTCATTTGCAGTGAAGAGGTAAAAAATTATTGTTTTAATACAATAAGTTATATTTATTAGCCTTTCAAGGCGGGCCCAATAAAAATGTAGGGGATACTATTGATATTAAAAATACCTTGGTAAAATGACAGTCATCATAATACTAGCAGCATAGCTTTTTTTCTTTTTTTAATTTTTTTTTTAAATTAAATCATCACTGTGTACATTAATGCAGTCATGGGGTACAATGTTCTGGTTTTATATACAATTTGAAATATTTTTATCATACTGGTTAACACAGCCTTCATGGCATCATTCTTAGTTATTATGAAAGAAGTGTATTTCACCCCACCTTCTGCTTTCATGTACAATTAAATGTGGTGTATCATAGCATCCTGACATAATGCTGACATCTGAATATCAGAACGTAGATTCTTTTCATCTTCTAACAAGAGAGGTGAACTAATCTTTGAGTACTAGAAGGTCATGTGTGGTCTGCATTATAATTTATCTTTTGGTCTATTGAAATATACTATTACAAGATTTCACTGCATCTTATATTTTTCTGTATGTGTTTTCTATGATGTTTATATTTAGCCGCTCCCTAAGTCTGCTGTTAAATGTGATTTCAGACACTTAAGAAAACTAAATTGAGTTTGGAACATTGAATTGTTTTTCTGTTCTTATTTTGGGAATGAAATTATTCAGATTCTGGTCAAATGAATGTTGTGTTATTGTTAGTTCTTCCTAGTCTCTCTGGAGCCATTGACAGCTCTCTTTGTGCCTGAAAACTTTGGGCGCCGTTTTTCTTTTTCTCACAAGAGATTTTTGCCTGTGCAGCTGCCTACCTACATTTGGTTTTAATTTTTTTAGTTAAGACAAACTTTTGTCTGCCTTGCCAACTGACTTGTATTGCTACTAGATTATGCCAAATACATAGATAAGAATTCAAAGGGAGAGAAAGTGTTGGAATTCATGATTCTGCTTCCTGTTCTTTCTAGAGATTAAATCTCTGCTTCTCTATATTTCTTGATAACTTTTTCTTTTATTTCAGAGCTGAAATAGAAGAGTAAAATTGAGGGAAAGTCCTTGTCAATTATTTTATTTGCATTTATCTTCGATAATGTTACTATCCGTTAACTTGCCAAATCAAGAACTGAACAGAACATTTGGCCTTTTTGAAGAGTGGACTGATTTTTTTTAAACAACGTATTTTTAAATGCTGTGGTTCTCTCCTTTGTGTTTACAAAATTCTCTTATTTTGAGGATAGACAAAGAGGCAAGCAAGGACTAGAGAGAAATAAATGGCTTGAGTGTATTTGAATGATTTTATTCACTGAGCTGTATGGTATTTCTCCTTCATAAGCTCACATTTCCCTACTGAAAATTTCTGTAATTTAAATGGCATATAAATACAATACAATGTGTTTGAATTACTAATTAAATTATAGTCTGGACATAGGACTGAGATACTTTTCATACTGATAATTTTTTTAAAAATGTACATAAATATTTCTAAAACTTAGTCAAATATTAACTTTTCGTTTTAAAGATACGAACAAGCATTCCTGACTAGTTTGGTTGGATTAAGGCCTGAGAAATATTTTTGGACAGGACTTTCAGATATACAAAACAAAGGGACCTTTCAGTGGACCATTGAAGAAGATGTTCAGTTTACCCACTGGAATTCAGATATGCCAGGTATGTGCAGTGTTTTATTATAATTTAGGATTTCATTCATCCTAGGAATTCATTTGGCAAAGTCTGCTATTCCTCTATGTACCCTTCCAAAAATAGACAATGTAAATTGATCTTACTTTTGGTAACATTTGATTTTTTTCTTCTTTCTTTTCCTTGTTTTAAATTTTCCTTCCTTCCTTCCCTTCCTTCCTTCTTTTCTTCCTTCTTTCTTTTCCTTTCCTTTCCCTTCCCTTCCTGTCCCTTTTTCCTTTTATTTATTCTTTTCTTTAAAAATTTCCTTAATGAGTTTAGTGTTCTAAGGAAAAAAGGAAATAAAATAGTGCTAGGTTATCTGCCATAAGACTACTTAAAAACTACATATGAAATTCTAAATGGTCACAAACTTCCAAATGGTTAACTTATTTCTGAAAACTTAAAACTATGTTAAATAGCTATAAAACCTTTCAATGCAGCTATGAACTAAAATATTAGCGTCCTTGGGTAGTAGAACAAAGGATAGTGCTCTTATTTTAATATCTTTCATGCACCATCAGGTTGAGTTCTTTATTTGCCTTGAGTTTTATTTTATCCTTATAAACCCCCTGCAAGATAAGTTTAATATCTTCATTTAAAAGAGGTGGAAACTGGGACTCAGAAAATTTATGTGGCTTGAAAGCTTCTGAGCATGGATTTAGACTAATCTGTGTAATTCCCAAATCTGTGCTGTTTGCACTGGCGGCAATCTGCCTCCCCATAAATTTGTCTTTTCTAGGAAGACATTGCAAATTGTTGCTGAAATAGACTTTGAAAGATTCTTTGCCTTCTTTACACACTGGTATCACGAGCATGTGCTGTTCACTGAGACAACACACACAGAAATGTTGATATTCTTTATAGTGAATATCATGTTGTACCTGGGTAAAAAGCTAAAAAAGGAATAATAGCTCCTAAAAGCTAAGAAAGGAATTGATTACTTGGCTTAATACATCCTAATCTTCGAGAGTTACTTTCATTTGCATTCTCAGCTTTCAATGAGGAAACTAAATCAATTATCTTGATAGTATGATTATAATTTATTAAATTATTGAACTTTCTGAAAGTTTCAGTTCATTTTGAAAAAAGTTGGGTAGTATAATAAGAGCTGATTGTATACTATTAAAAAATAGTAGTAGGAGCAGTCTGCTTCTCTAGGTCAGACTTTTTGAGCCTTTTTTATGTCATGGCACACTTGAACCTAGAGTTAAACTTGCATGGCATAATTAAATTATGTTGATCAAAAAAAGTAAAACAAAGAGAATATACTTATGGTGCTTTGAACTTCTTTGGAAAATAATTTAATTAATGATCTTTAAAAAATTTCACGGTACACCTAAGATCCTCTCACACCACACCTGTGTGCCATGGCACGCCAGTTGAAAATCACCATGAAACTACTTCACTTTGCCCAGGTTGCTCATTCAGCAGTGGGATTCTGAGTGGTTAACCCGGGAATAACCCTGTGGAATAAAAATGGGTCAGATTGGAGCTACAACTCAGTTGCAGCCATTGTTAAGATTCACCCTTGATGGAAGGGTGGTGGTTCACTCTTAAAGAAGGCTGACCTCTTTGAATGAGTGGAGGTGTGAGTGAGGGGCCCTGGCCTGCTGACCCATTTTGGAGCCCCATGGAGCGCCATAGCCTCAGGGGTCATCTCTTAGAAATACCAGGTTTCAATTCAGTACTGCAAAGGCAAGCAGGCCATCATAGGAAACAGGCAAACTCTTATGGTGTCAGGAGATCAGAGATCAGAGAAAATATTCTGAAAAAGGTGTGCCTGTCCAGAACTTTGAGAAGGACATCTGACCACTTAATGTCTTTTCAAAAGACTAAGAATCAAAAAATTAGTTCATCTTAGCAGCAAGGAATCCTGATGTTTTCAACGTTCTTAGTTAGTTACTCTTTGGAAATAACTACCACTGTAAAACAGAATTATAAACTATTAAGCTTAGTCCATGCCTCATTTTATTTTATTTACTTCTTTGTTCATTAAGGCTGGCATTCCTCACACTACATAAGGTGGGTCTTGATATTTGCATTTTAAGATGAGGAAGCAAGTTCAGAGTTAACTTACTGAACATCTCTAGCTCATGTGTGGCTCCTTTTGAAGTCTGGGAAGACCTTTGATCCTGGAAGACCTATGTGGAAGGGGAGGACAAGGGTCTTAAAGAATTAAAAAAGAAGGAAAGAAAGGAAGAGAGGGAGGGAGGAAGGAAGGAAGGATGAAAGAAAGGGAGAAAGGGGAAGGAAGGAAGGGAGGAAGGAAGGGAAGAAAAGGTAGGAGAGAAATATTAAATCACAATTTTTACCATGTATGGTCAATTTGATCATATAAAAATATCATTATATGACTAAGTAGGGGGGCACTCTGCCAGATGTTAGAAATATAAAATGTTTTCAGCCCCCCTACATTTGAGATCACAATTAAGTTGTGGACATAGACCACACAAATAAAAGGCAAACAACAGTTCAAAATAGCACAACCAATTGACATCTGCTCCAAGGCGTGGCCCTCTGCATTTCTAGGCACATGAAGACTTTCCCACATACTGTGATGCTCACCTTGGAACTATCTTTACCTGTGAAGTGAATTTCACTTTGTTTCTCCTACAGGGCGAAAGGCTGGGTGTGTTGCCATGAGAACCGGGATGGCAGGGGGCTTATGGGATGTTTTGAAGTGTGATGAAAAGACTAAATTTGTGTGTAAACACTGGGCGGAAGGAGTGACCCGGCCACCGGAGCCCACAACGACTCCCGAACCCAAATGTCCAGAAAACTGGGGTACCTCGAGTAAAACTAGCTTGTGTTACAAGGCAAGTATTGATCACGGGGCTAATAAACAAAATGTGGAATAGGCTTCAGCCTCAAGCATCACCTAAGGACTTAAAAAATAAACAAACAATAAAACCAAAACATGCTGCCCAAGATCTACCTGTAGAGATTCTGATTTCCTTGACCCAGCCAGCTCTTGTTTTTAAACAGACGGTTGATTGGACATGAATCATCAGTTGCATTTAAACCACAAACACGATCAACCCCACAAACCCATCTCACAGATGTCTTTTCTCTCCAGCTTTGCCTCTATCATTCCCTCTCTGCTTCTCTTTTCTCCTCCAGATTTTCAAGGTCTGATCTGGACTCACAATTCTTGTCTTCGAGATAGAAATTTCTCTTCTCCCGCAGGCAATCTGATTACCTCTCATGCTCTTCTAGTCCATGTTTTTAGCTAACTTAGTTCATGAACTAATCTGCAGTAATGCCACATGGGTACTCTAGAGAGAATGCCCCTTTTTTTCCTCTGACTTATTGATAAAACATGGCTTCCCTATCCCATTCAATGACAATCTGATGTTCTGCTGTTATTATATACATTTCTAGGTTGGGCCATTCGTTTTTCTGTAAGACAGTTTAATGAGGCTGATGAATTGCATCAGAGTGAGGTTGTCTAGTCTTTTCTACCTCAAGAGTAGAGGCAGATGAGTCAGTTTCTGCTATTAATAGCCATAGAGACCCAGGAGCTGTTAAATCCACTGTGGCTAGTCAGGGCTAAAAACATAATTTACATAGAGGGGAATGCATCTGGCCAAGACAGAAGAGATTTGTAAGTTGATTATTTGAAGACTGACACAGAGGAAATCAAGTATTTTCTTACATTATCTCTGGGAACTTCTGAGTGAGGATACAAAGGCCAGATTCATCCTATTCACAGCTCCCTGCCTCAGGCTGTGGAGATTTGTTGATGGTTTTTAGAGAGAAGCAGCCTAACTCTCCAGAGCTGGGAAGTGAACCAGGAGTTCCGGTAGGGAGTACATCCACATGGTGGGTGTTGCGTAGATTAAAATGTGTGCCTGACCAGAAATCAGGCAGTTTTAGAGATGTTTAGATAGTATTAGTTTGGAAATACGTAGATCACATCTGTGCCTGTAATTATGAAGATGTGAGAATTATTGATAAAATCCAGCTGATAGTACATTTATTTAAGAACATAAAATCTCATGTCATGGTCTGGCAAATCAAGGTGCTCTCAGGTGTCTTGGAGGCTATTTACATGGATGTTTGCTTGAGACACCTTTTTCAAGAGAGCTCAAGTTAGGAATGATGTGAAGGTTGCCTTGGGTTGGATGATGCTAGCTAGGGCAGCTATAGTCCCTTGGAAGCAAGTTCCTTTTTTCACAGGTATATGAGGTGTGAGCCACAACTCAGGAAAAATAATGAATGAAAATTATAAAAGTCAGTAGCTATAATCAACTCCTTATTGTTTGCATGCTGGTAGGTGTGTCCTGGACTGTTGCTGTTGATTACATTTCACTATTCTACATGCAGTTCTCTGGATGTTATGACATAGCCCCTAACTTATATAACCTATTTAATTTAGCACCTAACATATCCCTACCAAATGAATGTCTGTTAATAGTTAAAATATATTGGGTGGTGCCCATAGCTCAATGGGTAGGGCCCTGGCCATGTACACCCAGGCTGGCAGGTTCAAACTCAGCCCAGGCCAGCTAACCAACAATAACAACTGCAAACAAAAAATAGCCCAGAATTCTGGCAGGTGCCTGTAGTCTCAGCTACTTGGGAGGGTGAGGCAAGAGAATTGCTTAAGCCCAAGAGTTTGAGGTTGCTGTGAGCTGTGATGCCATGGCCCTCTACCAACGGCAACATAGTGAGACTCTGCTAAAAAAAAAAAATAGTTAAAATACATAATCATAAAGAAAAATACTAGGCTCATTTCAATGTCACTTTTCATACTTAGCTGATTTAACCCTGTTCCTACCAAAAGCTCTATACCTAACTCATATGTTTAAACCTCCTAAGATTTTAATCTAATATCCCCTTCCACTAAAAAATAATATTATTTTAGATAATAATTTTGTTTTCTCAACAAAATAATCCCCTAGTTTTATTGTACAAATACTTGTAAATTGATTGTAAATCAAGAAGATGACATTACTCGGGCCATTATGATGTCTTTTCTATGAGTCTCATCAAAAGTAAATAGTTGTTTCTCTTGATTTGACAAGTTATGAAGTGTAAAATAACTTCTGAAACCTTATCATGTTTAGCTGTATGCAAAAGGAAAACATGAGAAGAAAACATGGTTTGAATCTCGAGATTTTTGCAAAGCTCTGGGTGGAGATCTGGCTACGATCAATAATAAAGAGGAACAGCAGGTGATATGGCGATTGGTAACGTAAGTACCTTTTCCATATAATACTCCTTCCTTTTGCCTATTTGGTGTTAATAATACTGAGAAAATTCGACTACATTTATGAAATTTTGGGTTTAGGATGCTACACTGAGTAACCCTATCATCTTCCAAATTCACAGCCCTTTTTGACCTTTTTCACTTCTATATTCGGTCATAAATTGCTCTGTGAAGTACAAGGCACTCAGTACATGTTTGTTGAATGAGTGAATGAATGACCACTGTTCAATGCTTTGTGCTATTTGTTCTCAAGTAGTGGCCCATTTTTAGGAAATTTATGGGTAGAACCCAAATGAACCCTCTCTTGCAGAAAGCTTATATTTAGTTATTAAATCTCTTTACTTCTGCACTGCTAATTTAAGTAGTGGAGGTACAGATCTCATTTCACACAGTAGTATGTGCTTTCTTTATGTTTTGGCTATTACAGGACAAGTGGAAGCTACCATGAACTGTTTTGGTTGGGCCTGACATATGGAAGCCCTTCAGAGGGCTTTACTTGGAGTGATGGTTCTCCTGTGAGTAATTTGACTTCATGTATCCTTTTTGTACCTTATTGTGTTATTATTTTGATGTTGTCTGTTGGGTTAATCCACACTTCTAGTAAGGCAGGTCATTACAATGGTCAGAGACATTTTTCTATGTGGAATAAGCATCTTTTGCATAGATGTCATTCAAGGCATTGTCATATTGACTAGAGGAAAGAAATTAAAAGGAAAACTCATGCCCTTCATTTACATAAAATAATGCTTTCATTCTACCGTGCAACATTGGCATGCAGGTGAACTCTTAAAATCTGAGTGTGTTTTTGCTTCTCAAATGTAGATTAGTAGAAATGGAAACTTTTTTAATATTCCCATTTATGACCATTAGGCTTTGTTGGACTTCTGCATTCTCAGAAATGGAGAAGTGAGAGCTTATGGCACAAGCTGGCCATATTTAGAAGCCCCGGTCATCAAAGGAAGAGATTTTGTATAATTTCAGTTCTTTCTCATCTTCTAACCCACCAGCAATTTTTTAAGGCACTTAGATAAGGTAGTTTATTGGATGACTCCATTGATAGTGGGATTTTATATTTACAGCTCTGGGAAATACCATGTTTAGTCTAAGACACGATGGGCTCTGATTCCACATTGAGAACTCCATAAAGGACCTAAACCATGCCTCCATTTGGCAAAGTCTGGTAGCCTTGTTAGCAATATATTATAGGTCTTTTTCTTTTGCAAGAAGAATTATTTGTATTTTTTTCCTCCTGCCCAGTTAATGAAGCAAAAGCTTCCAACAACACCCTGAAATATTATCCTTTACAACTGGGTTGTAAATTTAGCAGCTCCCAATACTAACTGGAATGTTTTTTTGCCAAGTCTTTCCTGCATATAAATCCTACTTTTGCAACCCTTGGATTCATTCTTTTTAATAAGAGGAAAGATGATTTTATAATAATCAAATGCATACTCTATTCAATTTCACAAATTTCCATATAAAAAAAGTTATTTCCACCCATGTGTATGAACTGTGCTTTCTTTTTCTATTAGGGTAGGCACTGGACTGACAATGGTTTATGGCTATCGGGTAGGCACTGGACTGACAAACAGTTATGGTTATTTAATCTTTCTAATGTAGGTTTCATATGAAAACTGGGCTTATGGAGAACCTAATAATTATCAGAATGTTGAATACTGTGGTGAGTTGAAAGGTGACCCCAGTATGTCCTGGAATGATATTAACTGTGAACACCTTAACAACTGGATTTGCCAGATAAAAAAAGGTATGCTCATCTGATCACCTGTCCTTTCCTTTAACTCAGATGGGAGAACTAAACTCCTGACAATGCTAGTATCTTTCCTTTCTTAGCAGAACCAGGAAAACAAAATAGCAAAATAAGGGAACTGTCAGGGCCCATCCTTTCACAGGATAAGAATGAAGTTGCCGAGCTCAGATAAATGTTCCAAAGGAACAGAAGATCAAAAGGCCACCCAGAAATCCTGGACCAGAGTCACGTCCTCCAAAATAGTTCCCACAAGCTGCTCTGATTCCGGTCCAGGCTCTATAGTCACAGAAGTGGGTGGGTGTCCTACACTGTAAGCAGAGTCATTAAAATGCAATTTCTTTTTTTGGAATTTTCACCTTCTGACCATCTATGTTAGTCATCAAACAGGTGAAAGTTGCCCCAAGTCTGAGTATTCTAAGTATTGATTTCTCAAGTAATCATTCAACACAAAGAACAAGTACCATGTGGGAGGCTGTGATGCTATTATACCCACCATGTTATTGATGGTAAAAAAAAAAAAAAAAAAAGGAATGCTATCTCTCATTATCCATGACTCAGAAAATTCCATATATCCAAGTCAGACATGGAGGTCACAGGATTCAGGGTCTAAGGTCAAGATAAATAAACAAACCTATTCTCAAACCAAAATATACATCGACTTCCTCCGCTGTAAACAGATAAATGGAACTGTATTGTCCTCTGCTATTGCAAAATCTTGGCAACTTTCCTAACTCTATGGCTAGAGATACCTTAGTGCTTTGCTCATTTCCATTACTTTTTCTGCTTAGATTATCGCTTTCAGAGTTTCCAGAATAGAGGAATCAGTGGTGGCCCATTGTTTTGTAAAGGTCTCCTAGCTACCAATGGCTAGTATCCTTTTTATATTATTAGAAACTCTAACTCTTGCAGATGTTAAATACATTAACCCCAAAGTTAGGTAACCAGAATTCCTTTATCAGATTCTAATAAAATCCAGATATGTCATTAAGTGCTTGGAAAGGAAAATGGTTTATTTAACATTTAGTAAAACATACATTTACTAAAAATAGGATTCTTTAAAGAAAATATATTGCACAATTCATAAATAGTTCATGTGTCATAGTTTTAAATAATGAAATTGTAAGTAATTTCATAGCTAATTAGAAGAAGTTTGATTGGAAACTAACATCTAATAGATGCCTTTTCTATACTAATAACTCATAGTTTGCCCCATCTATTGACACAAATTGAGAATCCCTTTTGTAGCTGACAAAATTAAGGCTAACTAATTAAGACCAAGTTTTTGGGATTTGATTCTAGGCTTCCTGGTTCTAAAACTCGTAGTTTTTTCTTTCTTTTCTGTGATAGTACTTGCATCTGAAACCCAGTTTCTGGTGGCTGTTATTGCACTTGGTTTGTTCAGCTTTTAACACCTAACTCTCTTTTCCTTTATTCTACTGTCTACAATGTCCTAACCTGACTGCAGAGAGGGAAGCAAATGCAAAAAAAAAAAAAAAATTATTATTAAGTTTTTAACAATATTGACCCATGAACATAGTGAAAATAGAAGGAAATGTGACAGCAGACAGCCACATCACTCTGTGCCTAATACTTTCTTGTTTTACAGGACAGACACCAAAGCCCGAGCCAACACCCGCTCCTCAAGACAGTAGGTGTTTTCTTACTTTCTGATCTCTATATTGATAGCCTTTTTTCTGTTTTCTTAAGGAAAAGATGACTTACCGTAGGAAGATGGAGTGTATGTGTTCTTAATACCATTGTGACTCTGAGAGGAAAGTTCAGATCTTCTTCTTCAGAGAGAAACTCATATGCACAAACACAAAAAATGTTAATAGAATTTCTCAAGAGTTCCAGGAGCAACTCTAAGGGCCCAGCTTTCTCCTTCTTCATCATATATATTAGTTTGCAAAGGCTGCTATAGCAAAGTGCCGTGAATGTGGTGTCATAGGATGATGCATATTTATTCCCTTACAGTTCTGGAAATCAGCTATCTGAAATTGTTTCACTGAGCCAAAGTCCAGGTGTCAGCAGGAGCATGCTCCCTTCAGAGGCTCTAAGGAAGAATCCCCGCTTCTGCCAGCTTGAAGAGCTTGCACTCATTGGCCTGCAGCCCCTTCCTTGCACTCATTGGCCCGTGGCCCCTTTCAGTCACTGGCCCCTTCCTCCAGCTTCAGAAGCTGCAGTCTGTCATCTCGAGTCAGAGATCACATTGCCTCCATCTCATGTAGTCAAATCTTCCCCATCCTCCCACTATAAGGACACTTGTTATTACTTTTAGGTCCTATCTGGCGAATCCAGGATAATATCTTCATCTCAAATTGCCTAACTTAATCACCTCTACAAAGTTTCTTCTTCCATATAAGATAACAGGCACAGGTCCTCAGATTCAGGACCTGGTTATCTTTGGGAACCTTTATTCAACCTATAGAACCATCAAATCCTGTGGTTTGGAAAAAGCCTAAGGAATCCTCCTAATGAGTGAATCCCTAATCACTAGGTTCTCTGATTCTACCCTGTTGACAGCCAAGTCCATCTCCTGGAAGTTCTTTCTCATATTAGGACAGGATCTGCTTTTTTAGAGTCCCCAGTTCTTGATGTAGAACATCATGGTGCATGCAGGCACACCATCTCATTTACATGTCCTATTGATGAAAGTGACACTGGGAGTTCTTTGCCCAGTGATGACACATGAAATTTAGTCAGGAAGAAAATAAATGGCTAATTTTTATAAGATTGGTAGAAAGCAGATGTTTGTCTTTAGATAGTTCAGTCTAGATTTGACTTAAGACATTCTGCTTATTCTGAGCTCTCAGCATTGCTGAGACCTCTCATGGAGCTACTCTGTCCTTTTTACTTTTGTGTACCATAGATACCAGATTCTTAACTTTGTCAAAGAAGAACTCAGTACCTTTCTCATTCATTTCTCAGATCCAGCAGTGACTGAAGATGGCTGGGTTATTTACAAAGACTACCAGTATTATTTCAGCAAAGAGAAGGACACCATGGACAATGCACGAGCCTTTTGCAAGAGGAATTTTGGTGATCTTGTTTCTATTCGAAGTGAAAGTGAAAAGAAGTTCCTATGGAAATATGTAAGAACATGATTAATTTAAGAATGAAATGGTCATATGTGATAGGCATACAGAGTGTCTACAATTGGTACCCCATGGCAGAGTTTCTAATTTTGTGCTGCATTTATACCTCTTGAAGTCAGAGGTGAAGATGTGAATACCATTGGGAAGAGGAGGCTGTTATGGAAATAATGTCTTAAAGGTTTAAGTATTTAGCACAGCATTCCAGAACCCAGAAACATTTGGCAGCTTTGAGTTCACTGTTCAGTGATTTGAAATTTGCAAAGATTATAATTCTTCTTTTTTTTTTTTTAATTTGAGCCAGTCTCACTCTGTCACCCTGGATAGAGTGCTATGGTATCATAGCTCATAGCAACTTCAAACTCTTGGGCTCAAGCAATCCTCTTGCCTAAGCCTCCCAAGTAGCTGGGACTACAGGTGCCCACCACAATGCCCAGCTTTTTTTTTTTTTTTGCAGTTTTGGCCAGGGCTGGGTTTGAACCTGCCACCCCCAGTATATAGGACTGGCACCCTAATCCTTGAGCCACAGGCTCTGCCTTGCCTAGCTATTTTTTTAGAGATAGGGTCTTGCACTTTCTCAGGCTGGTCTTGAACTCCTGAGCTCAAGCAGTCTACCCACCTCAGCCTCCCAGAGTACTGGGATTACAGACATGAACCTCTCTGCCCAGCCAAAGATTATAATTCTTAACTAGTTGTTCTGTGTCAACCCTGGGCCCTTTGTGTACCATACAGCTTAATTATTAATTAAAAATCTGGCTAGTTAGACCAAATTATTGGCTAACAGGTAGTATAGCCTGATTCTTCATATAAAAATCTTCCTTGCCTGTACCAAATGATCGACTATCATTGAAGGTATAATTTATTCTTTCCAAGTCTGTTTGGCTCAGTATCTTTCTGACTAAAATTCTTCCTGGTTTTCTTATTGCTATGGAGGAGGTAAGAGAGAAAGCAGCAAAAAATAAATTCGTTGGTACTGAAAGAATAAAAATTTGATCATAAGGGTTCCAGAGTGTAGTTTTACTCATCACCATCTTTATGGATACACCTTGAATTTGATAGGATGTTTCCTAATGTGTATAGTATATTTGCCTATATATGTGTGTGTGTGTATATATTAATTTCATGTGTGTATGTATATGCATGGTTTTTAATTTATATGTATATAACATCTTTTCTCTCATGCATAATTCCAAATGAATGCTTTGTTACAAAGAATGTCATCGATCACCCAACTACTATAGGCACTTAATACTATAGAAAATGACTTGAGGCATTTCTTTATAAATGCATGATGTTCAGTTTTATACATATTTTTATTTCTCTGAAAAACATGATGTGGAATATACAACATTTCTTCATGAATTCCTCATTAGAAAGAATTTCAAATAGGCAGCCTATGTAGGTTCTGTGGGATAACTTGCTACTTATGTGATTATAAATGGAATTGTATGTCAACTTCATGTTTCAGGTAAACAAGAATGATGCACAGGGAGCATATTTTATTGGTTTGTTGATCAGCTTGGATAAAAAGTTTATGTAAGTAAATCAAGCTAAGATAACTTTTCGTGGGATAGGGATCTGATAAATACCTGAGTTATTTGGAGACTTTTGCTTCTCAGAATGCATGAAAAAAATCCCACAATTTCTATCTAAAAGGAATTTTTTTAACTTTTTTTTTTTTGAGATAGAATCTCATTTTGTTGCCCTCAGTAAAGCCTCAGTATGCCCCATCATAGCTCACAGCAACCTCAAACTCTTGAGCTCGAGCAATCCTCTTGCCTCAGCCTCCCAAGTAGCTGCAACTACAGGTGCCCACCACAATGCCCAGCTATTTTTAGAATGGGGTCTTGTTCTTGTTCAGTCTGGTCTTGAACTCCTGAGCTCATGCAATCCACCCACCTCAACCTCTCAGAGAAATAGGATTACGGGTGTGAGTCACCAGGCCTGGCCCTCAAAAGCACCTTTAAAAATATTAAAAAGAACGTAAAATAATCCTATTAAATATGTTCAACACTATAAATTTCAAATGAACAGCTCAAAATTGGATTTAATCTTGAAAAACTTCACCTGCCTTTGTTTGGGGTGCCATCTTCTGTTGGTAAATAACCCACTAAAAGATGTATTGGATATGTATGAATAATGAATTTATTTAAATGCTTATGATCCCATTTGAATTAACCTTGGTGCCTGGAACCAAAGGATCCTGTTTTTCTGCCTCACACACTATGTTAGCAGGAAACTACATGAGATACTCTATCAACTGCATGAAATGCTTTCCCTTTGAAAGAATGATTGTATTATTTTCCATAAGATAGAAGAGCCAGGAAAAGCTACAAGAGTGAAGAAATTAGTACATGTGGGGAGTTCTTTTCCTTGTTCATTAGTGTACATGTTCTCCTGAGTTTGCAGAGTAGCTGTGATACCCTGGCCCAGGCATAGATATTTTGGCCACGTATATTCCAGGAGACTATTCACTGCCATCATTGAGCAGCAATTAAGACTCAAGGTTTACTATCATTAAAGATCAGGAAATGTTTGATGTTCCTTTGGCCACCCACCATTTTATGTCTGGGTTCCCCTCTTTTGGATTGAATTATCATTTCCCACCAGTAGACTGTAGCCAGTTATTCTAATGATTGGCTTGTTACAAAATGCCCAAAATTTCTTTTCCAGTTGGATGGATGGAAGCAAAGTGGATTATGTGTCTTGGGCCACGGGTGAACCCAATTTTGCAAATGAGGATGAAAACTGTGTGACCATGTATTCAAATTCAGGTAGGCAATACACAAACCTTGAACTTGCTTTGGTGTCATGTCTCATTTCCTCTGTTCCTAGGCTAAGACTAGCAAGGGGTGCATTTGAGCCAGGCAAGATAAGAGAGGATAAAGAACAATTCTAATTTTAGCAGCATAGCCCATTCAATTTGTAAAGGGAAAGGATGCTTAATGTTTATGCTAATAAATGGCATAGTCAATCTTTTCAATTCTTAAATTAGGAAACATTTTTTTCATGTTCTTATTTCAGGGAAGATATCCAGAATGTGTTTACCCATCTCTCTCTCTCTCTCTCTTTCTCTCTCTCTCTCTCTCTCTCCAGCTTCTTATTTTGTAAAATGAGAACAATGATAGAATTTCTCTGGAATCTAATCATCGAAATAATTCATCTAATCATTGAATCCTTGAAATAATTCAATCTAATGATTGAAATAATTCATCTAAAACACTACACAGAGATAGATGAAATAATTCACATAAAACTCTACACAGATGCTTGGTGTATATAAAATTTAGGTATTAAACTGTTATTATTAGTTAACCCTCACCATTTAGATGACAATCTGCAAAACCGAGGGCACGTTTGGTTCATAGAAAGTTCTCTATAAAGTTGAACTTTTATTAAAGTGGAAGGGCAAAAGGATTGCATGGATTCTTCTAGTCACATAAAAATAAAGTTTGATTACAGTCCAAGTCATTTTCAAGGATTCTTACACATAGAAAATATAAATACATTTTGGAAAATGAATAAATGTTTTTGAACATAAACATGTGGATCTAATTTAACTCTGTTGCTCTTTGCCAGGGTTTTGGAATGATATTAACTGTGGTTATCCTAATGCCTTCATTTGCCAACGGCACAACAGCAGTGTCAACGTCACAGTTATGCCCACCACGCCCCCCGTGCCATCAGGTTGTAAGGAAGGCTGGAATTTTTACAATAACAAGGTACTAAGAGAATTTGTTGCACTCTTGCCATTGATCATTATGGAGAATGGCAAAGCAAATCTTTCAGCTCAGAGTTAACTTTGGCTTACCTGATCCCTTTAGAAAATTTTCGGCCAGAACAGGTGAAAATTCTCATGATTCTTCATTTTCTATGAAGACTGAGGACATACTTGAGACATTATCCAAAGAGTTGTACCCTTTATCCGACTGTAGAATAAAACCTCGCAGAGAAAATTTTGCGGGTCATAAAACTAAATTTTTTTAGTCCTTGATTCTGTTGTGAGAAAGTTTGTATTTAGCTGTAATTGTCACAAATAATGCTGATTTTCTATAGAGCAAACTTTATTATCCTTAGTTAACCCTTACAGTTTTTGTTCTTTTTCCTTTCCCCCCAGTGTTTCAAAATCTTTGGATTTGCTGCAGAAGAAAGAAAAAAATGGCAGGAGGCACGAAAAGCTTGCATTGGATTTGGAGGAAATCTGGCCACCATACAAAATGAAAAGGAGCAAGGTATGTGAGCCATTTTGCAACCAGCGGCTCATTGAAATATGTAATTTTGCCCATGATATCATAGAATATTGTTGATAGGTAACAATTTTTTGTTTTCTCCAGAGCAAAAAGTTTAAAAAAGTGGGAAAATGAAATACATATTGAAAATTATTTTATTCAGGCTCCATGCTGTGCTTTTTATACAAAAATCCCTTTCTATTGTCATAAAAACTCAGATATTATTACTCCCTTTTGTGAATGGGGAAATGGTATTGACAGAGGCTGGAGTCATGGAGCTTGCCTGGTTAGGAGGAGAGTTGGGAGTCAAACCTGGGTCAATCCAGCTCAAATCCCTCCCTGTTTCTCCCCAATGAGTCAAAGAAGAGAACTTCTATGAATAAGAAGAAAAACTGCTGATTTCCCATTTGCTGCCCTTCTAGGCACTTGGTCCTATACCTTGTAATGCAATAAAATTGATATTTTACATACAAACTTTGAACAAATGGGGGAGAAATATTTGATAACCCATAAGGATAAGCCAGAGCTTTGAAGGAGAGAACCTCTCCATATCCACATAGTGGGTTGTAAAATTCATTATAGTGCTGTCAAAAGAAAGGCACTTACCACTTTGATGCGGTCTTTCTGGAGCTGACCTCACTGTTCCATGGGGAATTGCTCTTTAAGGAGGATGCGCTGATCACATACAGGAGATTGAGAATAAATGGAGGAAGGGCTTGGGAACCTGGCAAGCACATAGTGGTTGAAAGATCTGCAGGTTCTACAGCTTGGAAAAGAGGATGCAGGCTTTGAAGGATCATCTCATGTGGCCCAGAAGGAAGATGTAGAACCCTTGAATGGCAGTTATAGGGAAATAGATGTCAGCTCCAAATTAGGAAACAGAAGAGCTGTCCAATGGATGGCTTTGTGAGGGAGGTGAAGTTTCTAAAGGGCTGTGAAAAGCTTGAGCTGGAAAGTATGTGGAACAATGCTGTGGAGCCACACAGATTGCCGGCACACAGCATGGAGCCCACCGCGGTCTGGTGTATCTACAAATCTGTGTGTATGAGGATGCTGCAGGAGAAAGGTGGACTCAATATTCTGTAAGTTTTCTTTTGGTTCTGAGATCCTTTAACTTCTAACATCGCTTACTAAAACATAGGATACGTCTCAAAAACTAGAAGAAAGAAGAAAGACACTGGAAACCCACCTGGTGCTCTCACAAATGTTCGTTTCCCTCTGTCAATGCCGCCATGGGCTTGCTTAGAACTCATGGCACACTCAATCCACCCAGCGAGCGCGTTCACAGAACTTTTGACAAGTTGAGCAACTTGCCAGACCCTCAAAGAAAAGGGTCAAACCATAGGACACGAAGTAAGAATGCAACGTTCCCATTTCTCTGTCTACCCCACTTTGGGCTTGGCTGCCCAGCGGAGAAGCACAGTAATTGATTTCCTCTCTGAACCACAAAGTGCTGATTCCTGGCATAATGAAATCGAACCTGGATAATAGAGATGTGCAGAAGGAAATAATTTTCAGATAAAGTAACATTATTCCTGGCAAAACAGGCGCACGTCGTTGAATTCTTATTGTGGTTGTTGGCAGAAAGAAAGTCAGTGCTAAATGTTGGCAGGTAGGGAGTGTTTCCTTATTTTATTTCAAGATGGGATAAGGCAAATGTTCTCATCTTATTTAGGAAACAAAACAAAACCAAAAGAAGTATCTAGCCATGTTTCTCTCTCTCTCTAAAAAATGTCCAAGAAAAATTTTTGTTTTTAAAAAATCTTTAGTTAACTCAGAAAAATATGAACTTCTGAGCAAGTTGGTTGCCACATTTCCCCTGTGCAGAAAGAGTAAGCATTTAGCCATGGCTCTTCCTTGGAACTGTTTGTTCATAAATGGACAGATAATTTGATCTCTGTAGACTTCTATTTTACATTTTGTATTCGTAACCACAAGTGCTCAGTCATTCCATTTCTTATTTTAGCATAAATCTTTGCAAATTGTTATTCTGTAGAATAGGTGCTCATCTGTCTGGAAGTCAAGAGCTAGGGTGCTGGTGCTGGTCCCAGAAGGGAGCTCCTATGGGTGGTGTGGAAGTGGGCTAGGGAAGAGGGAGGGGCACACGTATAATTCAACTTTTTATGGCTGTTAGATGTTTGCCACCATCTTCTCTGCTACAGAATTGATCAGAAGCAAGAAGCCATATTTGTTCTATATTCTTGCCCAGTGATGGGAGTCCATTAGCATCAAGATGGCCCCCTGGGTTCAAGCACACACAGTGGACAGCCTAGAGGTTGTCTAGGGGTTACCCCCTCACTGCCCCTGAGCTATACCTCCACCCAGGAGGAATCCCGGTTGCATAATTCTTGGTTTGGCAATCTAAGAACTTGATAATTTGACAGCCTACTGCTTCTTGAATTGACAATTTTTGCTTTCCAGAACTTTTTTGGGTTAAGAGCCTTCTCTTTTCTAGTTATAATCAGATTATCTTGTTTACAGAATCAGGACAGCTTCTAGCCCATCTGATGACATTTTAGGAATTAGAAAAATGTACGTCTTCTTGGAGGTCGGTAGGCAGCCACAACCCAGATTGGGCCGTATTGAATTGTGAGAACGTTTTTGAACAATTTACCTGTCAATAAACCAGATGATGGCAAAAAAAAAAAAAAAAAAAAAGTGCAGCTGGGCCTTGCCATGGGCTTCAGCTGCCTTTGGCTTTCTTGACCTGATGCTCTCGGGCAGGGTGCGACTTGTACGACTCTCTGCAGTGGCCCCGATAAAAGCAAGGCTTTTATTCTTAAGAAACTTTTCCAAGTCCAAGGCTCAAGTGAGAACACAGTGCTGAGTTTAGAATGTGTTTGTTTTCATGGTAAGTGCTCTGAAATAGTGATAAAAGCACAAATCACATGCTCACTGTCTTTTACTGAAGATGCTTTAAGTATTTTTCATAGTTTATCAGTTCTCAAAGTCTAAATTTTTTTGTAAAACTTTCAGCCTTCCTTACCTATCATATGAAAGACTCCACGTTTAATGCCTGGATCGGGCTGAATGATGTCAACTCAGAACACACGTTCCTCTGGACAGATGGCCGAGGGGTTCATTATACCAACTGGGGGAAGGGTTACCCTGGGGGAAGAAGAAGCAGTCTTTCTTATGAAGATGTAAGTATCGGTTTTGGGTCACCTCGCTCTACACTATCAGCTTGCGTAGGATTATCATATTATTGATACATCCTCTGGGAAAAGTTTACCCATCACTCGAGTCCATTCCTACAGAACGGATACTCCTTGAGTGGTTTATTCTTGCAGATTTTAACTGCTTTAGGCTGAGCCTACCTGGAAGGAAAAGGTATATACATCAGTGTTTTTCAGCCTTTTTTATTTTACAGCACACTGAACCTGTAGTTAAATTCCTGTGGCACATTTTAATTGTGTTGATTAAAAAAAACATACTTACTTTGAACTACTTTCAAAATCAATTTAATTAATGATCTTTAAAAATTTCTGTGGCACTCCTAAGATCCTTCATGGCACACCAATTGAAAATCACTGGTATATCCAGAAAAAAAGAATCACTGGTATGGAGCGAGTTACTCTTCTTTATAGCTTAGGCATTTTTTTGTCTCTAGCTCTTCTTCCAAGTTTTTCTCTTCATGTTTGATTTTCTGCAGTTTAAGTATGATATGCTTAGGTGCAGTTTTAAAGTAATTATCATGCCTGATGTTCGTTGAGCCTCCTGGTTCTGTGATTTATCTATCATTAATTTTGAGAAACTCTAAGTCCATTATTAGTCAACTATTTTCTTTTGTTCCTCTAGACCTTGACCATGTCTAGACTGTTGAAGAGCCCATTAGAAATATGCTTCATTTCCGTTATAGGTTTTTTGATTTCTAGCATTTCCTTTTGATTCTTGGTTGGCATTTTTCATCTCTCTTCTTACATGATGTGACCTTTATGTTCTTGTGTGGTATCTATGTTTTATATTAGTGACCATGGTATATTATTATATTATTTATTCATAGTTATTTAATTTTTGATCTGATAATTCCCAGTCTCTGCCATCTTTCATGTCTGAATATGATTCTTATGCTTGCTCTTCCTTCTAATTTGTGTGTAAACTTTTTTTTTATAAGACAAACTCTCTGTCATTTAGGCTAAAGTGCAATGATGCGATTACATCTCACTACAACCTAGAATTAGCCTCAGATGATCCTTCTGCCTCAGCCTCCCAAATATCTGGGGCTACAGGTGCATGTCACCCATGCCCAGCTAATTTTTTTTTATTTTGTAGAGATAGGGTCTTGCTATGTTGCCCAGCTGGTCTTAAACTCTTGGCCTCAAGTGATCCTCCTGTCTAGGCCTCTTAAAAGTGCTGGACTTTATAGGCATGAGCCACCACACCCAGCTCAAATTGCGGTTTTTATCTTTTAGTATGCTTTGTATTTTTATGTTGAAAGTTGGATGTAAGGTACTGGCCAAAGGGAAATAAGATAAATGGACTCTTGGTGTGAAGTTTAAAGTTTATCAAGGTAAGGTAGACTGTGTTTGCTTTTTGCTGTAGTTGTAAATGTCAGAACATCTGTAGCTGTGTCTTGTTAGAACACAGTAATCTGGTGTATTTCAAATGGTTCTTTCCCACATCCTCTGTGGGAGGCAAGAGGGGATTTTTTTTTTCCTCTGGTCTTCACTGTGACGACCTGGTAAGAGCTAGTGGCAGTAAAACTCACAAAAATATGGGGATCTATTTAAGATTATCCCCACCAAGCGATTTTTTTTTTTTTGAGACACAGTCTTACTTTGTCCCTCTCAGTAATGTGCTATGGCATCATAGCTCACTGCAACCTCAGACTCTTAAGCTCAAGTGATCCTTTTGCCTAAGTCTCCCCAGTAGCTAGGACTATAGGTGCTCACCATGACATCTAGCTAGTTGTAGAGATGGTTCTTGCTCTTTCTCAGGCTGGTGTTGAACTCCTGAGCTCAAGCAATCCACCTGCCTCGGCCTTCCCAAGTGCTACAATTACAGACGTGAGCCACTGGGCCTGGCTTACCCATCAAGAATTATTAATTTTCAAACTTGTCCACACTGAGCCTCCAGGAATCTGTCAATGACAGTTTCATTTTTCCTACCTCACTCACTGGTTCCCATGGACTTTTCTGCTCCTGGGATTCTGCCCTAGTCAGTAGAGATTTCCTATCTGTCTGTTTCTCTACTGTAGGGGATCAGCTGTTTATTTTATGACTTCCCTTTTATGATGGTATTTATTTATTTGAGACACAATTTCATTCTGTCACCCTAGGCAGAGTGCCATGTCATCAAAGTTCACAGGAACCTCCAGTTCTTGGGCTCAACTGATCCTCTAGCCTCAGGCTCCAAGTAGCTAGGACTACAGGTACCCTCCACGGAGCCTGACTAATTTTTGTATTTTTAGTAGAGACACTGTCTTGACCTTGCTCAGGTTGGCCTTGAACTCCTGAGCTCATGCAATCCTACCTCAGCCTCCCAGAGTGTTAGGATTATAGGCATGAGCCACCCTGTCCCGCCCTTATGATGTATTTTAAAAAGAGTTATTGATATCAGTTTCCCCAGGCTTTTTATGGGGTACATATTGTGGATGGGAGGGATACCTTCCAACCTCCTTACATAACACACAAGCCTGATTGAAAGTCCTTAACATTTGCTTTAAATCTATTCCCTTTTTGCTTCAATTTCTTTTAATAGGAAACTTCTTAGTGGAAAAAGTGGAACATTGGTATTTTTACCACAAATAGAAAATAACTATAGAAACAAACCCAAATTTGGGGGAGGGGATCTAGTGCAAAGTAGAACGATGTTTTTTTTTTTTTTGAGACAGGTTCTTACTTTGTCACCCTCAGTAGAGTGTTGTGGTATCACAGCTCACAGCAACCTCAAACTCTTGGGCTCAAGCAATATTTTTGCCTCAGCCTCCCCCGTAACTGGGACTACAGGTGCCCACCACAACACCTGGCTATTTTTTGTTGTTGTTGTTGTTGTTGTAGTTGTCATTGTTGTTTGGCAGGCCTGGGGTGGATTTGAACCCACCAGTTCTGGTGTATATGGCTGGCATTCTAGCTGCTGAGCTACAGGCACCAAGGCCACAGCAGAATGATTTGATGAGGTCTCCTCTCTTTATTTCTGGCTGGTCCACAATGACCTTGCCCCAAGCCCCATCCTCTTACTTTAAATGAGCATAGTACCCCATTCCATGTTAGACTGCAGACCGTATCTGGAGATGGGGGCAGGGGGCAGGTGGTTGTCCCTCCTCTGCTCCTTCAGCAGTAGATACAGGAGTTAGAATGGGAGAAATGGCACTTCAGGAGAAAAATACTGAGATGAATTTTATATAGTACTTCAAGAAAGAAAGGATTTGGTCAATAAATCAGCTGTAAAGGGGGAATAGTGAAAAGTATTGTGTTTGGGTGGTGGTGACTTGCAGAAATTGGCAAGGATTTTATATAATGGGGAAGTTGAGGCTTTGAGGGCCAAAAAGGTCTCTGTTGCAACCATGATAATGTGAAAGAAGCACAGACAAATGAACATGGCTGTGTTCCAATTAAACTTTCCTTATAAAAACAGGTGGTGAACTGAATTAAGGTCCCTGTCCTAGTTTGATGACCTCTAAGGGAGTAACAATTTTACCTGTGGAAACGGCATGGAGAGGCTTTCTCACACCCATGACACCGTTTTTTAGCCCATTGGGAAAGGAAGTGTGGTGTTTTAGGTTCAATGCATGTGAGACAAAAAGATTAGAGACTTATTGGGGATATAGTCAATTACCAAAGAGAATGAATGCTTGATGGAATATGGAGTGTATGTGTGAGAAAGAGAGAGAATATTCCAAGTCTATACTTTTCATATATTTAAGCTTCAAAAGGAAGGGAGAATGGAGGAAAGATGGAGATGCAACTTAAATGATCACAAACCAACCTCAAGACTGGGCCAGGTGTAGCCAACAGGTGCATAGTTTGTGACCTTGTACCTGTAGGAAATTCCCAGACCCTGGCCACGGCGTCCATACCCCTCACTACTTCTGTATGGTATAGTCTGGCAGCGGTAGCAGAGACTCAGTGCTATAGAAGGGCGAGTCTGTATCTGGACTGACTTCTGAAGCCTAAAGTACAAGAGCAGCACAGCTCAACCAGTGTAAACAGGAAAAGAAAAGTCAGAGTATCTAAAAGGCTAATTGTCATTGCAGCTAAGATAACTATGGATAGAAGAATTCACCATAATTTTATGTGCCAGTAAAAAAGAATAGCTGCCAATTTAATTCTAACATTCTGAGTAGGGTACACATCTCTCATTCTAGAAATGTGAATATATAAGAAATGTTCATCTTAAAATAGGTGAAACGCAGTACACGGCCTTTCAATGTTACTAAGGGAGGAGGTTTTATCAATCTCTCTGCTCTGTACCCTTGACTTGCTGGCCTAACTCTCTTCTTCATTGTACCTCCCTTCAAGGCAATATCCAATCTTCCCTTCCTGGATTGCTTTTTATTAACAAGAAGCCTGGGAGCCCTCCTGCCCCCAGGGCACCACACATTCCTCACACATTGGGAAATAGTTCTTATTGTTTTCCTGTACAGCCAGGCTGTGGAGAGCCTAAAGAACTGGTAGTGAACCCCAACTCTTTCACTTACTGCCTGTGTGACCACCAGCAAGTTATCTGATTTCCTTTTGCCTCATTTCTCTCATCTGTAAAATGGGCACAATCATATCACCTACCTCATAGGATGGGTATGAATTTAAATGCATTCATGCATGTATAGTACTTGGCCAGTACATTTAGAGCAGTGTCAGACATTATGAATTATAATTTATAATTTTTAAAATGAATGGCACATGTTATAATCAAAATCTTCAGCTGACACTGGGTCAAAACTTAAGCATGTGTGGGGTTCATGTTGGTTGATATACCGCCTTGTGGAAGCTTGGGGTTGCAAACACATTCACAACCAAACAAATATAATTTTTCTAGCTAGCCCTGGCATCCTCCCTTATCAGATTATAAATAAGATATGAAGCTATCCTAGCAATTAGCTCTGAATATTGGTTAGTGAGAATTTGGAGAGGGAGGATACCATATTTTTCTGGTTTCTTTGGTTTCTAAGGGGTGGTAGCAATTGATACAATTACTGATAGGAAAGTTTCTGAGGCCTGCCTTCAAAATTTATCCATAATCTGTTTGATTTTCAATTCAGATAGCAAGAATTCAAATGTAGGAGATCTGCATGGACTGTGGGTACAGTTGTACAGAAAGTAATGATGGGTTGCATATACAATCAATTAGGGCCATCGTAAGATTTGGAAGTTAAGGATAATGAGAGGTTATTTTTGGCATGTTGATGAATCGATGAACATAATTGTTGATTCATACTTGTTTTCTTTCTCTGTAAATAAACAGGCTGACTGTGTGGTTATTATTGGGGGCAAATCCAATGAGGCAGGGAAGTGGATGGACGACGTCTGTGACAGCAAGCGCGGCTACATGTGCCAGACGCCTCCTGGTAAGTTCCTCTGTGACAGTGAGCACGGCTACACGCGCCAGATGCTTCCCACGCTTCCCAGTAAGTTCCGCTGAACCATGCCTGCCTGGAAGGGCTGGCTTTTCTACTTTAAAAAATATATCATTCCTGGGCGGTGCCTGTGGCTCAAAGGAGTAAGGTGCTGGCCACATATACTAGAGGTGGCAGGTTCAAACCCAACCCCGGCCAAAAACTGCAAAAAAAAATCATTCCCTTATACAACATTAACTTTGATTCTCGCTTTAATTCACGTGCACCTGTGACAGACAAAAAGGTTGACATTTTCTGTGCTTTATTCTCTCATTCTCTTAGCAGGCAGACTAACCTTGATGTTGAAACTTTTCCTAATTTTGTTAGAAATTTGGAGGATTTGCCTATGTAGGAGTCAGGGGAAAGTTTCTCCTTTGTCTTCTGAAGGTTCACTGACCATCACTGGCAAGAGGCAGCATATAACAGGAGAAAAGGCACACAAATGTATTTCATCATAGTTTTACATGACACAGAAACTTTCAGAAGGAAGACCCCAGAGAAAAGTCCAGGGGGAAATGATTTTTTTTTTTTTTTTTTTGCAGTTTTTGGCTGGGGCTAGGTTTGATCTCGCCACCTCCGGCATATGGGGCCAGCGCCCTACTTGCTGAGCCACAGGCACTGACCGGGAAATGATTTTTATACTTAGATTCAACAAAGTACAGAAAGCTATATAGAAAAACAGTTAGACAAAAAGGGGTGTGATCTAACCCAGCAAGGACAGTCGGTCTGGAGGAGTGGTTCTCAACCTCCCTAATACCTCCTGATTCTGCAACCCTTTAATACAGCTCCTCATGTTGTGGTGACCCCCCAACCATAAAATTATTTTCGTTGCTACTTCATAACTGTAATTTTGCTACTGTTATGAATCGTAATGTAAATATCTGAAATGCAGGATGTATTTTCATTGTTACAATGGGGTCGCGACCCACAGGTTGAGAACCACCGCTGGTCTAGATTCTTCTTGGCCTCTGTGAGCAGTGCCCTTCCTTTGGGGTAGGACTGTCTCTAGAATGGGGGGATCTTATGATTTATGGTCAACTAAGGTAGGTTAGATAATTTCTATATGGCCAGTTTTTACGCAGAGAGGCCAAAAGGGAAGTTAGACTAATATTTTTAGGTTTTTGTGGTGTATGTATGCTCTGGAATACTATTTAGCCATTAAAAAAGAGGGACACTTTACATCTTTTGCATTAACCTGGAAGAGTTGGAGAACATTCTCTTTAGTATTACAAGAATTCAGAAGCAGGTATCCAATGTACTCAATACTAATATGAAGCCAGTAGACAATCTAACACATGCCTGCAAAAGAGAAAAACTCAATTTAATTCAAGTTGAGCAGGGGAAGGAGGAAGGGGAGAGAGAAGGAGGGAGATTGGAGTGCTCCCACCTAATGGGCACAATGTAATGGTCTATGGCACATCTCCTGGGAGCAGGACACAACTACAACAGGGACTTTACCTAACAAATGCAAACATTGTACCATAATAGTTTGTGCCTTGATTATTAATCCAAAAAGAAAAAAAATACTTTGAGATTTTTATGGCTCCTATGGAGAAACAGAGTCCTTGCGCTTAAGAACTCCTTTGGGAAAGAATTTTAGTTTCTATGGCTGGGTTTGGGGGACAATGGAACTGAGAGATGAGAAGGCAGGGAACGATCAGAGAAAAACCTCTGCTTCTGAGGCCGTCATTTTGTAGTATTATTTTCTGAGTTCCAACACCTACCTGTACCTTTTCTTAATGTCAGAGTAGGAACATCTCAATTCAACTCTGATTTTTTGAGAATCGTTGGTACAAAGCATCATAAAAGCCTCATTATCCATTCTGGATTCTATGCCTTATAAATGTAGATCTCTGATTCAAGGTTTCTCTTTTTTTCATCTTAGGAAGCTTGAAAATGGTTAAATGAAAATGATACAGAGTATGTGGCTATTTACTGGGGATCGACAGGATGGTTGTACACATTTTAGTTTCTAGTCCAACGAGAATAAAAATATCTAGCTGCACAAAAGCATTAGAAATTTAAAAACAGACATGAAGGTTGGGGGTGGGAAGGTTGCTGCCATTTTGCATACGGCTCTGAGAGGACAAGTTGGATTTGGAAGGTACTTATTCTCCCAGACTTAATAATTTTTTCTTATACTCTTGGGATAATCAGGGAACTAATATCAACTCCTGGCAATGACTAAAAATCACGTAACATATTTTCAGATAATGGTCCAGGACTGTAGGAATTCTAATCTTTTCTTGGTCCTAAAGCTGTCCCAAGGTCATGTCACTTTTCTCTTTGCCCAGTGCCCTACAGCACCAGAATCTTAGGCCATGGGAATCACCAAAACACACCATCTGTACCTCTGCTCTTTAGGCAGATGGAAGAAGCTCCTCACAGGAGTGACTGGTGATTCAAAAGCTTATTTAGACTCTTTTCTTATTTATAGACATAAGTGATAGAATATTTTGCTGGGAATAAAAATCAAAAAGCTTAAATTTTTTTTTTATGTACATAAGGTCTTGCTCTGTCCTTTAGGCTGGAGTGCAGTGGCATGATCATAGCTCACTGCAGCCTCAAACTCCTGGACTCAAGAGATCCTCTTGCCTCAGTGTTCTGAAAGCTGAAATTAGAGGTGTACACCACCACATCCAGCTAATTTTTAAATTTTTTTGTAGGGAGGGCATCTTATTGTCAGAGGGCTGGCAAAGGTATAGGGGAAACGATTTTTATACTTAAGTTCAACAAAGTTCAATTCGTTACCCAGGCTGGCATTAATTTCTGGGCTTAAGTGATCCTCCCAAAGTGTGGGGATTATGGGTGTGAGCCATCACCTCCCCACAAATTTGCAAATTTTTAATGACCTAAGGATAGGTTCACAGTGTTAAAGTGGAAAAAGACAGCATACAAATTTTGAAAATTACAAATTATCAAAAAATAATAGCAACTTCACTCCTCTTAAAAAGAAATAATAAAAAAGACTCAATGGAAATGCACCAAAATAGGAATTGTTGTTATTTTCAGAGAGTGGGATTTTGCAGACTTTAGTTCCTTCATTATAGTTTTCTGCATTCTTTAAAACCTCTATGCATATATACCTATATATGCATATTAAACTTTTAGTGAAGAAACACCATCTTAAAGAGTATATGAGACACGTTCTTTGCTAAAATTTAAGAAAATACAGAAACATATGAAGAAGAGAAAAACTTCCTGTGATCTAACTTGGCAATAAACTTTCAATATTTTCATTTTTTCCACATGATTTTTTTTAATGATTGTTTTTATAAACAAGCAAATTGGACAGAGGAGCTGTTTTCTACTTCTATATAAAGCCCTCTATGAAACTTTTTTTTTTTTAGCTTTACCTCAAACCTCATTTACCACTTTTAACAGTCCAAGTGTTTTCCAGTGGCATTAAGACAAGACCCTATCTCCCTAACCTGGGAAAATGTAAAACTGTTCCATTCCAGATAGGCTCTAACATTCTAAAAGTCCTGGCTGAGGTCTCTTGGGTTAATGATATTATATCAACACAAGATGGCAGCAACAGCAGAAGAAAGGAGAGGATAGAATGAAATTATAGTGTAACAGTCACAAGCAAAGGAAAGTGTGTCACGTTTGTAGTGTAGGAATAAGGCAGGTGGTAAGTCAAGTTGATACAAAGTAAAACATGTCAGTTTGCCAAGACAAAACCCAGCAGTCAAGGATATATAGATCCCTAGACCAGGATAAAGAACTGGCTTATAAATATTTTCATCTTTGTGAATCGTGTAGTCTCTGTTGAAAAAACTCTACTGCAATCATAGACATGTGTAAACATGTGAATGTGGCTGTGTTCCAATAAAACTTTATTCATGAACACAAATTTGAATTTGTGTTTAACAGGTCCTGAAATATTATTCTTCTTCAACTCCCTCACTTTCACCCAACCATTTAAAAGACTTTACAGCTCATTGGTTACAAAGACAGATGGGCAGATTTGATCCTTTGGCTATTGTTTGCTAACTTCTGCCCTAGGACATTAGCTAAGGCCTGCAGAAGCAAGTGCTCTGTTGGGGCCTTGATGTGAAGCGGCCCAGAGTACAGATGTGCCTAATGCAGTGATCAGAAACTCATCCTAGGAGATTGAGGAGGAAAGATCAGAAAGCTAAAGTGACTCTCACTTACAGAGGCGCCACTCCTGGGTCAATCTAGATAAGGTTTTGGGGGCATAGGTGAAGGGCATAAGAAATCATCAAGAATAAAATTTAATATTATGATCAAGGTTAGATGAATCAGACAGGAGTGTAGGGATTTATTCCAGAGCCTACCCAGGCTCCTGAAGGTACATAACTCACAGACATAGCCAAATAGATACAAAGTCATGGATGGAATAGAACAAATCAGGAGCGGGGGTGGGGAGTCAGGTGGGAAGACTGTTCTTCACCTTGACATTTGACCAAGATGGAAAAATAAAGATTAGTAATGACGCAGTGATCAATGTTCTTTAATTTCTGGTCTTAAATTGTGTCCATTTCTTTTATCTGGATATTAGATTATATTGAATTTTTAATACCTTTTGTAGTTGAGAAAGTTGATCATATATCTACCTTCATATTCTAAATACAGTTAGGAAATCATTTAATTTAGTTGGGCATATCAATTAAAAAACGAAGCTTTGTTTTCTGGTGTGAAATGGCTTCTGAAATATTTTTAATGCTTGACATTTTGGATTTATGCTATTCCGATTATTTTTATGATGGATGAGATATAGTAGTCATGTACCAAGGGTGCTCGATTGATGTTTCTTGATATTACTAATAAAAATGATCTTTTTACTGTAGACCCGGCCTTGCCTAATTCTCCAGCAACAGTTCCAACAGATGGCTTTATTAAATATGGTGAAAGCAGCTATTCACTCATGAAATTTAAAGTGCAGTGGCATGAAGCTGAGGAATACTGCAGGGCTCACAATTCCCTCATTGCAAGCATTCTGGATCCCTATAGCAACGCATTTGTGTGGATGCAAATGCAAACACTTAAGGAGGGGGTGTGGATTGCCCTCAACAGTAACTTGGTAAGATGCCGGGAACCCGTGCCACCTGCCGTCATGGGTGCACTGTGGGTGTATATGATTCTCTTTCTGTCTGTTACAAATATGTGTTACTTGTAAGAAACAGTGTTGGTGCTAACACGACTGAGACCCCATCCTTTAGGGACCCAACACCTTCAAGGATCTGGCCAAACTAAGAATTATCTAATTGATATTAAGTATCTTACTGCTTTCAACTATTCAATTAGATTTTGAATCTCAGTCGTTTTCTTGACTCACGTATTTCCTTCCAGTGTCAGGATGGCAACAATGCCATGAGAATGAAAAGAACAGCTCAGGGACTACTCAGTTGTTGGTGATGAGGATGTTTTTTATTTTTTTTTGCGCTAAGACATTCTAGACTTGTTATAAGTCCTGAGGTGGCGGAGTGTCCATCCGTGTGTGAGAGATACTTCATTACAGTCAATTTCCTGAATTCTGTAACAGAGAAGGAAAGGTTGGCAGGAATGCGTTGGGGTGAGGAACTAAGAGTGGTGATGAGTTGTCAGAATATTCCTAGACTGAGAGTCTTCTCTGATGCCTTGTCAACATCTGTCCACCCTTCATCCATCCGTCTAGCTAGGCAGCCAGCAAACTTTCCAGTTTTCTATTTCTAGTTCCAAGAAATAGATATGTCAGCAAGCAATTAAGAAATAATACAGGAAATGTCAAATAGAAACACAGTAGGACGTCTGAAAGTTGACCACCCAGTGGACCAAAACAAACTAGTCAACACATGGAGGTGGTCAACATAAGGAACTAGGCCTACTGTACTGATACGTCCATGTATACTGATATGTCCAGGCTGTGAAAATTAGGCCAGCTTAAGAAGATGGTCAGTCTAGGGAGGGGATTAGCAATGGAGGTTCTACTGTATATGCAAAGAGTTATAGGGCAAGAGAAAAGGGACCATTTGGGCCAGGGGAAGACCGAGAGTTTCTCAGAGAAAATCAGACTTTGTAGATGTAGTCTGGTGTGTAAGAACATAAAGAAGGCATATCAACAAGAGAGAAAAAGACAGAAGGTATCACATTTTAAAAAGCTGCTAATGCCCGGATGCAGAGATAGAAACTTCCACTTTGTGCAATGAGTATTTTCTAAGTAGGGAAGTAAACATTTCAAAGTAAGTAGTTCTATAATGATTTCTGTGATTAAACTCAGGCATTTTAAAGTCTCTGTTGACCATGTCTTGAATAATAGAGTCTCTTGATAAATCACTCATTTCCTTCTCACAGATGTGGTCACAATTCTCTTGTGAGTTCAAAACAGGCTTTTTATTTATTTTTTTAAAGATTAAATGGTTTTCTGCTGTACTGATAATTAGGACAAACAGCATTATTGCCTTCCTTGCAACTATGGAATTACTAGATGTGCAAGCACTATTTGATTATATGGTAGAATGCAACCAAATTCTGATTCACAATAAGTGAGTTAGAATTTTTTTTGGTTTTGTCAGTGGATCTTTGGTAATTGGCCTGGTAGATTACACAATGCCATTGAAAGGGGGATAATTGTTTTGAATATTTTAAAAATTCAGTTATCTATTCTTAGGCATAACCTGTCAAATCTCTATTAGATTATTAAAAGATATCATGGATAAGTAATATTGTTGATGATGTCAGTTGTGTATTACCAGAACTTTAATAAGAGACTGAGTGTGCAATAAAGACTGGAATAAAACAATATTCTTTTTTAAAAATGTCATCATGGGTCTTTGACACCATAGCTGCAGGCTTGGTGGCTGGCGGCATAGCTGAGTGGTTATGGCTCCAACCACATACACAGAGGCAGGCAGTTCAAACCTGGCCCAGGCCAGCTAAACAATAACAACTGCAACAAAAAAATAGCCAGGCATTGTGATGGATGCCTGTAGCCCCAGCTAGTTAGGAGGCTGAGGCTAGAAAATTGCTTAAGCCCAAGAGTTTGAAGTTGCTATGAGCTGTGATGCCACAGCCCTCAACCAAGGGCAACATAGTGAGACTCTGTCTCAAAAAAAAAAAAAAAAAGACATCATAATTCATATAGCTGAAAAGTCACCTAAGACACTTAGGCCCATTTGACTACCTGAGTGACCTTAGCCATGTCATTTATCACTGGTGCTGTTTCTACCACAGACCAATGAGAAGATCAGTAGAGATTTAGTGTTTCTCTCAGGGGTCCATGAATTGAATGAAAATTACTTAATTTTTAAAATAACTTCAATATTAGTATATGAAATATTTTGTTTATTATGAAGATGAAACTTCTCCTTTGCTCTGAAAGCATGCAGACGAAGACAGTTTCAGGGAATAAGACGTAAAGATTTCTTCAGTCAGTGTTTTTCAAAATAGCTTCCAAGGATGCATTTCTAGAGATCTGCAAGAGATAATTACTTCTGAGAAAGGCTGCATTTTCTGAATTTGAGTTGATAGAAATGACTTGTAATGTTCCTTTTATTCTCAAACGTGCAAAATTCCACATCCAATCACGGTCTTAAATATACTCTTTATCCTTCGCTTTGGTTCTTCTGGTATTTTCTAAATGAAGCAAGGCTCCGTGTTAATGGTTGTTTTTGTTCTTGCAGACCAATAATGAGTACACTTGGACAGATAAGTGGAGGGTGAGGTACACTAATTGGGCTGCTGATGAGCCCAAACTGAAATCAGCCTGCGTCTATCTGGATCTTGATGGCTTCTGGAAGACGACTCCTTGCAATGAAAGTTTTCATTTTGTCTGCAAAAAATCAGATGGTAACTGAATATGCAAAAGAACCAGACGATTTGAAATTTTCTGAATAAGCTAGTATACACCACTGTTGATGTTATTAAATGCTGGGTAGCTAAAAATAAGATAAAATAGATTTCTTTACCTAACGAAAGACCATCGTAGCATACACCACGCATACACAGATGAAAATCATGGCAATAGAAAATATTGGTGTTTTTTTTTTTTGAGGGCTTATTTGCCCTTTAATAAACCTCAGAGTTTTTATTATAAAGGTTGTTCTCTGAATCTATGATAATGGATTCCCCAGGAAATTATGCTTAACGTTTGATGTTAACAACATATTCAGGTCAAAATAATTTTATCAGAATGTGTATTATGGATATAGTTTGAGAATTCCAACTCAGTTATATCACAGGTGTCATTAATATTAATGAGGGGTTATATGAGTTAGGATCTCAGACAAGGAAAAGAATGGCTGGAAAATTACAAATTATTTGGGGATGACTTAAAAAACTTAATCTTTATAGGTATGGTCTTAACTATGAATGTGGTTGATTGCTAGTATTCCGTAGTACAGTCTATTGAAATATATTTAAAATTTTAAAAACATAAAGTAAAAAGAATAATAATAATGGTAGATCCAAACGGTAACCATTGGAAGTCTTTTTGTTGTTGTTTAATAATACTAGGTGGTAACGTTTTCCTTAGCCACTGAAATATTATTCTACATGCTACAAATACTTTTGGTTTAGTTTTATTTTAAATAGATTTTTCTTAACAGTGGTCCCTGCCACGGAGCCTCCACAGCTGCCCGGCAGGTGCCCAGAGTCACAGCACACGGCCTGGATTCCGTTCCATGCTCACTGCTACTACATTGAATCCTCATATACCAGGAACTGGGGCCAAGCTTCTCTGGAGTGTCTTAGGATGGGTAAGTGCCACATTTCCTGAAAGAAGAATTCATAATAATCTATTCTGGAGTCCCATGGCACTAATAACATACATTATAAACACAAGTAATGTAAAGATAACCTGTTTTTTTTATTATTATTAAATCATAGCTGTGTACATAAATGCAATCACAGGGTACAGTATGGTGTTTTCATACACAATTTTCTCATCAAACTGGTTAACATAGCCTTCATGTGTTAAGACTCTGCATTCATACTCTGCTTTTAGAAAGATTCATTTGTACCCTTATAAGATAAACCATAGAGGTGACCCCACCAATCACCCTCCCGCTAACCTGATTTTTAAAAACTGATTTATTTTGGGTGGTGCCTGTGGCTCAAAAGGAGTAGGGTACCAGTCCCATATGCTGGAGGTGGTGGGTTCAAACTCAGCCCCAGCCAAAATCTGCAAAAAAAGAACCCAACGACAACAAGAAAAATGAAAACTGATTTATTTTGTAAGAGAACAATGTGATGTCCCTTAAACATAATTTCCAACTTTGTAGCATCAATATGTTAGAAAATTCAGATCATTTTCTGCACAAATATTTCTTCCCTCTGCCCTCACATTCTTAGTTGTCAGGATTCTCATACTCAGTTCCCCAGAGTCTTGGGACTGATAAGCTCAGACTTTACAAGTACCCAGCAATCATTTTTTCCTTTATTTTGCTATTAATAGAAAAGTATTTATATCTGGTTATTGTATTTGTGAAGAAAAACTAAACTAAACTAAAATAGGCATGATAACAAGGAATGATTTTCTCCCTGTAGTAAAAAATGCCAAAGTTAACTTTTTAGGGTGCATTAAAAACTCACCTACTTATATCCCACTAAATATTTTACTGAATTATTTTAGTATTTAATGCTTCCTGGATGTATTTAGTAGGGTTTTTTTATTTTGCTCTAACTCAGGGTTCTTTATCCAACAGTGAAGGGCTATATATTCTCATTTTCTTCAAGTTCATTCAAAACTCAACCTTGTACCACCACTGCCATGGGCAACTACAGTGTTAGACCATTGCCACCAAAGGCTTTTAACAAACATTTCCAGGGATAAGGTTCTTTGCACTTAGGGTTTTCTAGAGAACTATCAGGTCAAATCATGGAAATTCTTTGAGAAAGAGTTTAAAAAGAGCTGTAATCCCATTCCAACCTCTCCAGGGGTATCCTGTACTACAGGACTATTAATCCACTTGTTATTGATTTTCACAGTTGTTGTGGGGCTGTTGGTTTTGAAGACAACTGTGGAGCTGGGAAGAAGACAAAGATCAGGACTAGTTAAAACACCGTGAAGCTCACTGTTAACTCCTGAGATGCAGTCATTTTTTCTTGTATTCTTGCAAGCCTTTGATTAATTTTTAGAATTCTGGAAAAGTTGATTTTAATGGATTTGTAGGTTTTCTCACTGCTTTTATAGGGGAAAAGATTTTCAGAGGTACATATTCTGCCATTTCTGCTGATGCTATCTGAAGTCTACTTTAGTCATTTATAAAAATGTTTTTCAGTCAGGTGACTCACACCTGTAATCATAGCACTTTGAGAGGGTGAGGTAGGTGGATTGCTTAAGCTTAGGAGTTCAAGACCAGCGAGCCCCCCCACTCATCTCTACTAAAAAAAATAGAAAAAAATTTAAAAAATGAATAAATGTTTTTCTTCAGGTTGCTTAGTATTTTTTCTTTAAATTTTTGCAATGAGTATGTAAGAAACTTTGTCTTCAATTTTAGGTGACTGTATTTTCCAGTAAATATAATGAATGAAATGAATGAGTCAAATTCTCATTCTTAAAATACATAACAGATACTTTGAACTGATGAATGTCTACAAAGTGTATTTAATGGTGAATTATGGAGTCGTCCAGTGAAAACAGTCACTGAATAGATAATCGAGAACTCAGTAATACGGAAAACAGGCATATTGTTACATCCAGGACCTCAAGACTCAGAAGGTCTAAGTTGTACATGACTCTACCCTCGACTGGTGTCAGGGTCTTGGCAAATTACTTTTCCTCTGTCCTTGGCTCTCTTTAACTATAAAATGGGGTACCAATAGTACCTATTTCTGAGGTTCTTGTAAAAATTTAATCAGATAATGCTTGTAAAGCCCCAAAGCAACATGTTAGGCAGGACATTTTTTAAAATTGTATTAGTTATTACTAAAAAGCTATGGTTCTTACTTTAAAACCTAACGCCGACACCATCTAATGTGGATTGTCCCTTTCGTGGTTATCTATCTGGTCTCACAATTTCCTCTCTGTACCTTGAATGGTTCCCTGCATAACAGCTGGATTCATAGTCCTACACTACATTACATCATTCTGCTGCCAGAAAAAGCTGAGTCCTTTTTGTCATCACCTTGCCCTAAGTACCAGTCTCCTTCCTTCTTGCAGTGAGACGCAACCTGTGTCTTTCTTTAGCCGACTGACCGTATTGGGCTACGTCCCCTCCAGACCAAGCCATCTCTGTCCCTGGAGACGTTCTACACTTCCCTCTGGCTTTATCTTTCCCCTTGTTAATTCTTCCTAAAAGAATTTCCTATCCTTTTTACTTGAAAGACTGCACTATCTCCATTTAAATCCTATTTCCTCTTAGCCTCTCTTTTATTTACTCCACCTAACGTGACTATTTGATGTGTCCATAGCATATTGCATTTAACACCTCCTCTCTGATATCCCTGCGTGCTCTTATGACTGGCCACGGAACCATAACTCTCTTAAGACATATTCTACGTCCTACTCATCTTTGAGTACCCTGTGGGAACAACTACTTCAGTGCTTGGACTCCAGTGATGCTCAAAACTATATTTTCTTTCTTTCTTTTTTTATTTTTTCTGTGTAAGTTCCTTTCCTTTCTTTTTTTTTTTTTTTGAAAAGTAAATTTATTTCAGGTCAATGTGAGGGTATGAACAACCAGGTCAAAATATTTGTTTTTGTTAGTAGAGACCCTCTTGTGGTTATGCCCCACCTACAAAAGTTGTGCCAAACACCCCCACCCCGTGCCCATTCAGTGAGAGCACCCAAGCCCCCTCCCCCTCTCTCATTACCCCTCGCCCTAACTTGAACTGAAATGAGTTTTTCTCCTATGTGGACACGCCTTAGATCATCTGCTGGCTTCATATTAGTACTGAGTACATTGGATAATTGCTTTTCCATTCTTGTGATACTTTACTAAGAAGAATGTCTTTTAACTCCATCCAGGATATCACAAAAGATGTTTTCAAAATGGAAACTGAAATTCTGATCAGAAAAATGTCCACCCCTCAAGTGGAGAAGTTGGTTGATTTTTATTGTTCTTGCAATCAATACTGTTTACAAAATAATTGATACTTTTATACTTTGCAGGCTCTACTCTGGTTTCCATCGAAAGTGCCGCTGAATCCAGTTTTCTGTCATATCGGCTTGAGCCACTTAAAAGTAAAACCAATTTTTGGACAGGATTGTACAGAAATGTTGAAGGTAATTTTTGCAGAACAATGATTCAATCACAAATATTTCCAAATGTTGTATGTAAAACCTGGTTTTATTTCTGGAAAGTCTTACCTACAGCAATGATTAATTTGTGATGAGTTCGAAAATTCAAACTCATATTTTTATTTGAGGTAAGAACTGAAAGTTGAAATGACTTTCCTATAATGCGATCCTCAGAGTTGCCAATTTAAAAAAGATCTTCTATAGCTAAGTTAGTTTACGAAGCTTTAAAAAGCATTTTTTTGTGGGATGGCATGGAGGGGGGAACTAGGGAAGGAGAAGTATACATATTTGTACTAATTGGAAGTAATTTTTCAATTTAAATATATTTTAGTCATTACAGTCTTGTCTGTTCAAAGTCTTTTTTTAAAACCATTGGTTCCTGTATAAAATAATGTGTTTAGAAATTTTGCATGAGTAGCCTAACTTATTTTAAGACGGGTTATTTTTCACTTGCATTGTTATTGGTTTTATTTTATGACCAGGGATGTGGCTTTGGGTAAACAACAATCCACTTGCCTTTGTCAACTGGAACACAGGCGATCCCTCTGGTGAAGGAAATGATTGTGTAGCTGTACAAGCATCTTCTGGGTTTTGGAATAATATTCACTGTTCTTCCTACAAAGGATATATTTGTAAGAGACCAAAAAGTAAGTACTAAGTTTATCATGTGTTGGGTCTGTTCATTGGCCATCATTTCTTTCAAATTGGCAGGTATCAGGCATGCCATTATAATGTGATTATAGGCCCATCCCAGCTCTGTTCATTTATCACTGAAAAATTCAGTCTGCCATGGTGATCCATCCTTGTCTGCCTCTCTGAGTGAGCAAGGGGCACGCTCTGTCTGCTCAGCTAACATAATCATATTTGTTTGTCAATGCATTTATGATGAGATATCCATGTGTATGGATTTGCCAACTGCATGCAGTCACCAGAGCATTTTTACAAAGCTTTACTTTGTGAAGGGAAAGGGATTAAAGTAATACCAGCATAAACCCGAAGAGGCCAGGCTTCTGGGAAGCAATCAGAATTACTTATAGAGTAGAAGCAGGAGGACAGCTTGAGTCCAGGTTCAAGGCCAACATATTGAGGCCCCATCTTTAAAAATTAAAAATAAAAAAATTAGCAAAGCCCGGTTGTGTGCACCAGCTACTCGGGAGGCTAAGGCAGGAGGATCGCTTGAGCTCAGGAGTTCAAGGGCTGCAGTGAGCTACGCCAGGCTGGGTGAGAGAGCAAGACTGTGTCTCTAAGAAAACAAACAAAAGAGAATTGATTATAGAATGAGTTATGGACTAATTCAGTCTCCTTCTGAGATGGAGAAAGCGATTGAGGCTAATTGACAGTGTCGAATGCTCACAAGGCACTATCTGGGCCCTAATGATACTTCATCACCATTCCACCTCACCTAGTATTCTTCACAAGACATGAACTTATTCATTAGGTAATAGATTTAAATAACTGAGTTAGATAAACTAACCCTTTTGTCTCAGGAGGTTTTATCATTTTAAAACGGTGCAGGTCTTTGGCTTTTAAAACTCTGTTGTACTACACCACAATCTCCGGGGTCATGTTGGATACCTTGTAACATTTCAGTGGGCCAACTTCAAACCCCCTAGCCTGGAATGCTGTTACTTGTGGGCAGGTTGGGTACATTTTAAGGGTATCAGTGGCTCCAATGCAACTGGGAGAATCATAGTACTGGAATCTAATGTATGAGGTTGGACAGTTAAGTTCCTGGACTCATTCTAGAAAAAAGAGCTATGTACCTGATTGCTGAATATCACTACAGTTGCCTTTGAAGTACTCCCCTTGGGAAGCTATTCACTGATGCCAGCACCTACTCCACTCTTCAGAACAATTTTGGAACTCATCTGTAATGATTATCAGAACTGTTGTACAGGGTCTGACAGTTAACTTCATAAACTCAGCCTTGAAGAAGTGCTATATACCTCAAGGCGGAATATTCACCTTCAAAGTACTTCTGTTGTCCATCTGGTGACCATAGTGATATTCAGCAATGAGGTATGGAGCACTTTTTCTAGGATGAGTTTGCAAACTCAGTTGTCCGACCTTGTATTCAAACTTGCCGTATAGATGTAGAATGTTGTGTAGCATAGATAGATAGATAGATATTCTATCTGTACCTGTGTCTCTATCATGTCATCATGTATCATTGTAAACCAAACATGGAGTAGTCTATGTATTTGTGAACCAAATAATATTTACTATCTACATGCAATTATTGTGGGCTTTTATAAATATATAATTAATTAATTTTCCTTTTTTACAAACAGTTGTTGATGTCGAACCTACTCCTACATTAATTACAACAAAAGGTAAGACCATTACAAAATTTCAAGTTCTCTATTAATACATCAACATCATTTGTTTTAAAAGCCATAATGATCTCTGGGCAGCACCTGTGGCTCAAGAAGAAGGGCACCAGCCACATATACCAGAGGTGGTGAGTTTGAAACCAGCCCCAGCCAAAAACTGCAAAAAAAAAAAAAAAAAAAAAGAGCCATAATGATCTCTCCTCTGTACTCTGAGCAGTTTCACTTGAGCTAACATAGCCTCTGGGTTGTTATGTCATCAACCTACCTTAAATGATACTTTAGAAAAACAGGCCTTGGGTTCAGGTTGGTGTTTTTACTCTAAGAACCTATTGAAAGCTTTTTTGTTTGTTTGGTTTTTGCTGTGTTATGAAGAGTTGCTTTATGAGAACCCATGGAAGAAATTCCTCTCCGGAATCCCTGTGGGTTTCTCTTTTCTTTTCTTAGCAAAGTTTCTGTTTTATTTTTTATAGACAACTTACGTAACTGATCCTATTTTACCCGTATTGCTGGCTGCTAGAAAAAACTCTAGGTGAAATGTATGACTTGATTGTAAACCCCTTATCAATCTCCCAAGTGCTTTTTGTTTACTGATTATACCCACGAGTTCAAATTTCCACTATGCTTATTTTCTACTTTTTCCTAATTTTTGACTTGCTTTTAAGTACCACCATCATTGTTGTTGCTATTCTATTTATCTTCTTAGAATGTATTTTTAAATTATTGTGAAACAAGGTAACACATTTGAAAAACTTTGTTTAACTAGCTCAAGGCTTATAGGCAGATGTAGTATTGTTTACAGCTGAATAATCATCTAAACATTCTTAATAATCCTCTCGGGGCCATATGGAATTCTTGTTTTCATGTCTTGCCTTTCTGTTTGACAAATGTCACTTGGAAGAATAGGCATTTTAGTGTTTCCAGAAAGAAAGTTGTATTGTTTTCCATATCATTTAAACTTCTGTCTCCCTCCAGCTTTTCCCTAATCCTTTTTTAAAATTTGTTTATAGCTGACTCAAGGAAGATGGAGCCTTCCAAACCATCTTCCAACGTAGCAGGAGTAGTTGTCATTGTCATCCTCCTCATTTTGACCGGTGCTGGCCTTGCTGCCTATTTCTTTTATAAGAAAAGACGTGTGCACCTACCTCAAGAGGGCGCCTTCGAAAACACTCTCTATTTTAACAGTCAGTCAAGTTCCGGAATTAGTGATACAAAAGATCTGATGGGCAACATTGAACAGAATGAACACGCAATCATCTAGAATCACCGTGTGGTCTTGGTATGATTGAATCTCATTAAGTTGTAACTAAAATTTTTTAATTCAATGTGATTGTTTCCTTTAAAATTAATTATGTGTTGTACTGGCCTGTCCTTTTCCTTTGCCTCATGGAAGAAATAGTTGTTCGTTTTCTAGCCTGGCAAGATATTTTCACAAAGAGGGATAATAATGTTGATTACCACTTAAAAAAAAATCATAGGCGAATCTATAGCACTACAATGCCAACATTTAGGTATCACTGCCATGTAGCTAGGATCAATTTCATGTAGATTACAAGAGCTCTAGAAACAACCAGTGAAGCCTCTTGAAATATTTTAAGGGGCTCCAAAAAATATGTTACCTACTGAAATGTGTTTCAGAAGGCCATTTGAAAATTAAGCATAAGTAACCTCAGGTGGTATAAAAAATTAGTCAGCTTTCTCTCTGACCCATCTTGATTTCCACTCGATGATTTAGAATTGTATTCTAGACGTGCAGCAGAATAAGGCAGCCAAGAATCTGGTTTTCCCCAAGCAGAATTTTATAGACTAAACATTGCAAATGTGTTCTTTGTCCCCTTATATGTATATCAGGATACAAAGGTGTGAAATAAAATGTAAATTTGCATAACTGGATGTACTTAGATAATGTGAAATAAACATTAAAGACAAGGTCTATTTTTAATAGATTTGCATTTTGGTGATCTTGGTAAATGAAAATTTGCTTTTAAATGAGACTTATTTATCCATTCATGTTACACTTTAACTTTGCTCTTACACAATATTATTAGTAAAGAAATTTTTTAAGTCAAGCTCTTTATCTATGTGGAAAAGGTATGTTGCTAAAACATTATGTGCAAAATTATTTTTTTTACCATAATGATTTGCAGAGTTTTCTCAAATCTTCCCTCCCTAACATCTACTCAACTCAGAAATTAACAATCAAAGGCACTGATGTTTGGGATTAAAACTCTAAATATCTTTTTCTCCCTTTAATTATTCCTTTTGACTTAAAATCTGCACCTTGGACAAAGCTTTAGCTACATTATAAAATATTCTAGAGCTTTTGTGTCTTACAAGGGTACCATGCTGCCAGTCCTGTCTTAAGGGATTACCACGGGCAAGAGTTCTTTACTTGGGTCCAGTGCCCAGCGCTCTCTCAATGGCAATGAGTGGTCTTTGAAGGAGTCCAATTTGCATGCAAAAAGTTGTGTTTATTTGTGTGTGTACCATTTTTTTTTCTAGGAAGAAAATATTTATGTATTTCAACAACATCCATCATTCAAAAATGATGAAGCAACAGCATATCCAATAAAGGATCAGATGAAATGTGCAATACTCCAGCTTAGAAAGAAATAGGAAGTGAGAAGCAGGCAATTGTGGGAAAGGCTGCTGAGCACAAATGGCTCCCTTTTACACCTCAAATAATAGAAAACAAATTGCTTTTCATTTTAGGGGTAAGAACAAGCAGGCTCCATTTGCAGAAATTCCAATGGAAATGGAGGCTGCAATGTCACAGCAGCGTGTGATGAATCCCACCAAGGAAATATATATGGAAAGGGATATATAGATATATACACACACACACACATACATGTATATACACATATACATACACATGTGTGTGTGTACATATATGTATACACATATACATGTTAATAATCTTTCCTTGAGAACAAGAATTTGAGAAGAGATTCATGACTGAGCCTGGTTTACAAATTCCTTGCACAAGCCTCTTTCCTTATAATTCAGAACTTCCTTTTCACAGAAAATATTTTGGATGCAAAACAACATTGATCTCAGACTCGAGTGTCTCATCATTTCAGGAGACAGTCTGTGTTTGACAGGGTTGCTGAGTTCTCTGTTTCACCCTCTCACGTTATCTATCCAAACACATAAAGAGAAAGTCATGTGTGTCTACAAAGCTATTCAAACATAATACTGAAATAGCAAGGGATTTGGCGGGGGGCGGGCAGGTATTGGGTAGAAGGAGGAGTTTTTATCTTGTTTTATTCATTGGTTTTTGGTTTGGGTTGTTGTTGTTTATTTGATTTTCCTTTCTTAGCCAGAAGTTCTCTGGTTAGTCAGTTAGGCGACTAACTGTGTAAGTGGGTATTGCTCTCCTCACTAGCCTTACTCTTGTCTCAAGTTTATCAGGGTTCAGGAACTGGAAGACTCTTTGTTTTGTTTGTTGTTTATTTGTGACAGTCTCACACTGTCACTCTAGGTAGAGTGACCTGGCATCATAGCTCCCAACAACCTCAAACTCTTGGGGGCTCAAGTGGTTCTCCTGCCTCAGCCTCCTGAGTAGCAGGGACTACAAGCATGTACCACCATACTTGGCTAGTTTTTCTATTTTTAGCAGAGAGAGGGGGTCAGTTGCTCAGGCTGGTCTCAGACTCCTGAGCTTAAGCAATCCACCTGCCTCATCCTCCCAGATTGCTGGGATTACAGGAGTGAGCCATCGTGCCCAGTAGAGCTGGAAGATTCTTAAGGTTATTTTTCCCAGGTGGGAAACAACATGAATAATCTATAATTGGAATTCTAAAAATCAAAGGGGAATCTGCAGACACTGGTAGGAGTTTGGTGCATCCTTCTTTGGTATCCACTTACACCTTCATGGTATCTTTATCTCTTCCTTCATCTAATACATGTGCCAAGCACTGAGCTCACCCCAGCACATTCAGACATAGGTAAAAATCAGGGTCTGTCCACAGGGAGTACACAGTCTAGTGGTTGTTCAGACCCACAAGCAGATCATTTTACAACCAGATAGTTGACTGGCATAATGTATTAGTGTAGCAGTGAGAGATATAGATGTGGCCATCAGCAATGGCATGGCCAGATTGTGAAGGAACTGAGATTATTCTTTTGGGGGCCTCTTTTGGGTGCCGTGGCTCAGTGGCCAGGGCACCAGCCACATACACGGAGCTGGCGGGTTCAAATCCAGCCCACGCCTGCCAAACAACAATGATAATTATAACAAAAAAATAGCTGGGTGTTGTGGTAGACACCTGTAGTCCCAGGTACTTGGGAGGCTGAGGCAAGAGAATCACTTAAGCCCAAGAATTTGAGGTTGCTGTGAGCTGTGATGCCACAGTACTCTACTGAGGGTGACATAGTGAGACTCTGTCTCAAAAAAAAAAAAAAAGAATAGGCTGGGAATGATGGCTCATGCCTGTAATCCTAACACTTTGGGAGGTCAAGGTGGGAGGATCATTTCAGGACAGGAATTCAAAAGAAGCCTGAACAGCATAGCAACATCTTGTCTATACAAAATAATAGACATAATTATTGTACTATTATTTTGTAAATATTTGTAAATATTTTTGTAAATGTTGTACATATTATTGTACTATATACAAAATATAGACATAATAGACATAAGACAAAATAATAATAATAAAAAATAAGCCAGGCATGGTGGCACATACTTGTAGTCCCAGCTACTCAGGAGGCAGGGGCAGGAGGATTACTTGAGCCCAGAAACTCAGAAATTAGAGGCTACAGTGAGTGTGATCATGCCACTGCACTACAACCTATGTGACAGAGACAAACTTTGTCTCCTAAATAAAAAAGGGGGTGACAAATTGAGGACAATTACATATTATTTTAATAATTTTTTTTTATTATGTCAAAACATTCATATTCTACTTATTATTTTAATAATTAACTTCCTGATATATTTCCTATTAGTTTGCCCAGGCTGCTATAACCTAATACTACAGACTGGATGGCTTAAACAACAGAAATTCATTTTCTCAGAGTTCTGGAGGCTGGTAGTCCAAGATCAAGGTGCCAGCAGTGCTGGGTTTCTCTGAGGGAGGCCTCTCTCCTTGGCTTGCAGATGGCCACCTTCTTGCTGTCTTTTCACAAGGCTGCTATTCTGTGTAAGTGCCCCTGGTGTTTCTCTCACTGTGTCCTAATCTCCTTTTATAAGGATGGGTGCTAGGCAGATTGGAATAGGGCCTACCCTAACTGCCTCATTTTAACTTAACCATCTCTTTCAAGAGCATATCTCAATAAACAGCCACAATTCTGAATTAACGTGGGTTAGAGCTGGCTTCAACATCCACATTTTGGGAGGACACATTCTGTCTGTAACATACTTCTGTAAGTAAGGCTTCTTTTTGCCTTGTATCCATTTATCAATGTTCTCCAGAGAAATAGAAACAATTGAATCTTTCTTATAGCTTTTGTTTCAGAATTTTGGTTATAAGGTAGTAATATAAACCTACCAGTTTACAAAAGATGGTTGGATCCAAATTGTATTTTTGACAAAAACTGGGAACTGTTTACATGGCTGAATTGCATTTGTTCTGATGGGATAATTTAATGAAGGCTGTGGACCAAAATTTCGGGGAAAGCTTTCTAATGGCAGTTTGATTTTGTTTAAAAGCTCCTTAATCCTTTCATTTTTTAGTTTTAAATGAATTTAGGCTTAAATTTTTAATGTTTACATTTTAGTTAGAATTGGCTGAATTGTATAAGAAAAACAAAATCTCTAAGTAGCCTTGAGTAAGTAATATTATAAACAATGAGTTTTATTTTAACATTAGTAGAAAAGTCAGTAGATTTAAAATAAGCAGGAAATAAAATGGAGAACTTGGCTCTACATTTTAACTCTGTAGTTACAGGTTTTGTACTTGAGCTTTTATTTATTTATTTATTTTCAGTTTTTGGTTGGGGCCGGGTTTGAACCCACCACCTCCGGTATATAGGTCTGGCTCCCTACTCCTTTGAACCACAGGTGCCACCCCCATTTGAGCTTTTAAATGTTTTTTTGATGTAACTTGTTGATTAGTTTCAGAAATGTATATAAGAATATAGCTGTCTGGAGGCTTAGAAAATCTGGTATGTCTTAATGTTGGAGAATTTTATTTTGGGGTCATTTTAGTGTTAGATTTTCATTAGTAAACCTCTCATCTCTCATGTGGGGAAAACCTTGAAAGTGTAGGTCTATATGTTAAATCCAGAACTAACTGGAGGATGGTTGTTTGGTGTCTTTGTTACTTAGTTTTGGGGTAATTTTTTAAAAGTTTTTAAATTTTTTTCTTTTTTTTAGAGACAGGGTTTTGCATTGTTGCCTAGACTGATTATGAATTCCTGGTCTTGAGTAATCCGTCTTCCTTGGTCTCTCAAGGGCTGGGATAAACATGTGAGCCAATTTGCTAAATTCTTTTCCTAGAAAATTCATATGATTTGCTTCTCTTTGTTAATGAAATTACTATATATTCTAAGAGTCTTTTTATGGCTTTAATTTGAAATGTATCTCTTCCTCTTTATAAATTATTATTTGGGGTATAATCTGAAGACTCTCTTGGTATTCCTTCTTGACCTGAGAATAATTTCTGTTTTGGTTTCATGGCTATTTTTTTTTTTTGCTTTGTTTCATATTCCCATTAATCTTATTTGCATTTTCTAATACTTCTTCAACATATTTAAAAACGACAAAGTAAGTTCTACTTTCTATACATCCGAATCTGCCATCTTCCAGTATTTGTGGAAGAATTCCTCAATTGTTTTAGTTGAAATGTTCCAAAGATGTTTTTCCAAGTTACAGTTAAAACGGCACATTTGGTAAAGATCCAATACTACATTCTCATTAACATAGGAAAAAGAAAAAATGTGCATTTTTTAGTAATTGTCTATTCTAGACAATCATGTACTATCCATTTTGTTGCTTAGACCTTCCATTTTGAAGAGGCATTACTGATAATTGAAATTTCTACTTTTTTAATGCTCTGATTACTGAAAGAATTTCTATAGGCTGGATTTATGTTTTACATATTTTAGACTTCGTTTTTTCCTCTAATTCCCACTTGCTTTGGTCCTGGGTACATTAGTAACATACTAATAACACTATAAAATCTAGTCCTCAACCTTCTAGTCAAAGTTGGATGATTTTATACAGAAGATGACAGGTATATTGCTAGAATCCATATGGCTTTTTGATGACTGTGCTATGGTACTCAGTTAATCAACGTAAATCAAGTTGCTCTATGAAAGGAAGTTATAGAAGTAATTCAAGTCCCTACTCAAGTTGAGGAGATTATCCTGAGTGGGCCTGACTTAATCCATTGAATGGCCTTAAACATTGGGCTCAATGTACAAGGAATTGGCTCAGACGTTTCCTTGGGGTAAGGGATGGGTAAGTGAGTCTCCTGCCTGTGGCCACAGCGTTGGCCCATGAAGTCTAGCTTGATCCTGATTTTCCCTTGTGATGGCCTATTGTAGGGAATTTGGACTTGATTAGCTAGACTGACACAATTGCTTGAGCCAGTTCCTTGTATTATGACCCTGTATGTGTGTGTGTGTGTGTGTTTGTATAGCTCTAACTAGTTTAATAATTCCCACAGGTTGTATTTCTTTTGCTGAACCCTGACTAATAGATAATTCCTAGATTGACAACCATATTAAGTATATTATGTGGCTAAAATCCAAACTAAGTGCCTTCCAAACTCAACATTCCTTTATCCCAGTTCCCCAGAATGCTCATGGTTACGCCAATACCACGCAACGTAAGAGGAAATGTGATGGAGGGGTAGTAGAAATGGAGAGTCCAGAACAGTTATGGTTAAAGTACCATCTACAAACTTTATTTTAAAAAGCACAACTATGTGAAAATTTGACCTGGGGACTTGCAAGGGCCCTCCCGCAAGTGAGCTGCCCTGAAACTTAGGGTTCATTAGTTTCAATGTAGAGTTTCTCTGAATGTCAAGAACAGCTCCTGAGGGAGACCAGAGAAAAATCTAAAAGATGAGTAGAAAGTACCTGGAGGAAAGGGAAAAGGCAGGACAAAGGGAAATCTGGAGCAAGGATGAGAAGCAGCTGGTTTATAAGGAGCATAGAGGTGGCGCCTGTGGCTCAGTGGGTAAGGCGCCGGCCCCATATACTGAGGGTGGCGAGTTCAAACCTGGTCTCAGCCAAACTGCAATAACAAAAAAGGAGCATAGAGAGGTGCATGTGGGGAGCTGGGAAGGACTGTGTCTGATGGATTATACGCTTCAGGGGTGATAAGAGGTGTTCCTCTGTCGCTCCTTCTATCTCATCTGCATCCAGACCCTCCTGATGTGGTGTCAGTCTCTGCCCAAGTAACACAAAGGTAACACACCTCACTTTGTAACCAAAGATGCATGGTCTGATCTGCTCTAATTTAAGAGAGGCCAGAAATAATATTCCTTTAGACTCAGATATCCAGCCTTGAGGCCATAAACTTACACTACTAGACTCATGACGAATTAGGCTCTGAGACCCTTAGAGGCTTAGAGCTCATAAAAATGAGATGACTAAATTGGAGGTAGAAAATCCTATTTCAGTCTGGAAACTTTTGTATTACTAAGTACACGAAACCCCTGTATGACTGAGAATTTATTCTCTGATGATACTGATAGAGGCCTATTTCACTGACTGTTAAGGAGCGTTCTCAGCACCATGCATCTTAATCACCTGGGCCTCACCCAGACCCATTAAACCAGGGGCTGGAGAGGGACCAGGCAACATTACCTTAGTTAATAGGCCAGAACAAAAAAACAAAACTTCCACCTGATATTATGAACTGGGTAATGAAATGCTAGTGTTTAAAAGTGTCCCTTCCAAAACTCAGATGTTGAAAATCAACAGTCAAGGGGCTAGTTTTGACAGGTACAGCTTCAGAGAGGTGATCAGCCATGAGGTCTCCTCCCTCGTGAATGTGATTGAGGACCTTATAAAGGGGGCTTCAGCAGCTTTCAGCGATGTCGTCCTTCCACCTTCCACCACTGGGGGCACTGCATCCCTCCCCTCCAGAGGCTGCAGTGGAGGCGTGGGGGGCCTTCATCTCAGGCTTCCCAGCATCAGAATGGTGAGAAAACAAATTACCCTTACTCAGTCTGTGGAATTCTGTGACAATAGCACAAATGGGCTAAGATGTGACAAAAATAACGAAAATAGTACTAGCTTGGAAATATTTATTCCTGAGGAAAGAAAAGAACTTTCATGGCAGGTATGTGAGTCCTTTGAAATTGTCGGGTCCAGAAAGGCTTTAAAATGAGCCTGTAGTTGCATCCTACTCCCTGTTTTGAGCTGTGTTGTCATCTCTTAAAACTGATTGCCATTACCACAGGTATCTATAAGTTAGCCTAATAATACCACACTGGATACTACAGGCTGCAACTTATACCTTAATAATGGATCGTTGTAGTCTCCAACTCCCCAGGCACAGGCTGGCACCAATATGTGGTTCCTTGGAAATGGTCCAGCCCACAGCATTAGCACCTGCTCTGTCCCCTCTCCGCACCCCTCACCCCCTTCATCCTTGGAAAACTTGTCTTCTGTGAAACCCATCCCTGGTGCCAGAAAGGTTGGGAACTGCTGATGTACAGCCAGTCACTAATCAATTTTATTTCTGTAAGCCAATGAGAATTCCTGATGAAAAATTTGATATCAGGCTACCCCTTCATTGGCCTTTAAAAATCCACTTGTAACTGCTACTAATTTGGTATACATTCACAGCAGCTTGAATCTTTATTTCCAGCTTGTGATCCACAAGCTTGACCCAAATCAACTCTCTACTTGTATTGATATTAATTTTATCTCTACTTCTTCCTTTTAGGTTGACTTCTCAGGGATTCCTATTAGGTCAAAATTCTTAAACATCAATATAGCCATATCTTACAATTATGGGCAGTGGTGAATTTCCTGAGGTACAATGGCTACCTGTAGTTTTTTTGTTTTTTTTTTTTTTAACTAAATGGGATCTGAACAAAAATAGTCACATTACAATTTGCCTTTTCGTGCATCTGTTTTTTCTTAGGGAATCGATATTGTCCCTAAATATCATAGAAGAAAATTTTCTTAAAACATTGTTTTTTAGCTTGGCACCCAAAGCTCAGTGAGAAGGGTGCCAGCCACATACACCGAGTTTGGCCTGGGCCTGCTAAACAACAGTGACAACAGCAACCAAAAAATAGCCAGGCCTTGTGGCAGGCACCTGGAGGCTGAGGCAAGAGAATCGCTTAAGCCCAAGGGTTTGAGGTTGCTGTGAGTTGTGATGCCAGGGCACTCTACCGAGGGCAACATAGACTCTGTCTCAAAAACCAAAACCAAAAATCATTGGTTTTGGTTGGTGGGACTGCAAACTAGTATAGCCTCTTTGGAAAACAGTATGGAGATACCTCAAAGAACAAAAAGTAGACCTACCCTTTAATCCAGCAATCCCACTATTAGATACTTACCTAAAAGAGAGAAAAAACATTTTACCCAAAAGACACTTGCATTTGAATGTTTATAGCAGCACAATTCATAATCACAAGGATGTGGAAACAACCCAAGTTCCCATCAATGCATGAGTGGATTAATACGATATGGTATATGTACACTGTGGAGTACGACTCAGCCACAACAAGAACAAAACAATGGTGATCTAGTATTTTTTTGTAACAAGCTGGATGGAATTATAGACCATTTTTCTAAGTGAAGCATTGTGAGAATGAAGAAAACATACACCACGAGTGCTCTAATAAATTGGAGCGAGTTGATCAACTCTTATATGCACAGATGGAAGCAAAACTCAATGGGAATCAAGTAGATGGGAGGAGAGGAGGAAGGGATGGGTGGATTCACACCTAACAGGTGCAATTACATACTCTCTGGGTAAAGGGCACATTTATAACTTTGACTTAAAATAGACAGAAGCAAATTATGTAACCAAAACACGCATACCTCTGTAATATTCTGAGATTAAAAAACAAATCACTGTTTTTGTTCAAACCCCAGTGGATGCTATCAAAGACGTGTCGGGAGCCAGCTTCAACTGGCAATGTCACCCGAACTGCTCAGCAGCATACCAGCAACACATTTTGGTGTTAGCATTCTTTAGCATTCTATAAATAATATTTTTTAAAGCTATTATTCAGAAGTGACTCCTGACAAGCAGCTCCTTCAAAAGTGAGTGACACTGACATTGGGCAGGCTCCCTGAGTTGGCTGGGGATCCTGATGGTACAGTGGGGCTTTAAAATATTAATGTCCACAGAAGCTCAGTGAGAATAGGTCTTGGCAGTGATTCTCAACCCTATTCATCCAGCTCTGTGGGATGAGTGGAAACCTTTCCCATCACAGTTTTCTTTTTCTGGATCTGATCGTAAACTCCTATACCTGCAGTTCTCTCAGTTTTAAAGATGCTTGCAAAACTACCGTGCTCTTTTTTCAGTTGATTTAATTTTTTTTCTTTAAGAGCAAGAATGTAAGAATGTGGAAGGCTCTGTGGGTGTGTCCCTGATTCAGAGTCATCTTCGCAGGAGTCCTCAAACATTGCTGGGCATAAGAGCCTCATGAAATGCCTATTAACATTTCAGATTCCTCTGGGTCTGGGGCTTGCGAGTCAGATTAAGTAGACCTGGGAGCAGAGTCCTAGAATCTGCCTTTCAATCAACATCCCAGGAGATGGAGGCATTGAAGCTCTCAGACTATGCCTTTGATGTGCCCTCTATTTTAGAATCTTTTTTTGCATTGAAACAGAATTCCCCAAAGCTGTTAGAAGTCTCACATAATCCAGAAATTAAGAGCAATGTGGCCCAAGAGCATGGGAGTTAACTAAAGCTGAAGCTTCTCCTTTTCCTTGTCAATTAACCAAGAACCACAAATACTCATATCCACTTCTATACTTTTCCATCCTCTATTAATGCCATACTGTTCTCACATCACATCCATAATCACTGGTAATGTGTAAGTGTGACAGAAGCTTTGTCTCTTATCCAACCTTAGAATATAAACTTCAGGAATTAGATAGTATAGGTCAGATACTATGTAGTCCTGGGCCAAACCCTAGATCTTTGTAAAGATCTGTGAGTGGTAACTACATTGTTTGGCCTATAGCCATGACCGTCTCAAGGTGCCAGTCATCTTCTAGAAGGAAGGACATGGAACCCTTCTGATGCTTGTGGTGATCATAATCCAATAAACCAGGTTTATTCCCTCAGAGGGCAAAAGAAAACACATCAGCTCCTTGGAGGACAAGGATTCTGAAGGTGATTTTTGTGGAAGTCAGAGTAACCCTGGGCTATAAAGGCAATAGGAAAATTGTAATAGGCACAGTGGCTTGTAATAAAATGGGATTACTGCAATTCCAGAGTGTTCTGTTGACTGCATGTGCCACGAGCATTAATTCGTGTTCATGAGCATTATTGTAATTATTTACAGTGGTCAATGTCTTTGAAAAGAGGAAAGAAGGCAGCATGAAATAGGAGCAGGGAGGCCCAGAGCAAGTGCAGAGTTGTGACACCTCATGTTGCTGCCAGAGACAGCCACACGAGGGGCTGACTGCTTGGGGGAGACAGCACCCAATGTCCCAGGAAGGAGCAGGTTATACAGTGGGGGCCTAGTGCAGCCTTCAGGATCTGCTACTTGGAGCTGGGAAGGTCAGGGGTAATTCCAGGGATAAGGACAAAGCACAGGGACTTGGGGGTATCCAGTCTAGGAAGGATCAGATCATTTGTTGATTAGGGCTTTGACTATATTTCCTTATTAACCTGCTAACCAAGTCCTGAGACTGGGACACAGCTGAGCCTATGAATGAGGCACCAGTGGTCCCCACCATGGAAATGACAAGGGGTGCCAAGCAGGAGCCTGCAGGGAGCAGTGGTGGAGTATGGGCCTCCCAGGCCCAGAGTCCCCTGGACTTGGACTCTCTTCTTGAAGATCATGATCTTCAGCCCAGCTCCTCACTCCTCTGGTGATTCTGGCTTTTAGTTCCAGTTAATCTCACCCCAGAACTCACAAGAAACAGGCCACATCCCTTCCCTGGACAGTTTAGACCAGTGATTTTCAACTGGTGTGCTGGATCTTGGGGGTGCCATTAAAATTTGTAAAGACCATTAATTAAATTATTTTTCAAAAGGAGTTCAAAGCACAGTAAGTATCTTCTTTTTATTTTATTTTATTTTTTTGATCAACATAATTTCTGTGTGCCATGGAAGTTTAACTACAGGTTCAAGTGTGGCATGAGGTAAAAAAGGTTGAAAAACCCTGGTTTACACAAACCCAACTGCTCCATGATGAGCAAAGAGAAGCTTGGAATTTTCGGGGGAATATTTGCCTTTTCTGTTTCTTTCAGTGTTCCCAGCATTCCCTCAGGATCATCCTGCCCCATCCCAAACTCCACATTCAATTAGTGATGGAGGAGACCAATTTTCCTAATTTCTTTCTCTCTTAACTTTTCCTTTCCACCAGATGCCCCAAGCCCCTGCACTCTAAGCAGACACTTGAGATCTTAGGTCTTGTCTCCTATAATATACACCACTTTATTCCTTTAGTCATATATTCACTACCAATTTATCGAGAGGCCTCGTGTAGCAGGGACTGAAGGACCTGGTGTAATATCTCCTGCCCCTGACGCTGGAGGGCACAACATCGGCAGCTGCTTACAATTCGCCACCTGCCCTGCTTCTCAAGTAAGAGCTTTATTGCTTCAACAAATATTTTTCCTTTTGTTTGAAAACACCTATCATGCATGTCTTAAAAATTGTTTAGACTTCTGCATTTTGTGAAATAAGGTTCCAAAGAGCCTATCTTGTCAATAAATCCTGATTTCGGTCTGGATGAAACAGCTACCACAGAATCAACTAGAAAGAAAAAAATCTTGATCCAACACTCAAGTCTTTCTATTGTGCAAGGTGAAATCCTTTGACCTAGATTCTGTCCCTGGAAAGGCCAGTGACTATCGATAATTCTAAGAAAACTGGTTTAAATATCGGTGTACAAAGTCATAATTCATGAACTACATTTATTTGATTATCCTGAAACTCTACTGGACAGAAAGTTCTCACTTTTATCCACCTTCATTGTTACCTTCGAGCAGCTCTTTCCATGGCAACTGAAAACTTCTCTGGACTGAAATAATCCTCTCCAGCTCCCAGGGCACAGTCATGGAATTTTAAAAACAGGGAACTTTGTTAACCATGAAATACTCTCTGAGATTTAAAAGCCTGTGGAGCTCCAGATAAATAATCATTTGTCTATCTTCCGAAGGTAAGCACTGGGTTTAGAAATGTTTGTGTCATCCCGTCATTTTTTAACTATGCTAACGTAAGAATCTTTTTTTTTTTTTTTTTTTTTTTTTGAGACAGAGCCTCAAGCTTTCCCCCTGGGTAGAGTGCCATGGCATTACAGCTCACAGCAACCTCCAAC
>NW_003852414.1:15339365-15391105 GCF_000181295.1 Otolemur garnettii | reverse complement strand
GGGACCACAGGCGCCCGCCACAACGCCCGGCTATCTAACGTAAGAATCTTAATTTTTTTTTCTTTTTAACCATAAAAGTAATCCCAGTGTCTTTGTTACTATCGCATAGTCATGACCAGCTCATCTCTGGGCCAGGATCAAACATGAGATGCTGTTTGCATTTTGCATTCCTTAAGCAGTCAGTGGAAAAGATTATTATTTTTTTTTCCCAGAAAGTTGAAGGGCTCTAAAGTTGTTTTATGCTCCTCTAGTGATCATTGAGTGAGTGGCTTAATGATGCTCTTGTGGTCTTGAAATTCTCTTTTGTTTTTCTAGTCTAGAATTATGACTCTTCATAAACTAACAACAACAAAAGAAGAAAAAAAAGGCAGTGTTTTTCCAACAACACTGTTTTCTTCTAGCACTTTTCCTTGTCTAAAACCCTCTAACTCAATGTTATATGTGTAATTTATTAGAATTTATTTTTCTCTTTATTTTTATCTTGGGAGGAGGACCACAAATCAGTTGGAATTCTTTATAACAGGATAACAAGGTCTTTCCCATCCTGCATCCTACAACTTTTACTACCTGTAGATAAACAGAGAAAATTAGGAGAAATCCTAATTTTTGATATGTTCAGTCCAGGGAGAGGTGATCTCATAAGCTTTCTGGCTGGTCTTACTTGGTTTGAAAGCCTACAGCCGTAGTAGTTTCCTGTTGTTTGGGGTTATAAATTACCTACACACCCCCTGTTGTTTAGAAACAGCTTGTCATTGCAAATCAGCTTAGCTACCCAATTAATGAACTCTTTCAAACATGTAGCAGGCACAATAATTGAAGCTTTGATTTTTTTTTCCCCCCCTCGACCACAGAAATTCCTTTGGCTACAAGTTTATCCCGTGAACAGCAACGCACCCATCTCCATCCAAGACGGACTCAAAGTAAAGGAAGAGTGGAAATGTGTTTCTGGACAAAGCTTTCAGTATTTTGGGTGCCCTTGTTCCTTCTGCTCAGCTGTGTTACTTCTACTGAGACAGACACACCCTCAGCCCAGGACAGCAATGGCTCTGGGAGTCCAGGGCACACGGCAGACATACTACGAGCTCTCGCTGTGGGTGACCACCCACCCCTCAACCACTCAAGAAGCCTCATCAGAACATTGTTGGAGAAAACTGGGTGCCCACAGAGGAGAACCGGAATGCAAGGAGATTGTGATCTGGTCAGTGCCACGGAGTGGGGTCAGGTACCAGGGCACGTTCAGAGGACGGCAATGGGTTCTCTGGTCCTTTACTCCAGCAAAGCCAAATCAAATGCCAATCTTCCACTATCCAAGTGGGCAGTGCTTTGCAGTGAAACATCTTCCATATCTGAGATACAACGCGTCAAGGGCATTCTGCACGTAGCACTTAAGACTAGGGGAATTTGTTTTTGTTGTTGCTGAAAGGATGATACTTATGTAAGCCTTTCTGGAATCCTGAATATTTAGAGGTATTTATTTGTGAGTGTGAACTTTCATTCCTCTTTCCTTTCTGATTTGCTAATCCTTTTTTTCTGCCCTGCAATGAACTTGCACATGACCAGATAGATGCTATTTGCTCCCCCCTCCTTTTTTTGTAGCATATATTAGCAATCTGGTATTTATCTAACAGCAGTAATGTTTGACTGCTTTCTCTTGGATGTCAATTGGTGTTTTGTAATAGTCTCCATGGTGGGTAATGATCAGACAATTATCTTCTTTTTTTTTTGAGACTGTCTCACTTTGTCACTTCGAGTAGAGTGTCATGGCATCATAGCTCACAGCAACCTCAAACTCTTGGGCTTAAGCGATACTCTTGGCTCAGCCTCCCAAGTAGCTGGGACTATAGGCTCCTGCCACAATGCTGGCTAGACAATCGTCTTCTTAACGGGGAATCTGAGCTGGGGGAAGGAAATACAGAAGGTGGAACTGAAATTAGACCGTGGCTCCTCTGGCCCAATTCACAGCCTTAGCCTGGCTTGCAAAGTGAATCTCCACCCTGATTACACATCAGAATCATCTGGGCTAGTTTCCCACCTTCCCCATGTTGAGGCTTTGTCCTCCAGAGACAGAGATTTCGCAAATTTAGGAAAGATTATTAAAAAAAAAAAAAAAGCCTCTCCAGGTCAATTAAATGTGATATTGAGGGGATCAGAGATTTTTTATTTAATTAGGGTGGATGTGTAGGGCAAGGTAGGCATCTGATGGGGGCAGTGTAGGAGGTGACAGCCCCTGTGTTAAAATGACTGCAAACAAATCAGACAAAAATGCTCTTTATTCCATTCCCGACTGACCAGATGTTTTGAGGAAAAACTCACAAATACATAAATGAAAAATAAAGAAATAAAAGCTAATAACTGCCCCCAGAATATATTTTGGTGGACTTACTTTCTCAATTGTGCGTTGTCAAGGAGGGCAGGGGGAGATTTCTTGGTTAAGCATTTTGGAGTTTTTATGTTTCTTTCCTATGGCAGTAAAGGTCTTCATAGAATTTTCTCTGCTCCATGCTAAAAATAAATAATTCAATAATTGCTAAAATACCTGATGGATTCCAGAAGGAATGTGTTATAATAGGCGACTCATCTGTGATGACATTAACATATAAAGATAGCAACAGAAGACATCCCACTGGAAGTATTCAGAAGTCAGATCTGATTAACGTCCTCAGAGAATTTGCTTCGGGGGAATGTTCTCCTTTAATGAAGGGATAGTGCCTTATTAAGGCTGCTTGAATATTAGTTTTGCTGGGGGAGATATAGACATGCTAAATAGTTCTCCATTTTTCAGGGCTGGGGGAAAAATGGCTTGGCACTAAACTGCCTCCTGTGATGTTACCAAGAATCTGTCCAATTTGGCTTTCAGTGAAATTAGTTCATTCCTGGGACTCAAAACACGGACTTTTGTTGTTTCACCCTTTTGCTGCTGGTGTTTTCATTCATGAAAAATCAGGGGAAACAAAGAGTTCTCTTGATTTCCCAAACATGTAGGTTCTGGAGCAAATCTTACGGCCCAGTCTCTTTTGTCATTGTAGGGACTTTGTGGAGAGGCAGAGCTCAGGCTGGGAATTCTGTGATGAAAAGAGAGGGCAAGGATGTGTCTTCACATCCTTTGTGTTCTGGGGAGAAAAATGGGTATCTTGAATTTGTGAGAAGGAAATGTTTCCAGTTTTAGGTCTAGGTGAAAACTAGGTGATTTAAAAAGTCAACAATTTGGGCAGTGCCTGTTGCTCAGTGAGTAGAACACCAGCCAAATACACTCAGGCTGGCAGGTTTGAACCCGACCTGGGCCAGCTAAAACAACAATGACAACTACAACACTAACAAAAGAAGAAAAAAAATAGCTGAGCATTGTGGCAGGTGCCTGTAGTCCCAGCTACTTGGGAGGCTGAAGCAATAGAATCGCCTAAGCCCAAGAGTTTGAGGTTGCTGTGAGCTGTGACTCCACAGCACTTTATCCAGGGTGACAGCTTGAGACTCTGTCTCAAGCAAACAAACAAAAGAAGTCAACAATTTGAAGAGTCTGAGAGCATTGTCAATAAATCTATTCAAGCTGCAGTCTTTGAAAATGGATACTTCTTGCCAGATCTTGGCTTTTTCTTTAACAACAGGGTTAGAATGTAGTTTTAATGAATTTAGGGATTAAGTGACTCCAGAAGGATAAATTCACTTCAGCGATTATGAGAACTATGACCCTGCATGGGTTCCTGAAAGGAAAAGAGAGCTATGTTCTGGCACCTTCTAGCACTGGGACACACTGAAATGTAGCTTCCTCATCTATAAGGTGATAAGTCCTTCAGGGACAGTTCTGTGAGGATCACATGGACAAGGTCAGATGTGGGGGCTCATGTCCCCTCTGTTCTTATGTTCTCTGTACTTCATGGCAGTGTCTGAGCTGTCCTTTACCAAGGACACTGGAGTGATGGCACTTCTCCTTCCTCCCCACAAAGGTCCCCTGAACTGTCCCAGATGCTTGGGATTTTATAGCAATTGCTCCAGGTGACTCTAAGACACAGGCAAGGCAGAGGACCACTGCCTAAAGGGTCTCCATTTAATTCATAACTGATCTTAGCCCCTTGTCACAACTGTGATGGGATAAAGTATGGTGAGCACCCAGCTTTATCATAGATATCCAAGACGTTTATCCTCACCCTTCTCTGTTAAGACTTTTCTTTTATGTCCATCAGAAAAGCTGCTAACTCTAGTACAGACATTAAAGTATTTCCCATCAGTGACATCCTTTGGCTCTTTGGTAGGTACATTTAGTTGATAGCCATGTTTCCCAGGGTCCCCCTGAAAAGACCTTACAAAAACCAAGAATTTGGCAATTGTAAATTGAGCTGTAATAAACAATCTAGTGCAAATGTCCTTATTGCCAAATTGTGGAAACAACATAGGTATCCACCAATCCAGGAATGGCTTAACAAGCTATGGTATATGTGTACCAAGGAATACTATACAGCTACTAAAAAGGATAGTGACTTTATATCTTTTCTCTTAATTTGGATGGAGTTGGAATACTTTTTTTCAGTAAAATGTCACAAGTATGGAGAAGCAAGAATCCAATGTACTCAATTCTGATAGCACAATTGATGCTAGTGCATGATGGAGAGGGGGAGTGAGGAAGGAGAAGGAGGGAAGGAGAGAGGGGGGTGTGGAGCCACTGTGTGTGATAAACTTATTGGGGGCAGGACACTATTAATAGAGGGACTTCAGGCCAGGTGCGGTGGCTCATGCTTATAATCTCAGCACTGGGAGGCTGAGGCAGGTGGATTGCCGAAGTTCACAGGTTGGAGACCAGCCAGAGTAAGACCCTGTCTCTAAAAAATAGCTGGGTGTTTAGGCAGGCTCCTATAGTTCTAGCTACTTGGGAGGCTGAGGCAAAAGAATCACTTGAGCACAAGAATTTGAGGTTGATGTGAGCCATGATGCCACGGTACTCAACCCAGGGCCACAGAGTGAGACTAGGTCTCCAAAATAATAAAATTATAGAAATTTACCCAGGAAATGCAAGCTGTATAACCTGGCTCCTTGTATCCTGAATGATTCCCCAACAATAAAAACCAAGAATACGAAGAATTTAAAAGGAGACAGGGGATTTTCCCACTACTCAAAATCTAGTCTCAGTCTTTGGTCCTAAAACCCCTGAACTTTATCTTGCAGTTAAGACAGCTGTCTTCTTAATGTATGAGAAAGTGATCGTGTCATGAGTTTGTCATTGAAGCTCTTACCTGGCATAGGAAATTAGCAAAGCAGAGTTGCCACAGCTGGGGAGGCCATCTGATTTGGCCGCAAGGTATGATGGACAGTTGCTCTCAAGTATCTGGGTTGTCTATTTAATTTGTAAGGAAGGCCTTAAATTTTAATTAACCTTTTCTCAATGTTGATTTCCTTATGAAGTCTTTAAAACAAATTCCCAGAATCCATGGGATTTTTTTCCCCCTTTAAACTTTATGCCTCCACCTGACAAGATTAAAAGAAAAATTAATGGATTATTTGTGAATGAGTTCATTCTTCTTTAACAAAGACTTACTTCACGAAAAGCAGCTGCCTTGGACAGATCTTGATGCCTATGGGGTGGACAGGATTTGCAAAAGTTTGCTAAACATCCTTTCCCAAACACAACTGAGCCAACTGCTAAAAACTTTAACAATGAAAATAAGTCAAAAAGAGATGAACTGAAAATTATAGCCTCTTCCCCACCCCTTGCCATGGGACAACCCCCATATGCTTTTTGGTACGCCTATGCCCAGGGGAAGAATTCATATTTCCTTATGCTAGATTTTCTGAGATTTCCTATGGTACTCCTTCCCCAAGCCACCACCTTAAGGTAACTTCTCTAAAATTCGATAACATAAAAGAGGGTCAAGTTTCCAGCTCATAGCCATGTGATTCAGTTAAGCTTTAAGATAGCAGGTGTCACAAAATTAAAATAAGGACAGGCACTCAAGGTGACAAATCTCTACTCAGCCAAAATAAGATGCTTCCCTATCTTTTTCCAATTTATCAAGGTCAGGAACACATTTTCCCTTCCAAGTTGTAGACATTCAACCCCTTGGTAGAATCTTGTTCTGACAGTTCTATAGGCTGACCAATCCCTCAGTCTCCTAGTGACTTCTGGTCCTACCACATTGAAGGTAGAGAAGATTACTGGTTGAAGGGGTTGCATGTCAAATACATTGGTGGATCCCCAGCCTGTGTTCTCCATGGCACAAAAGAGCTAAGAGAATAAGGCCTGTCTTTATAGGAAATAAGAATGAGGCAGTTTATGACCATCAGCTGTGTGGGTTTAGGCAAATTACTTACAGAGCTGGTTTTCATATATACTATGGCACACTTTTCTCATAGAATGAAAACATAACTCTTGATTCTATGTAGAATCCTTGTATACTGCATACAAATGTGCACATTAATTCATTAATTCAATACCAATTGGGTAATTGGTATTCTAAATGCTTTATATTATGTAGAAATATTTGGATTTTTGTATAGGCATAAGCTGGGGGCATTTTGTCCATTTAGAGTAATGATATAGAATTCTCACTATCAAAAACTCCATTATCCTACACATTTATAGAACCAATTAGATCAGACACTGAGGGATGTCCTGATGTATAAGGTACTTAGCACTCTGGGTGCTTGGCTGCCAATAAGTGGTAGCTAATCCTGCCAAAGGGTTTGTTTCAGGAGGTTATTTGGTATGAAGAATGGCTTTATTATATATTTATTTTAACTCATTCACCACTTTGGGTATTGGTGTCAGCTCTGCCAACAGCTACCAATGCATGGATTTTGTGGGCCACTTAGGGAACAAGAAAGGGCTGCCCTGGTTTCAGAGGTAGAGCATAATACCTGCATTGGGAGTTGGTCTTATTGGGACCCCTGCATCCTTTCTGTTTTCTGGCTTCGTGATGTCCCTGCAGCTGAGTTGCGGAGAGATTAAAGTCTGTTTGGCTTTGTGAAGGATGCAATTATGCTTTGCTTTGGAGATGACATTTATTTCTTCCTGACTCAGATGGTACATACCAGATGTTACACAGTGGGTTACTCAGAAAACAGGGAGTGAGAACCCCCAAAACTTCCACTGTAGGGAAAACTAGATTAAAAGATATCATAGTAAATTGTCCCTACAATGGGATAACTCCCTCTGGGATTCAGGGTAGCCACTCCTTAATGCCTTAACTTGGAGGCTATTGATATGTCATGGGGCTGCTTCTCACATCTCATGAGAATTCTCAGGAATGTCTGGCAAAAAGGCAGCTTCTCTCTTGCTGAGAGAGCTTTCCATTCACAATTCCTGTGTCTGTCTTTTTCTTGCTGTCCCACAAGGCTGACTAAAACTATATGGAAACTTCTCAGACTATAGATTCTAGGCATCTGTCTGTAGTCTGTGAAACAAACAAGGCTTCATAGTGTAGGGAAGGAAAGACTCTCTCTTAGGTTCTATGACGGGTCTGACAAAAGAGAAGTTGACAGGAGAAAAAACACACACATTTCATTTGATGTTAATACTTTTATTTGGCCTGGAGAGCTTCATAGAAAAAGTGAAAACCCCAAAGAAGGGGTTTTATATTAGTCTCAGGGTCTAATATACCATTTTGACAAAGAACAATAAATTGTGGAGATGTGACAAAAGTAAGAAAAAAGGAGTTTGGTCTGGAATGGGAAATTGGTGGAAAGCAAACAGGAAATACACAGGGGATACTTATGGATGATAAGCATCGTTTTAGTAAAGTTTGCTTATACAGAACCATCTCAGGATTAACTTCCGTCTCCAATGATAAGAATGTTCTCTTGATACAGTGAAGATACCTTTCTCATAGAAAATATATGTTTTACTTTTAGGTAGAAAGGGGGAAGGTAGCCCTTTCTGTGTTTGATGTTTCTTAATTGCTTCCAGCTCAAAATAATTGATGGGCCAAAGTGGTATATTTTGGGTGGCATGTTCTGGTTTTCTTCAATGAAGATTTTTTAGCAATTCACTGAGGCAGAGTAGAAGAGGGGCAGATGGCTTGAGTTGAGCTGTGTGCTAAGGATAGAACTGTGCACAAAGTAGAAAAAACCCAGCCTTAGTGGGCCCCATGTTCTCATAGAGGAGAGAAGAAATAAACAAGTAAACAAAGTAATTTTAGAATATTGATAACATAAGAAAATTTAAAGTTTCATACATAAGAAAATTTCTAGAGCTGTGCTGTCCAACATGGTAGTCACTAGCTTCATGGAGCTATCAGGCACTTGATATGTGGCTTATCCAAATTGAGATGTGCTGGTAACTGTAAAATACACATCAGATTTTAAAGACATCAACAGAAAAAGCTATAAAATATGTTAGTAATTTTTAACAAGATCATAAGCTAAAATGATTTTCTCTTGGATATATAAGGTCAAATAAAATATTAAAATTAATTTCACCTGTTTCTTTTACTTTTTTGCCACCATGCCTGGCTCATTTAAAAAATGTTATACGTATATATATTTTATAGATATATAAATATCTATATAAAATATCTAGTATATATATATTTTATAGAGACAAGACAACATATTTTATACGTTGCCTAGGCTGGTCTTGAAGTCCTGGCCTCAAGCAATCCTCCTGCCTCAGTCTCCTAAAGTGCTGGGATCTCAGGCATGAGCCACTGCATCCAGCTTTTGATATAACTTTAAAAGCCAAAGAGTCAGCCAGTTTTATGCAAGGCAGTAAATCAACAAATTGTGTCAACTGTAATTGAGACAGTGGAATCACTCTTAGTGAAAAAAGATTCGCTATGAAGACATCATTGTTATACAGAAGTCCAATCATGACACTTATCCCCAAATCTGGCTGTTGGGCTTGCCTACTTTCACCTTCTATTCCTAAAATCCTAAGAACCTGTGGTCTCCATTGGACCATTGGTTTGGGAACTATTTGCTAAGCTTTATTTCTTTTTGTTGTTGTTGTTGTTTTCACAGTGCTTTGAACCAGATGCCCTGTTACTCATAGCTGGAGGAAATTTTGAAGATCAGCTTCAGGAAGAAGTGGTCCAGAGAGTTTCTCTTCTTCTCCTCTATTACATTGTCCATCAGGAAGAGATCTGTTCTTCAAAGCTCAACATGAGTAATAAAGAGTATAAATTTTACCTACACAGCCTGCTGAGCCTCAGGCAGGATGAAGACTCCTATTTCCTTTCACAGAACGAGACAGAAGATATCCTGAGTTTCACCAGACGGTACTTTAACACTTCCAGGGGCCAGGTAAGCAGCACAAAATTGCCAACTGGCTCTGTGATGAAGATCCAGTCTCAGCACTTTATTATTATTATTCTCTTATTTATTTCTCAGACATTCAAGAACTCCAAAGGGAGGTTGAAGTGGTTTTTAACTTTGGGCTGTTGAGTGACATCATTTAAAATTTCAAATCCAAAAGTGGAAATGTAATGACTAATTAGAAGATGAGTTTTATCCAGAAGTTAAGTGGGTGGACAGGCAGGCCAGGTGACAGGACAGCTCTCTTCTCCTGCATCCCCCTGAGTACACAAGTAAGTGACTCAAGGCTTTTTGATGAATCGCCACTGACTGAGCTGCAGTGGTAAAAGGCAGTTTGTCTATCTGCCTTGCCTTCTGGCCAGGGAAGAAGGTCAAAACACTTTGAGAAAGATGAATTTATTATTGTTTCACCAAACAAGCAGCTTGAAAAAAAAAAAACATTCCTCATTGATTGTCAACACTAGACAATATCCCTTGTGTGACTTTTGATTTGTGCTGTTTATGTTCAGAGGTCATAAAAATGCGCCTCCTCTCTGCTGACTCCAACTGGAATCTCTCTGGCTGCCATTACTGATTCCAGCAAAAGCTGGCCTTCAGATTAGGTTCTTGCTTTCTGGTTAACAGTGGGAAGTTTTAGCAGATAAAGTTCCCTGAGCATGAAGTGTATTTAAGCCATGTTTTCTCAAAGAATTAATTAAGAAGTCATTATCACATTTTGAGGAGTACGGTTAAAATCTGTTTTTTTCCCTTTTAATCTCTTGAATTATTCATTGACACATAGAAATTTTGTTCTGTCTCAATTCTGGCTTCTAGGAGCCCAAAGGTATCTGTGCAATCATGTCCCAGCTTAATGAGCAGCAAATACACCCTTCAATTTGTTGTAAATATGTTTAATCTCTAATGTTATTGGCAGAGCAAATGGAAAGGCTGTTTGTTGGCTCGGGACTTTGTGAATGTCACATCAATAGCTCTAATCCTGTAAATTTCAAAATGTGGCTGTTTTTTGTTCCTATGTTTATTTTCGAAAAAGGGGTTCCCTTATAAAATACAATTTTCTGCCTAAATCAGATAGTTGCCTAGGCTAATTTCTTCAGTGAAAAATACATGTATTACAAGGTTGGTTCAAATCAATTGCTGGGGTTTTAGTCATTCTACCCATTCCTGCCTTTTGGTTCAGATGAAATAGAAATGAAAATGGAAAGTTGGCACTTGGAGGCAGATGGTGTGTATATATCTAGGCTTCTGGTTATCCTACACATACTGCAAATATCCAGGCTTCAGAGGGTCTGTGAAATAAAACATTTCTTTAACAAAATAATTCAATATCATATATAGAAATGCATTATTTAGCTTTAGTCATTAAGAGTTGAACTGCTGTATCAAAACTCTTAGACCAACAATCTCCTAGATCAGCATGGTCCCCAACCTTTTTGGCACGAGGGCCCAGTTTCACTGAAGACAATTTTTCCACAGATCTGGGGTGGAGTGGTGGTGGTTTCAGGATGATTCAAGCCCATCACATCTCCACCTCCTGTTGGATCAGTGGCAGTGTTAGAATCTCACAAGGAGCATGAAACCTAGATCCCTCACATGCGCAGTTTACAGTAGGGTTCATGCCAACAGTACGGTTCATGCCATTCAAGTTCTGATGAATTTATTTTCTTCATTTCCTCTATAATGGGAAGTGTTCAATGCTAATGCATATTAGTATTGATCCAACAGGAGGCAGAGCTCAGGAGGTGAGAAGAGTGTCGAGGAGCGGCTGTAAATACAGACAATGCTCCCTGCTATTTACCTTCTGCTGTGCGGCACCCTTCCTGATAGGCCATAGACTGGAACCAGTTCATGGCTCAGGGATTGGGGACCACAGTCCCATGCAACATCACTGCCTCTCACTCCTGGGAAGGGCCTGGGATTCCACTCACCTGGCCAGGGTTCTGTAGGATGTTAGTCAGTCCAGACTTTTCAGGAGGCTTTCCGCAGCCCACTATGGGTAGTTGCTTTTCCTGACTAGTTGGAGTGAGGCCACGGGAGGTGCTCACTAGATGAGTGCTCACTCGGCCCATCATTCCTGCATTTTCTGGTTTCATTCTATGTGGGACTCATCTTCCATAGGTCAAACCACTAACAGCCACTCCAGATCAGCCTCAAGTAGCTCCCCAAGAGAAATAATGTCACATCGTAGTATCCTAATCCAGCCAACCGCCCTACCAGTATTAAAGGTAGCACCCCTCTGTTCCTTCATTCCCTTTTTTTGAAACCCTTCTGTGTTTTCTCTTCTTAACTCAGTCTCTTAATGTTGCCACCTCTTCAGTTCTCTCTACTGTTCACCATTTCCATGTCATGGTGCTTTGCAGCTCTGCCTCTTATGTGCAGGATGAGCCTTCCTGATTCACACCCAAATGACTTCAGGGGTAGAAACAGAGGTGGAAATATTCCTTTACCCTCAATGGAACTTTGAGACTGTTACTCTTTCACAACCTCCATGGGAAACTCCATGCTACAAGGTTCACACTCTCTGTTCCTCCAAGGTGTTGTTTTCGCCTTTGGAACTTCTGACTTCTTCCCCAAATTTATCAAAATTCTGGTAACCGGCTCTCAGCCTTCTACTCTACTTCACACCACAGTTGTAAATGTGATCCTGCCAAGCTAAGCTCTCCAGTTACAGGTTAAAAAGAAAATCCAATGGGTCGTTTTTACCCTTCTTGACATCTGTCATTTTTTTTTTTTAAGCAGCCCAGGCCAGGTTCAAACCTAACACCTCTAGTGCATGGGGCCAGTGCTTTAACCACTGAGATATAGGCTATAAGCCTATATCTATGATTAAAGTCCTATGTTCTCTGGGAGTTCAAAGAACATAGGCACTGTACTAGTTTTTATTTATTTTATTTTTTTCAGATTAATATGAGAGCACAAACAATGAGGTTACAGTAAAGTCCTTGTTGTGGTTGTGTCCTACATGAAGGAGTTGTGCCATGTACCCTTACATTGTGCCCATTAGGTGTGAGCACACCAACCCTCCACTCTCCTCCCTCTTCTCCCAGCTTGAATTGAATTGAGTTTTTCTCTTGTGTGGGGATATATTAGATCATCTACTGGCTTCATATTATTATTGTATATATTAGATGTTTGCTTTTCCATTTTTTTTGATACTTTACTAAGAAGAGTATGTTCCAACTCCATCTAGATTAATACAGAAGATGTAAAGTCTCCATCTTTTTTTATGGCTGAATAGTAATACTACATTTTTGTTAATCTGTTCCGGGGTTCGTGGGCATTTGAACATGTTTCCACATCTTGGCAATTGTAAATTGAGCTGCTATAAATAATCCAGTACAAATATCCTTATGATAAAATGCCCCCCTCCCCATAGATGCCTAGTAATGGGATTGTGGGATCAAATGGGAGGTCTATTTTGAGTTCTATATTTCTTTCCAAAAAAACTATATTAGTTTGAGTCCCATCCATGCCATCATCTGTAGCTCTGGGACTTTGTGATGTGGGCTATCCCCACTGGGGTTACATGGTATCTCAGGGTGATTTTGATTTGCATTTCTCTGATTAGGGACAATTTTTTTCATGTTTGTTAGCCATTTTTCTGTCTTCAAAGAAGGTTCTGTTCATGTCTCTTGCCCAATGATAGATGGGTTTTTTTCTCTTTTTTCATCAATTAATTTGAGTTTCCTATAGATTCTAGTTATCAATCCTTTGTCAGATTCCTAACACGCAAATATCTTTTCCCATTCTAAAGGTTGTCTGTTTGTTTTAATTTTGTATCCTTAGTTATGCAGAAGATTTTCAGCTTATTTAAGTGCCATTTGTTTGCTGCGTTAGCTTTGATATGCAGTGAGCACACACACACACACACACACACACACACACACGCACGGAGCTTGAGACTGAAGGCAGATGTGAAGTGGGGGTGCCCCGTACTGAGCCTGTGTGGAGTGAAGATAGAGAATATAGATTTGACTTGAAGTTGGGAGAAACCACTTTATCAGTTGAAAGGATGTTAAGCAAAAAGAACAGGAGATCCTCTTGGAGAAAATACATCTGTAAGAGTGGAATGAGAAAAGTTGGGTTAATGAGGACTAATGAGGTGGAAGTAAGAAAATTCAGCATCACAGCAGATAAAAAAGACAACTATATTCCAAAGAGTGTTGTGTCTGAGAAGGGAAAATGATAATCATGTTCCCATGAACAATTTCACTTTCTTTTAGATGAACTATTCCTTATTTTGGGGAGTTGGAAATCCAAGACATGCTTTAATCAAAAGAAATTCAGAAGTTAAAATTTTCTCCATACTTTGTATCTGATTTCAGTGTATGGAAACCAAAACACTACAGAAAAAATCAGGAATCCTAAGCAAACATGGTGCTGATGAAAATACACTTCCTCAACTGGCAGCGATGATCATCGCTTTGTCCCTCCAAGGTGTTTGTCTGGGACAAAGAAACTTGCCTTCACCAGACTATTTCACAGAGTATATTTTCACTTTTTTGAATAGTACAAATACCCTCCACCTATCAGGTAAGGATGTTATTCATTACTTTAACTTTCAAGCCACATCTACTGAATAAACTATGCCAATTAAAACATGGTGACGTTTCGATGACTGAATTCATTCAGGTAGGTTTTAAACACTGTTTTAGTTTTTGTCATCATTGTTTGTTTTTTCTTAGCATATAGTCAGAGAGTTCAGGGGACCTTTCAAGGTACGTATGCTATGATATCTACGTGATGATGAGGCAAGACTGTGAACTTGGTCAATTTCTGCAGTGATTGAAATTACTGATGCAGAGCCAGAGGGGAGATTTGATGATCTATCATGAGTACTAACAGAATACTTTCCTAGTTGGGACATAATGCCGGGCCAGGTGTAATAAAGTGCTGTGAGAAAATGTTCAGATAATATTCTAAATGGTGCAAGATATTTGGTAGCAGTTTCCTTATAATCATAAAAGTTAGTCATGAGATTTTAGATAAAAGTAACATGAAATGTCCATTCCTGAGCACCAGCTTTTGGGGATCCAAGATAAAATGGAATGGATCATGAATGGAATCAGATGGGTTTTTTTACACACTTCTTTGTACTTGGCAAGGCATTAAAAGTGACATGACTAATTTTTAAAATCTGCATCAAAGTACCCTGAGATGAGATTTTTTTTTAAAAAAGCATCCCATTACTAATTATCACAACTAAAAAGTAATAAAGATTCCTTCATATCATAAAACTTTAGCCAATGTTCACATTTTCCTGATTTTTTAAAAAATGTTTTTAGATTTTATTGACTCAGGATCCCCATAAGATACATAAAATACAAACTGTTGGTGTGTCACCTAAATTTCTTTTATAGGTGTCATGATTCCTCCTCACCCTCTACTTTGTTATAAATTATTTTGTTGGTAAAAAAGAGGGCTGTTCACCATCTGCATTTTGCTCATTGTGTTCTTAGTCATTTAGCATGTATTTCAATGTATTATGTTTTAGGTGCATGTAGAAGATTGTTTAGTTTTAGATTATTTAACTGTTTTATAGTTAGTGCCAGCCATCTCTCTTTTTGAGAAGTATAAGGTATTGATGACCATTGCCTAGAGTGAATAATTATTTAGGGATCACCAAATGATTTTCTCATTCTCTCATTTCCTCTTTATTTATTACACAAGTCCATAGAAATTTAGTATTATATTTACTTCTTCTTTTCATCTATCCTTTTTAAAACTAGAGCTATATTGAGGAAAACTGAACTGTAATGCATGAACTGTTGGCCATGCCACAGTAGCATTAGAAAACAAGGTCTAGTTTGTTTCTTTAATCTCAGCTCACTTTCATTTTTTTCTTTTCTGTATGTGCTTAAGGAAACAATTTGATTGACTTAACTATATTAAAATAATATTTAATCTATCAAAGATGTGTAGTGCCTCAAGGGAATACATTTCCTGAGGATGAAGCCAGTTTAATCTCCAATTTACATTTTGATAGAAAAAAATACATGGCTCAACGGAAGCCATTCCCATTGGTGGAATTGCCCATTTCATCATCTCAAGGTTATGAGTATGGTGGAACTATCTTTGTGAGGGAATATCTGTGCTGCAGCCTTGTGAAATTGTGATTATTCTGAAGTTGACCTGTCTATTCTGTGTGACACTAGATTTTATATGAAATTTCTAGAACTAGACCAGCTCCTCAGCACTCTCTGGACCAGAAGTATCTGTATTAAAAAGGATAAAATCCATCAATTTCAAAGGAAACAAAACAACACAACTATCCATGATTGGGACTACCCTAATCTATCTGTCTCCATGGACAAGGAGTTGGATGGTGGTCCAATTTCTTGGGATCAGGTATTAACACTATTCCTCTTATATATCCTTACTTCTTGTTACCAAAGGAATCCCAGCTGTGAAAGATATATTAGAGTTGTAGAAAATTTAAAAGGTAATGTGTACTTTCTTCAAAGTAAAAAATATTCTATTTCCATAGTGTGGTCATGATTTTCTTTATCTACAAGTCTATCTCTGTCAACATAAAAACAAGACATACACATTGCTTTGTCTTCCCTTGGGTCCATATTGAATGTGTGCATAATTAATTCAGAAAACGTATGTCGAGCATTTGCTATTTGCTAGTCACCATCCTGGGCATGACAGATACAGAGTTGAACAAAATTAGGCACAGCTCCTATGGAACTTACAAAGTGTAGAGGAGGACCAATTTTACATAAGTGATTACTATGATGAACAAATGAACACTTTAAAGGTTAGAGTAAGAAGAGATTACTTTGGACACTGAACAACAGAAAAATATCTGTATTGTGGGTGGCGCTAAGAAGGTTTTTGAGAGACGATGTGTTTATCTTCTCCCAGATCTGTGAGGTTGTGTTGTAAGAGTCATTCTTCACTGTTGTGTCTTGATGAACTGTGGTCAAATCAGGTGGACAAATACTGGAAATGCACGTTTCACTCTAATGTCTAGAGAGGTCTATTACTAAACAGATGTTTCTTTAGTCTTATCAAACTAGCATTCCTCAAACTTTGATCATAGAATTTTTCTCTGGTCTAATCCTTTAAAATCCTGAGACATTGATATCCTATGACCATGATTTAGTTATTGAATACTTATTGTGGGTCAAACCCTGTTCTATTTAACTTGCATTACCTCATTTAGCTACTGTAACAGCCATACGATGGTTTATATCAGTCCATCCTACAGATGAGTAAATTGAGACACGGAGCCAATAAGTCATTGATAAGTCATTAGCTAAGTTCATTGATACTGATACATACATAGGTTGTTGGCTAGCATATTCTGTGTTCTTAACAACCATGTTATGGTTTGGGAAATGTTGATTTAAATAAGTTAAAATATTTTCGTCATTTGTATTTTAATTTGTATTCTACTGAACACAATCTGTATCTTATATTTTTTATGTTTCTTTTTATTTTTTTAAGACAGACTCATTCTGTTGCCCAGGCTAGAGTATCCTGGTGTCAGCCCCACTCACAGCAACCTCACAGCAGGCTCACTTGATTCTCCTGCTTTAGCCTCCCCGGTTGCTGAAACAATAGGCACTGGCTACCATGCCCCTCTAATTTTTCTAATTTTAGTAGAGACAGGGTTTTCACTTTTGCTCAGGTTGGTTTCAAACTCCTAAGCTCAAGGGATCCTCCTGCCTCAGCCTCCCAGGGTGCTGGGATTACAGGCGTGAGCCACTGTGCCTACCCTTTACTTATTCTTAATAATACTGAATGTTCTTGACAATAAACCAGGGAAGGATGCCCGGCATTCTGTTCTTGTTTCTCTCTCCATTCCTTTACTTCCTAGTCCAGCATTTTCCAATAGGGACATTCATGATGAAGGTTTCCTCATCAAAAGTTTGTGCTAGTTTCCTTTTAAGTATTTATTTTTTTTTTGATATTTTTAATGATGAAAAAATGACATTCTATCAGTAACAAATGGTGACAGTAACAAATGTGTCTTTGGCACACATTATTTTGACAAAGGGGGTAGTTTAGTTTTCTGTTGGTGCTTTTTGTAGGAGAGAACTTTCTGAAATGCCCCTAGAGATGAGGCAGTGTTGGAACAGCATTATTGCACATTCCTACCACATGGGCAGAATTGATGGCACCGGATGGATGGACGCCTGACCCAAGGGAGCCCATGTGTGGCTTGGCTGAACAAATCAGATTTCTCTCCAGACTTGCAGACTCAACCCACTCTTGGATTCTTTGACTGCAAGTTGACTTCAGAGTAGAAGTCTCCATGGCCTTGTGTTTACTAAATGAGAGAGGACCAGTTGTGAAAGGAAATAGATATGGGTAGAGGGGAAGGAGATAAATGTGTGGCAAGAGACAGGGGAGAGAGTGAGAGCAGACCCGCTACCTGCACACCTTGGGCTCTCATTTCCAGCTTCCGGTTACAGTTCCTTACGGGGTACAGGCATCCTTTCAATGCCTGGATCCTCTGCCATTCTCTATGACTTCCTAATGCAGTTTCCTCTTGCTTCTTGGTTTCAGTTGGTTCTGTTGCATGTGACCAAATATTTCCTGATCAAGACAAAGCTTTTTGTCCGAGGCATCAACCCCAAAGATTTGTATATGAGGGGGAGGAAAAACAGCAAAATGTCATTATTTTCTGGGGTTTCTGTCATTATTTTCTGATTAGCAATGCGTTTTTAAAACAACTGTTTGAGAGCATGGAAAATCAGACCAGCTTTGTAAATCACTAGTTTTTACTGATTGCAACTACAGTTCACAAAGACATTGCTTAGGTGTCTTATTTGAGTAGAAGACATCCATTTATGCTGGCAAAACTACAGACCACTCTCATTCACCTAGAAAAACGTTTTGTAATTTTTGACGCTCAAAACATCAGCCCTTACTTCTGAGATGGACAATTAAATGCCTTGTGGCCATTTGGAGAGACCTGTGGTACTTGTTGACTTATGTTTCTCTTATGAATATGTCCAAATAATAAGAAAAACTATAAATATTTAGATAAAAATCAAGAAAGTCATAGGAAGTAATATTTATACCTGTTTTTCCAGGGAAAGGCTCTCCATTGAGAAGTGTCCATATCATTTAGTGTTTATACATCAGCCACTTGGCACAGCATTCACTTTTTAAAATTTTAACTTATGGCTTGGCGCCTATGGCTCAACCAGCTAAGGCGCCAGCCACATACACCTGAGCTGGCGGGTTCGAATCCAGCCCGGACCCGCCAAACAACAATGATGGCTGCAACCAAAAAAAAAAGATAGCCCAGCGTTGTGGCGGGCGCCTGTAGTCCCAGCTACTTGGGAGGTGGAGGCAGGAGAATCGCTTGAGCCCAGGAGTTGGAGGTTGCTGTGAGCTGTGATGCCACAGTTCTCTACCCAAGGCGATAGCTTGAGGCTCTGTCTCAAAAAAAAAAAAATTTTTTTTTTAACTTACTGCCTTGGAAAATACACATTGCCTACACAGGATTATTAAATTAGGGGGTATTACAGACAGTGACCTCATTACCCCAGAGCTCTTGCTAATCATGTGAAGTCTGAGTTCTGTTGATGCAAAACTATTCCCGCTGAAAAACAACAAAACATCCAGGCTTTCTGAGGCTGCAGGTTAGAACACCCTTCAACACCTTGTAAAACATAACAGATCTTTTTTAAGAAAGAAGAAAGTGTCTAAAATTTGCACTAAACAATAGTCCAAATGGAGGCGAGGTACCGAGGAGTTGGATCAGAGATTTAAAAGAATCCTTAGACATTATTTAGGGAGGAAAGGTGGTAGGTGAGCACATGCCCACATGGCTTCAGGTGTTCATCCCGGCTGTTCTGTCTAGTTCTGACTCCTCCAGAATGCCCAACTGGGAGTGAATATGGCTGAGCGCTGAAGTTAGTAATGATGAATGTTTTTCGCCTCACAGACCTGCTTCTCTGCTAGACAGCTGGTGGAGATATTTCTACAGAACAGCCATCCTTGGTCCATCTCTAAGGAGGACTTTAAGCAAATGAGTCCTGGCATCATCCAGCAACTGCTCAGCTGCTCTTGCCAGCTGCCCCAGAACCAGCAAGCAAAGCTGCCCCCCAGCACTCTGGAAAGTAAGTTCTGGTTCTTCCTTCGGGAAGCGGATGTGGATGGTAGTAACAATGAAGGTGGGATACTTACTACATACGAGGTGCTGTGATAGCTAGCGTTTTACATTCACCAACCCATGCGATCCTTCCGATGACACTACCTGCTAGATGTTTTTATCACCCACGTTATATAGTCGAAAAAACGAAGGCACAGAGAGGTCACATAACTTTCCAAAGACACACAGCTGGTAAGAAAAGGAGTTGGGATCCAAACCCAGGCAAGCTGGTCCCAGAGTCTTTGTTTCTAATCACTATGGGATACTTCTTTTCAAGGAATGTATTACATTTTTTCTATAATTTATACAAATTGATTTTTGTCTCCTGAACTGGACTTAATCAAGGGCCAACTTAAAAGTCCATAGCTGAGAAGGGGAATGATATAAAAGTACATAAACCCTGGAGTCTGAAACACAGCCCTGAGTCACACCTTCTTTTCCCAGATACTCTGCGATCTTAGCCAATCTCTCTGCTTCCCAGATCCTATTTCTTTTTCTGCATGCTGGAAAGCAGGGAGCTCCTATAGGCTTTTTTCCCCTCACATGATGGCCTGTATTAAAAAGAAAGGCACACTGGGGTAAATCAAAGAGCATCTGCTCTGGGAAGGAGGTACCAGCCTTCCAGATGTGATTGGCAGCCCCAGGATGTGAAGGCATCACGGGTTCCCTGTAAGGTTCAAATTAAATAATGGGTACAAAAATGTGTTCAGTAAATTTGAAGCACTGTATATTTAAAAGTCCAAAATTAATGTTATTGGCCTACAGACATCCGTGATACCTAGTAAAAATGTGACAGTGAGTGCATGGAACTGTAAAGTGTTACTATTGATCTGAGGGTCTTATATGAACATTTTTAGATCTCTCTCTCTCTCTCTCCTGCTGGGAGGATGGTGAAAAGTCTCATGTAGGAGTCAATGTGCCCCACAAAGAAAGCATAAAGATGGTTGGGTAATAGTTTAGAGAAATTACTAGAGAGCTTGGAAATCATGAAAAGTGTAAGGATGGGGAACTCGGGTAAGGAAAGAATTTTTGGGTAAAGATTAGTATAGAAAGAAGAGTTTATTTACAAGAGACAGGGGAGAGAGAGGAGAGAAAAGGAAGAGGAGAAGGGAGATGGCAGGGTACTGAGATGAAGTGGGGAGAGGTGTTGGGACATTTCTTTCTCTCTGAAATAGCCTGAAATGCCCATCACACCTAAATCATTCAGCTCCTCACTGTGAATTCTGCATTTGAAGATTTTATGTGAACAAAACCACGCTGGGGCCTACATATCGAAGACTCCACATTCACTCAGAGGAAAAAAAAAAAAAACATTAATAGTGAGCAGCTAAGTAATTCAGCACTTGGTAGTCAGCCAGGTTTCTACTTCAGTGCCATGGGGTCCATTATGACTGGAGTCCATCGGTGATGCTGATAGAATGGATGAGAACAGAAATGTGGCACCAGGGAACTTCCTGGGGTGTATTTATATTCCCACCACCTGACATGGTGCCTGATACATACAGGCCTCTCTGAAAAGGGTTTGGAACTTAAGATTATGAAAAAGTCATATCCCCTTTTTAATGAACTTCTAGATCTTTCTAGGGCAGTGATTTTTTTTCCCTTTTAATTTTTTTTTTATTGAATGGTAACTATGTACATTAATGCACTTCTGGGGTATAGTGTGGGTTTTCACATGCAATCCGAAATACTTCCATCAGACTGGTCGGCAGTGATTTTTTAACTGGTATGCCAAGGCACATTGGTGTGCCGTGAGAGAGTCTTAGGTATGCTGCCAAAATTTGTAACAATCTTAAATTATTTTTGAAAGATGTTCAAAGCAAAATAAGTGTATTCTTTTTTGTAACTCTTTTTTTTTGATCAACATAATTTCAGTGTGCCATGGAAATTTAACTATAGGTTCAAATATGCCGTGAGATAAAAAAGGCTGAAAATCACTGTTCTAAGGAGTAGTCTTGCTATGAAAAATATCAAGTTACACTCACTAAAGAATCTAGAAAAATATTACTTAACTCCATTGAAAATGTTGCGTTATATAATTAGCAGAAAAGGTTTGTATTGACCTTTTGGACTTACAGAAATGTGTAATGTTACATTGAAGATGGGAAGACGGAGACATTATTAAGAAAATATTGTTTGGCTCGGTGCCCATAGCACAGTGGTTATGGCGCCAACCACATACACCAAGGGTGGCGGGTTCAAACCCAGCCTGGGCCAACTAAACAACTGCAACAAGAAAAGTAGCTGGGGTGTTGTGGTGAGTGCCTGTAGTATCAGCTACTTGGAAGGCTGAGGCAAGAGAATCACTTAAGCCCAAGAGTTGGAGGTTGCTATGAGCTGCAATGCCATAGCACTCTACTGAGGGCGACATAGTGAGACTTTGTCTCAAAAAGAAAAAAAAAAAAGAAAAGAAAAGAAAATATTGTTCAATGTGTAGAAACTCACTGCCTAAGTACCACCTTCAGTTGAATTTCTAGGAAAGACTATTATGGCCCAAACTTCAGACCTATCGAAGACAGCTTCTCAGAAGTAACTGATAATTTAGTGGCTAGGTCAAGTCCTCTTATAGTAATGCCAAACATTAAGATAGAACCTGGTTACAAGTTCCTGACTCTTCTTCTCAAAATACCACTAAAGGTATTTCAATATTAGACCTCTGTAAAATTTACAACTTATTGTTCAAAAAAGGTCTTTGTAGAATCCCAAGCCTATTGCCATGTTACCAGTTGTATTATTATGATTTAAGGTGAAGGGTAAACTTTCTAGAAAAATACAAGGATGGTGAGAATGGGACACTTCCTATCATAACAGCCTTTAAGAGGATAGTTTCCTTAAAAACTGCATGGATGGCCAGAGTGAGTGCTGCATGAATCCTAGCAGTCTGGTAGGCCAAGGCAGGTGGATTGCTTGAGCTCAGGAGTTCGAGACTAGCCTGAGCAAGAGTGAGACCCCTGCCTCTACTAAAATAGAAAAACTATCCGGATATTTTGGTGGTAGTGGGTGCCTATAGTCCCAGCTACTTGGGAGGATGAGGCAGGAGGATTGTTCAAGCCTAGAAGTGTGAGGTTGCTGTGAGCTATGACATCATGGCACTCTACCAGGGCAACAAGAGGAAGATGGTCTCAAAAAAACCCCCAAACAACAAAAAACAAAAAAACAAAAAAACAAAACAACACAACCCTGCAGTGAGCTTTAAGTATTATAATAATGAAATGGTTTGATTTAAATTATATAATATCCATAATCACTAAAGAAAATGATAATTGCACACTTACTTTTCCTCACTGTTTACAAAAGTTTGCCATGACTTGTCAGTAATTTCTAAATAAGTGTGGGGGAAGGAATCGTTTGTTTGGAATATCTGCAATTAAATGAAAATGATGGTGTGAGTGACTTTTTAACCCCATATCATTTATACTTGATGCTGAAAGTCATTTTTCTTTCTTCTTTCTTTTCCTTCTCCTTTATTTCTGTAACCAAATGTATTTGGTTTTCCTTGAATAATCTTAAAAATTGTACTTTCTGAATGTTAAAAAATCCTGGAAGCCTAGAAACACAAAATAAGTTTTAAGGATTATAAAAATTATTGCAAACATCTAAAATGCAGACTGTTTATACTATTAGCTGCTACATGTCCATGGATCAGTTTTCATCAATAAAATCGCTCACTTTAGTCATTGAGGATAATAACCCCTTGGATAGTCCAAATAACTTTAGGAACGCACGGAAGAAAGTTCTTCCAAAGTGTGTTCTCATTCTGTACACAAACATAGGTCTGTGATGGTGTCACATATTGTTCTTCCCCTGTAACACTGTTTCTTGGCTTTGAGAGGTTTTCAGTGTGATTAGATGGAAATAGTTACTAGTGACTGTCCGTGGATGTTGGAGTTTCAAGTGAGAGAATGTACAATAGAACCTCCATAGTTGGCCACCTCCCTACACTGACCACGTCCTTACATGCACCTGATTTCATAGACTAGACAGGCACCACACATGCCTGTCAGTACAGGAGGCCTAGTTCCTTATGTCGACCCCCTGTGTATGTTGGCCAGGTTGTTATAGTCCCTTGGGTGGTCAACTTACAGAGGTTCTACTCTAGTGTCTTCGGGGATGGGAGGGGAGCTTAGTTCTTACTTGCCACAGTGATTTTTAGTAAGGGGTCATCAGAGTACTTCAAAGCAATAGGGTTATTTGGTGAGTGCCTTGTCCTAATCTTTACTACAACCCAATACAATAAACTGGCAGCTTATAAGCGACAGACATTTATTTCTCATAGTTCTAGAGGCTGGGAAGTCTGAGAACAAGGCACTGGCAGATTCAGCATTGGTGAGGGTCCGCCTCCTGGCTCCTGGGCTAGTACCTTCTGGCTGTGTCCTCTCCTGGTAGAAGGGAGTAACTCTGGTCTTTTCAGGCCTGTTAGAAGGACACTAATCCCATTCAAGGTGGAGGGGGGACTCTTATGACCCAATCACTTTGCAAATGCCCCACCTCCTAATCCCATCACCTCGGTGCTTAGATTTCAACGTATGAATTTTGGGGAGACATAGACATTCGGACCATAGTGAGTCCATTAATACTTCCTATTAAAAATTGAAACCTTTTTATGCCATATATATAACACCTGTTTAAAACTTCCATATCCCTGTTAGCAGTTACCAGGAGAAAGATTCTTCTGGCATTTTCTGTAGCTGAAGTCTGAACAGAGGGCATCCATGAATTGCTGACCATATTTGTGATCTCCTTTGGCTTAGAATATGGCTACAGCACGGTGGCTGTGACTGTGCTCACACTGGGCTCCATGCTGGGGACAGCACTGGTCCTTTTCCACAGCTGTGAGGAGAACTACAAGCTCATCTTGCAGCTGTTTGTGGGCTTGGCTGTGGGAACACTCTCTGGAGATGCTCTGCTTCACCTTATCCCACAGGTAATCAGCTCTTTAACACTTCAGGTGGACTGTGTCTAATTTCTCTCTACATTTAACCCCTGGGGGTACTTACGTGAAATTTTACAGTGACTTTAATGAGTGCACACAGTGGTCAGCATTTTCCATGGAAAGAAATCTTATTTCCCCGGAGCCTCTCTGTACCTGTTCTTTTTTTTTTTGCAGTTTTTGGCCAGGCCCGGGTTTGAACCTACCACCTCCAGTATATGGGGCCAGCGCCCTACTCCTGGAGCCACAGGTGCTGCCCTGGCATTCTTATTTTTGAAATACAGAAAAAGTGATCAGATCTAGATTTCTAACACACCTACAGTGCATCTTATAAGGGTACATGTACTAAATGTGGAATATAAATGTCTTAAAACAATAACTAAGAAAATGCCATGAAGGCTATGTTAACCAGTTTGATGAAAATATTCCAAATTCTATATAAACCCAGCACATTGTACCCCATGACTGCATTAATGTACACAGCTATGATTTAATGGAAAAAAAAAGAAAGATAGATAGATTCAGGAAGCATATGCTAATTATCTATAAATAAAAAAGTAAACAGGCTGTGAGGCATTGTGCTGGTTTTTCTCTGATCACCTCCCCACCACCCCACATCAGCTTCATGCCCACTCTCCTCTGCTGTCTGTCCTTCTCCAGGAGCTTGTATCTCCTCACCTCCCTTGCACGGAGGATTTCTGGTTGGGTCCAGCTGATAGGAGGCACAACCAAAACCCAGGGTAGGAGGAGACAGAGGCAGTGACATTTCTTCCTGCTTCTTCCTACCTCTTGTGTCTGCTCTAGAAATTGCTGAGGTTTGGCAACATTATTTCTTTTCTCTCCGCTTTCATCCCTCAGGGTGGCCATAGTTTCCTGGGGTTGCTAGTCTCTGCCTGCCTCATTATACTTCCTACCCTTGACTCTGCCCTCCTCTGTAGTAGCACCACCTTAATGGCCCTTCAAAGTCTCAGCCATCCAAATGGAATATTTTTTCTAGGCTGATTAATGTAGATTTTTCTTAAGAAACATGAAAGCTTCAGGATGCTCTGTTGAAGTCCTCTGAGGCTCTTTATTTGTCAGAAATGAAAAAACTAAGACCTGAATTGCAAAGGGTCTCTTCAGCTGTCCTGCTGAACCTTATCGGTTCTACAGGCCAGGTTACCAATTCCCTCTGAAATCTCTCACGAGGGATAATAACCGTGGACCCCAGTGATCACCGTGCCCCCCGCCCAAAGCCTGCGATGTTAAAATTTTCCACAAGCCTCTGGCGGTTTCCTACAGGGTCACTCTGGTTGATTAGAGCCTTGGTAATTATTCCATGATCTGAAAAATCGCAAAGTGAGCACTGGAGAAATGAAACAAACCACTATTAGTCTTAATTTCCCTGGTAATCTAATTTTCTGGAAATACTTCAGGGCTTATTATTGGCTTGAGGCGGTGGCCCAGGCCTTTTTTCTAGGTCACGGCAGGGCTGCAGAATTGTTTACTGCCCAGGATCCTGGGAAACAGCAAAGGCTCCCAAGGATGCCTGCGTCTCCCTAGATGGAGGACCACACCCCAAGGGCCGGAGGGTGGACTGGGACGTGGGCAGAGCGTGTTACAGAGGAAGACTTAAAAGACCGGCTCAGTTTTGTGAAATTTAGAAGGCAGGGGCTTTTGTTTTGTTTACTTGAGAAAAGAGATAAAGGCAAAAGAAGAAAGATGTAGGAGACGTGTAGGAGCAAGCTGGAAAAATCAGTGAGCCATAGTAGGTTTTCAAAGGTCTGCACAAAAATAAGAACGACACTATTTTCTTGATTTCCTTTTGCAGTTAGCTAAATTAATTCAACTTAAAGATTTAGAGTTTACTCTGAGGCTGTAGGTTTTTCTTATCTTTTGTGATATTACAATGCTGTCTATTTTGTGAATGGACGGTAATTACAAGTTTTGGGTCGCATCCTTGAATGTCCTTACTGAAAGAAAAAGCTAACTAACTTGTCATTTTTAGTGACACCAATGTACTCAGTTTATGTGTGTGGATATCTATGGACTCACACATATGTTCGTTCACATACATGCACAAACATAGATAGGAGGTAAGACAATTAAGTTTGCAAACTCACCCTGGAAAAAGTACCACATACCTCATTGCTGAAGATATCGCTATGGTCCCCTTCAAGGTACTCCCCTTGGCCATCTGGTGACTGTAGTGCTATTCAGCAATGCGGGATGTAGCCCTTTTTCTAGGATGAGTTAGTGAACTTGTAAGACCTTGTATGTTTGCTCTCATGGCCATTCTAGAAAAAAGTTCCAAAATTGTTTTGAAAGGTAGACTAGGCACTGGCATCAGTGCATAGCCTCCCAACGGGGGTGCCTCAAAGGTGACCATAGTGATATTCAGCAGTGAGGCATGTGGCATGTTTTCTAGGATAAGTTTGTAAACTTCAGTGGTAGCCCCCCCGTAAATATATGCACACACAAATGCCTACTGTATATGAACATAGGTGCATGCAATCCATACACATGCAATTTCTTCCTTGTTTTTTTTTTTTAATTTGATAGCCACATCCTAAATCCAGACACCACTGAGCCATTTCACAAATTGTCTTCTCTTTGAGAGGAAATATGAGCAGTGATTTCCTAGCTCACAAGAAATCATGAGGTCAACCAACTGGATGAACTTGCAGTGAGATGAGCCAACTATAGAAACATTTCTAGTGTATTTCTTGTGTCCTTTTGTGTCTCAGAGAGCTGAAAATATTGCTAGTTATATATCCAAGTCTGCACTCAAGGGAGCAAGTCTTCCAGATGGATTTCTTATTTATCTAAATATTTATTATAATTTAATTTAATTGCAATGAGGCTTGGGGAAAATAAACCCCGTATGAAATATATCTTTATAGGTATTCTGGATTCAAAATACATTAATATCTTATGAAACTTTGCTGTGCAAACAGATGTACATTGAACTCCTGGTAAGCAAATTTGTCCAAAGGACTGAGAAGGGATAAAAATCTAGGCCACTTGTTGAAGTAAAGCTTAGACTTCGCTGTATTCATTAGCATAAGCTATTCAAAGCTCTTTTTTTGTTTTCTATTGTTGATACTTTATTTGATCCTGATTTAACCTTAGAGTAGAAGCAGCCACATACCCCAAACAAACTTGGCTTTGAGTGATTCAATTACCTTGGGATTCCCCAGAATGAAAGTTAAATATATGCAATGCTATGCCTCTTCTTTGACATTTAAGTCATCAAAAGTTATTCCTTCTTTTTTTTCTTTCATTTTTTTTTAAAAGATTCTTGGTTTACATAAGCAGGAAGCCCCAGAATTTGAACATTTCCATGAAAGCCAAGGTCATATCTGGAAACTGTTGGGATTAATTGGAGGCATCCATGGATTTTTCCTGTTAGAAAAGTGTTTTGTTCTTCTCGTCTCACCAAATGACAAGGTATATTTTCAGTTTTATTTTGCTTAAGGATTTTGTAATATTCACTTTTTATTTCACAATGTCTTCACGAAGTTGTTTATGTAAGGGACGGAGCTCTGATTTCAAGAGTGCACAGACCACTCCAACTGGCAGGTTCATCGTAAGTGTAGTCGTTCATTTCTTTAAACATCTGTTGCTGGGCAGTTAATGCACTTGTTACAACCTTCTAATTAACCTTCATAGTTGGTTTAGAAACAGGAGACTATTTCATGTCTGAGGAATGAAGGGACCCAGTGTCCTAGCTATTAATCAGTCTTTTGGATGTTTGCTAACCAAAAACAAATAGACAAGCAGACAAAAGCTTGGAACATCACAGACTCACCTGTCTTTTTTTATCTCAAGGAAATTTATAATGACAAAAACAAGAAGTTCAGGAATGGGATTTGTGTCAAACATGTTTTTTTCAGCTCTAATAATTTATTTCACTGTGATTGTGATAAATGTCTGCGTATATGATAAAATGTAAAAAGCAACGTGGTTCATTTGTGGACTTTTAGGAGGGTTAGAAAGGTAAATGCTGACAAAGAACTCCAGGAGATTAAAATCAAGCCGTTTTGCTTTACAAAGTTGTGGGGCTCAGCAGTTCTCTGGTTTTCTATGTATGCCTGGCTCTTTAGCTGTTCATATAACAACTGGCAAGGTAGATTTGTCTGTGCCAAAACAAACCGTGGTAGTCCTTTTAAAATATCAGCTCTGAGGCCAGGCACGGTGGCTCATGCCTGTAATCTGGGAGGCCGAGGCAGGTGGATGGCTTGAGCTCAGGAGTTCAAGACCAGCCTGAGCAAGAATGAGACTCCCAGTCTCTACTAAAAAATTAAAAAACTAGCCAGGTGTTGTGGTGGGTACCTATAGTCTCAGCTACCTGGGAGGCTGAGGTTGTTGTGAGCTATGATGCCATATCACTCTACCTATGGCAACAGAGTCAAACTCTGTTTCAGTAAATAAGTAAATAACAGCTCTATTTATCATCCCTAAATTTGTTCAGAATTTTGTTTTATTCATCAAAAAATAAGATGGCTTCATGGATAGATAGAGGGATTCTTTCAGCTTTTCTGGGTTTGAAACTTTTGATAATAAATACATTTCAAGATTTTAAATATACTGCAGATCAACTTGTATAAAAATTTTCCTGTTTTAATAAAGTAGGGTTTTTCTTTGGTCTAGGGTTCAGTGTGGGGTGCTATTGTAAATCAGGAATGCCAGCTTCCCTCATGGCATCTATCCTAAAAGTTTAGGAAATTAACTCCCACAGAAGGAATTCTAACCTCAAGAAGCGTAAAAGAACAATAAAAGATTGCCATTTATACACAATGGATTGGTATTTCTGGACTGGGAAAACTAAATTACAAAGCCAACCTATTGATCTACACATACCATGGTAGTTAGAAATTTAAATGGGTGGAAATATGAGTAAATGAAATTCTGAACATCCAAAAAATGTAGAGTTTATTCAGATTCTCCATGGGCTTGTCAGGGAACTCAAAATGAGTTAAAGAATATAGTTTCAAGATGTGTGATATAGCATGAAATGAAAGGAATGCAAATGCTTTAAAATGGACAAGTGCTTTAACTGATGAATACATTTCTGGAGATATTTTAGTAGGCACAGGGTACAATGCAGTTTCGATTATCATTTTGGTATCTCCTTTGGAAAGAATTCAAAATTTAATTTTGTGTAAATATTTAAATTAAATTAAATTTTGTATACATATTTAGATTAAATTTAGTTTTGCATAAGTATTTAAATTTAATTGTATATTTAGATTAAATTTAATTTTGCATAAATATTTTGATTAATTTTAATTTTGTATAAATATTTAGATTTATTATATATTTAGATTAAATTTAATTTTGCATAAATATTTAGCTTAAATTTAATTTGGCATAATTTACATTTAATTGTATTTAGATTAAATTTAATTTTGCATAAATATTTAGATTAATTTTAATTTTTCATTAGTATTTATGTTAAATTTAATTTTCCATAAATATTTAGATTAATTTTAATTTGGCATAGATTAAAATTAATTTTGTATACATATTTAAATTAATTTTAAATTTTGTATAATTTTAGTAAATAAAAAAGACAATACAAAAGCTACCACCATTTAAGCCTCTTTTAATCATAACTGCAGATTTCTGAAGTGGCATTCTTCAAACGTTCTAAATACGCATGATGTTTGGGAGCAGGCCTAAACTTCTCTAAGATGAGGCATTTGAGCAAATATTTATCATGTTGACATTTTTCCAAGTTCTTTTGGTGCCACCCATCACTTTGGCCAATAAGGAACATGTTAGCTGGAACCGTGGGATTGGCAAAGGCTGCACTAATTTTAGACCATCCTCACCCAGCAGGGCCTGTCACTGGTTAATGGGCACATGGGGCATTCCCACCATCTCGAACTCAACTCTGAATTAAGTGACCAGGCAGACAGAGGCAAATCTTCTTCAACTATGCAGTTGGTAGGTGACCGGTCTGAAGCCTCTAATGATTTGATCCACCTTCTTTTCTTGATTCTTCAATGAACAGATCAAAATCAGTAGGATAAACAAATAGACTCCAAACTCCTGATTTTTCTATTCTTGACCATGATTGATACTGTTTGGGAATCCTTGTCAATTATCTGAAAGGTGTTGTTGTAACAAGCAGAAAGCCCTCTCTGTAGATTCAAATCATTACTGTCGGTACCACATTGATACACATATGGGATCAGATTGACACACAAATCCTCAATCATTTTGGTGATAAGCTTTTATAAACCAGTGGATCTTTAGATTTTCCCTTCTGAGTGATCCTTAGTCATGGCTTGGTGGATGTAAATAAATGCAGAGAATTGAGTTCATGCACTTAGAACCAGGACATTCATTTCATAGTGAGGGGGAGAACTGATTATCCCCAATAAGCTGTTTCCTAACGAGCATCTTCGAAACTTTCCACAACAAAATCTCTCATGTTAATTCTCAAAAACTTCTGATCAGGTTTAAAACAGTATTCCCATCCTAATTATTAAAATAGCAAGTATAGAGATAGGACAAACGTGTACGTAATATATGATTGTTAGAAAACTTGCCTCCCGTAACCATGGCCTTGGAGTAGGGGTTTTATAATTCAAAGGTAGATCTCTAACTCAATGGAAACATGATGACATGCTATCCCTGAGACATTAGGACAGCAAAATGTAACTTTGTACATCGAATGTTCACGGAGAGATGTGAACAAAAAAATTCCTTTAAAATATGATTTTAGGAAACTTACTGTATTTATTGCTTAGGTATTTTGAATGTGGTCTGAGAGAAGATAACTTCAGGCTGGGATTAGTTTTAAAATCATGTTAATCCTGACTTTATTCCTTCTGTTTGAATGAGGCATCCAGAACTCCAAGATACATATGAGCAAATCTCTGAAGCTAACCTAGTTTGAACGATTTGAACCCTCTAGCTCCCTAATGGTTTCACCCTTTCTTTTGGGAGTTAAGCTATAAGATCAACCTAAGGCAAAACAGAAATAATATGAACCTTTTCAATTGTTTGATGGATTTCACTTTATGTTTCTCAGAAAAGTGTAGAACTTCCAATCCCCTCCAATCAACCAGGGGTCTTGGATGTTTGGGTCTAAATTCTTTACACAGTGTGACAATATGTAACTTTTATGAAAAACAAAACCTTCCAGAACAAATATTAGAATTCTTATCTTTTCATAGGACTTTAGAGTATTTTGATTATAACTAGGCTTTTGATATAACATAAAGGGATGACATTGTTTTTTGTTTCTACATCTACCCAATTTCAGGGAAGAGAGCTGTGAACTTTCTCTTAGACCTGTATCCAGTGGTTCCTACCTTTTTGGCAGTTCTTCTCCAAAAACAACCTATTATTACATCTTCTGAATAATTGCCATTATTTTAATATGTGAACTTTACTAATATGTGCAGTTTAGTTTCTTTCCTTTACATGAAAAAAATGGTGCTCATGTCTCACATTAAATCTGTGTCCAAGTTTCCACAACTTTGGGTTGATAGAATTATATGACTATGCTTTTAAACGGACACATTTAAGAGGCAGATAAAAAAAGTATTTTTTCTTTTGAATAGAAGAATCAGAACCTCAGGCATAGAGGGGAAAAGGATCTTCCCAGAAATTGAACTGTGAGTCATTCTCTGACACAAAATCATATAATCTTAACTCATAATGTAATATAAAGCCAATTTTGAAACCTCACTTCTCTGTCATATGAAAGGATGACAGGAAAATTTTTAATTTATTATAGATGGATTTTGTTATTCTGTGAATCTATGTTTCTAATTGCCAAGATTCTCTGGCAAAGCAGTTAAAACAGAATATTAAGCTTCCATGGATGAAATGAGGTGTTGGGTTTGCAAGGGTTTCTTACCCAGCCAGAATATGCCATCTGCTTGCAGATTACATGACTCCTCGATCCACACCATAATACAGGAGAAGTGCCAAACGAGGTCAAGAATCATTTTTTGCTACAGCTTTTGAATTTCATAAAAGCTTACATAATTTAGTAGTCTGAATTACAGACGGTCTTGATAGCCTCCAGCTCTTCCTGGAAGATTCTGAGCTATCTAAGACTGCTATTTTCATCTAAATGTGGATCATACAAAAAGCATACCCTGTGCCCACAGACTTTCGGCTCTACAGAGTGTGTCGTCTCTGAAATTTAGAGGTTCTAATATATGTCTAACGTATTAAAATATCTTCTAAAAAATCAACACAACTCTTCAGATGTGTCATTTTTCAACAAAGTGATGACTGTTACTTACCTTCCATGCATTATTTTTTAATTTAAAATAGAAAGGCCCAGAAGATTCACAGACAGCTGAGATTCCCATAGGCAGCGTGACATCTTCCGGCAGCAAATGTGAGTACAAAGTTTTAAAAAGGTAAAGTTTACGTGTAGAGAGTGCCGTAGAAAAAGGAATGCATGTTTTAATATTAGTATGTCAAAACCACATCGATTTCATATTGGGTATCTTTTTCATTATTAAAAACTTTGCAGTAATATTTTTCATGAAGACCCATTTCTATCCATCTCTCACACCTACTACAAACACATTCATACCAACTTCATTCTTTAAGAATTATGTTTTCCCCATTGTTTAAAACTGAGCCCCTGAAAACTCCAATTAGTATGAATATATACACGTTTATCAGGGTTACTCTTTAATCACATGATGATTGAGACTTTTACTTCACTAGGAAATGTGGAGACATCATAGATTTTTTAACTTCAAATTCGTCACTGCAAATGTGTCCTTTATCATGTTGTCACCAAGACAGGGAAATTCAAATCAGTAATGTCTCATTTTTACCTCTTCAATAACTCACTTGTTTATATAATTTTTAATTACCAAAGGGTTTTTTCCCTATGATTTTTTTTCCTATTTCTGAATTTCATTTGCCAGTATTCGATAGGACTTTGTTCCCTCTGGCCTATGTTCTGAATAATTCTTTGACGTTTCTCATTTGGGGTTTCATGTCTGTTCTGGTCTTTATCAGTTGTTCCTAAATCTTTGCTCAACTTTTCTCATTTATACACAGTGGCCAGACAGTTCGTGTGCAATTGAAATATTTTTGCATATATAGTTACATTTTGTGCAATATAGTTGTTATTTAAATCACACACAAAATTCTCAAGATATTAGTGGTGTCCTGACTAGTTATTCCCATCTACCATCATAAGTTGATTACCCAGTAATAAAGATGGGTCTCATGTAGTGAACGCTTCCTCCATGCTAGGCATACCGCTAAACGTTGGACATGGATCATCTCCTTTAATCCTCCTACACAACTTCATGAAGCAAGGATAACTATTTTCTGAATTGTGCAAATCAAGAAACCAATAGTTAGCGGTACCCGTAGCATAGTGGGTAGGGCACCAGCCACATACACGGAGGGTGGCGGGTTCGAACCTGGTCCAGGTCAGCTAAACAACAATGATGACAACTGCAACCAAAAAAATAGCCAGGTGCCTGTAGTCCCAGCTACTTGGGAGGCTGAGGCAAGAGAATCGCTTAAGCCCAAGAGTTGGAGGTTTCTGTGAGCTGTGACACCACTGCACTCTACCCAGGGCAACAGCTTGAGACTCTGTCTCAAAAAAAAAAAAAAAAAAAGGAAAGAGAGAAAGAAAAGAAAAGGAAACCAATGGTTACAGGAGTTAAGTCATGCTCAGTGTTATATAGCTAGTAATGTTTGGCACTGGGGGACTCAAGAGATGCTAATGACCCAAAATGTCTTTGGGCTCCTTCATTCATTCATTCATTGATGGGTCAATCGTGATTCATTCATTCATGCATTGATGAATCATTCATTCATACATCCTCATTCCCTCCAAGAAATGCTTGAAGATGTGCCATGTTTCAGGTACTATGTGTGCCCTGGAGAATAAAGTAGGCGTGGTCTTTATCCCTGGTTTGCAATGTCATCAGGGATAGAAATGCTATTGTTAATGACTGCTATTCTACGTGTTTTAGATACAATAAACTTAATTCGTTTGATTCAAAACATATAATTATGCATTTTGTCTATTTCTGCCCTCAGAATATTGTTAATAATATTTCTCCTTCTAAATGTTTAGTTCAAGAATAATTTCAGAATGTCTGCTACCTAGTAGGTCTGCGATAGAGTCCCTTCCTCCCACTTTGGCTTTGGAAAGAAGGAAAGGGGAGAGAAAGACAGAGCGAGTCGTATAAGGGACAGAGCGAGTCGTATAAGGAGCAGAGAACCAGGGAGGGGACGCTGGGTCATAGACAATGATGGTCTTATTCAAACAGCCCTCATCTCTTCCTACTTCCTATCAAACTTGGCATACAGAACGAAGGGTGAACAAACCCAAATTAGATTACTGAGCTGCCCTTTTGCCAGGACCATATTGAATTAGCTTCAAATATTTGATTACTTGTTTCATGTTACCTCATGGGTGGAACTCAACTTCAAAAGACAGGATACAAAAATCCTATCCATGGTCTGATTTCAATAAACAAAAAGCAAAATGATACCACTTCCAGGCCGGGTTTCACTATGGAAAATCTCTGATAGTTCAGAAATGTGGAATTTAGTATGACCTCCAGGTATTTGAGTAAGGGTAAATTACTATAGATAATTCTGTAATGAGTACATTAAATTGCCAATGAATGCTTATCTATCTTTCAGTAAATAAGGTTTAAGTTATTTTAAAAAATAGGCACAATGTGCTTTTTGTGGCTTACATGCAAATGTGTATATTTGCCTTATGGCTTGTTACATATCCATGATCTGACATTTAGAAACCCACAGTCAGAGATAATAAAATAATGGACAGTAAAAATAGGTCACACTGCTTCCTAGCAGAATATATGTTGGCTAAAAATCTTCCTTTGAAATATATGCTATTAATATCAACATTCTATGTAGCCATGTGGAAATCATAATTTTATTTGCATGCTATAGTGTTGTCAAATGTATCACTTTAAATTTTTTAAAATTCTCACTTCACAAAGAAGGGCTTTATTTCCAAAAATTGGCAAGAATAGCTAATTGACTTGGTAGCATTACTGGACTCTGAGAGTTTCCAGGCAATGCCAATAAAAATTCCCTGAATTCAATAATTCTGCATTTATTGTGTTTTAATGACGGCTTCCTGAAATCTGCCAATTTTTAACAACAGATAAAATAAGTTAGCAAACCAGTCAGTCCTACAGTGATATTTCTAAATACCCATGACTTTTTTTTTTTTTTTTTTTTTAATACCCATGACTTTTAAAGGAAAACGCACAGGACACCTTTGTACCGCAGTCAAGATAGCTATCTCTGGGTGATAATTTGGGCTATAGCTGCTGTTTACTAAAGTTTCTTATTTTTACATTGTGGGGTATAAAACAAATCACAGCATATTCTCCAAATAAAATAAAAAACAATATTATGATACAATCCCCCTTGCATAGTTTTAGACTATGTAACAGAAGACAGGCGATAGCTTTTCTCTATTTTTATTGAGCACAATTATTAAAATGTATTCAGTTCTAATGTTAATAGCAGCTACGACGTACAGCTGTCACACAGTAGATAGTCAACTGAGTAATTAATGAAGTTTGAGACCATGGCAATTGATTAATGACTATCCTTATCAAAAGGCACACCTGGGCAGACTACTGTCAGAATAAATATTATCTGCAAAGTATTTTTTATGTTTATGAGCCATCCAACCCTATGTCTGGGTTATCCTATCCTATAATTTAGGTGTAGCAAAACAAAAATTTGTCTATTAAAAACCTGAACCCCATTACGATCCACATTATTTCATTACACTTCTGCACATTAACCCAGGGACAGTCTGACTCAGAGAAGCAGTTTTGGAAAATAGACTCTATTACCACAGGGAGGTCTGTCTGGGTCCATTCAAGTTGCTACAAGAAACCACCATTGACTAGATGGTTCTTTCTCATGGTTGTGAAGATCAAGATCAAGGTGCAAGGCACTGGGCCACTTTCTGGTTCATGGACAGCTCCTCCCTTCACATGGCTTTGAAGGAAAGGGAGCTCTCTGACATCTTTCTGAAGGCAGTAATCTCACTCCAAAGGCCCCACCTCCTTGAACCATCACAGTAGGGAAGTAAGTTTCAACACATAACTTTTGGAAGGACATCAACATTCAGTCTGTAGCAAGATTCTTAAATTATTTTAAAATAGGTAACAACAGATACGGGTGGAACAGTCATCAGTGGTACTTTGGGAGGTTATAACATAGTTTTAATTTTCTTCTTTTGGCATAGCTGAACAAGATAAACTAGTGAATGTCCACATGCAATTTATTAAACTAATTAGAACAGCAGTGGCTGTGCATTGAAGCATGTTGGTTACCTTATGTACATCTTCAATACTGACTTACTCTGAAAGCTAAAACAAAGCAAGGTTATTTAATTAGATGCAAGATAAGAATGTCAAGGGGGGAATGGCAGAGTTCTGTGTCATATCCAGTGATCAATTAATGCCTCTTATTTGGTTCTTTAGGCAAAGCCATTAGCTTGTTAGCAATAATGATTCTGGTTGGGGACAGCCTGCATAATTTTGCAGACGGCCTAGTGATAGGAGCGGCCTTCTCAGCCTCGTCTGAGTCGGGAGTGACCACCACAATTGCTATCTTGTGCCATGAGATTCCACACGAAATGGGTGAGTCCAACAGTAGAATCGCTCTTCGGGCTTGTTGAAAAAGTCGAAATATGGTTTAGTATGGTTCTCTTTCCAAAATACGATTACAAGATGAATGCTGTGTATAATTTATTTGAAGAGGAAGAGAAGGAAGACTAGAACAAAACATTCCTGTACCTTGAGAACATTGAATTAGATTCCTTTCTCATTTTTCCTAGGGCCAGAAATGACTGTCTTTGGATTCTGGAGAGAGTCATTCAGAGAGACCTCATGTGAAAGAACTTTGACAAGGACTTTAAAATATGCATATTAAATACAGAAAAATATTTAGAGAGGAACTTTACCCAGGGGTCAGCAAACAGGCCAATGAGATAAAATAACACTTAGATTAAAACTAAACCATGGGTTCATCAACTTGATTTATACAAAGTGTTTAAAGCCAAGTGTAACATTGAACTGACAGGTACATGGTAGCTGATACATATAAGACTCTTTCTCTGAGTAATCTTAATAGCCCTGTAATTCAAATCCTGCCTCCCAGGAACCATGATGGGATAGAATAGACATTTCAGAAACAGACTCAGGATTATAGTGGGAGAGGACTCCTAACAGCCTCTCTGTCTTTCTCTGCTGCTACTTTCAGGCCTGTACTGGCCCCTGGGCACTCCTGCCCTCTTGTGTTTTGTGTCCATTGCTCAAAGTCCTGTCACTGACTCATTTTGACCTGTTCTTCTAGAGCAGTTAATCTAAGATCTGTCCTAAAGGCGTCAAAATGCACTGGTCTGGAAGCCAGCCTGTCCTGTCTATGGTCCTGGCTGTAGCTACCATATCAGTGAGGTGGATGCTGATCCTTAACCCCAAACTCCAGGGCAGTGTGACAGTTGGCACCAAGTCAGCAAAGATGTTTCAAGACCTGTTCAGAGGACCAGCTGTGCCACAGAACTAGGAGCCTGAGTCCTCAGGCTGTCTCTTTGTTGAATTCTACTCTTGATTCCTGAAACTAAGAAACAGATGCTCTCAGATTTACCCGTGTTTTCTGGAGGAAAGGTATGGAGAGCAAGCCCATTTTCCTCTAAGCCTTACGGTCATAAAACCATTTTCTAAAAGAAAACATTCATTCTCATAACCAATTTTTGCAATTATTTAAAAATCTCTCATTAAATAGTTTCCTCTTCCCCACTGCAGTCCCTGCATGAGAAAATAATAAAAGCTCACAGGCTGCCATGATTTCACTGACCAAGTTTCCAGACCAAAAGATTTAGAAACCCTGGGACAGCGGGTGACTTTATTTTTCATTTGTCTAAGTTTAAAATGTCACAGGAGATCAGGAAGTAAAGAATGTGTCACAGCCCCCTCTCTCTATGCTATCTTTAGCAGCAAGAGAAGGAGGAGAACTCTTGAAATGCAACTTCCTGATTGTACAACATATTGGCTATGAGTCCTGGAGAAATGGAGGAAAGCATTTTATTGACAGGTCCCTAACTTATAAAAGTGGTTCCAGTTGCTGGCCTTTGAAACCGCCTAACAGCACATTATAAAGGCATCATGAGTTAAAGGATGATGATTATATTTTTCTTTTTCTCAAACTGCAGGAGACTTTGCAGTGCTCTTAAGCTCGGGACTTTCAGTTAAGACTGCCATTCTGATGAATTTTATAAGTGCTCTGACGGCTTTCATAGGACTGTACATCGGCCTCTCAGTGTCAGCCGATCCAGGTGTCCAAGACTGGATCTTTACGGTCACGGCTGGGATGTTCTTATACTTATCGCTGGTTGAAATGGTAAGCTTTGGTGGCATTTAGATTTTGTTTTTCTGAACACTGAAAATGTAAACCAGAGAGAGAAAACAATCAAAGGAAAGCCTAAGTAGGGAGGAGAGTATAGACAATAACATAAAATTATGGAAATATTCTATGTAATCCAAAAAGATAAGAGGTAGGCAGAGAGAATAGAATTTGAGATACAGAAAATACCAACATTCTTTTAGTTAATATAAGTAGAAATGGTGGAACCTTTATATTTATCTGGAAGGGGGTTATCAGCTCCTCCTGTTCTGGCTTTGAATCTGTATATGATGCCTATACTTCCAGCTGAAAAAATGAAAAGTTTCCTCAAAAAGCCCACTCTCTTATTTATACAATGCAAAATAGTTCTGTGGAGTTGGTCATAGAATTAAATAACCAACTTTGTCTTAATTAACCAACTGAAGTTTTAAAAATAATACTTTCATCCTATGAAAGTTTTAATTGCAGAAGGACTATCATGCTGGTGAAATGAGAAAGAGAGAGGATTATTCTGAAAGGACTGGTGACACTTACAACAACGCAATCATTAATTTTCATTCTCTATAATCTTACAAGAGAATTGAACTTGGGTAATTTCACATTGTTTTGCCTCTTAAGTTCTGATCTCTGAAAGACAGAGCAGCCTTTTGTAAGGTTGCTTTCTACTGGATTTGTTTACAACTTAAATATCTTCAGGTAAAAGTCAGAATGATTATTCTTTCTCACGGGTTGTAATAAGGTAAATAACAATGAAATAAATTAACAAAAGAAATATCTAAGACTAAAAATCAATGTGAATAGAAGTCAAATATGTTATTACCTATATCCTGGAGAAGATAGAGTAAAATGAAAAGTCTCGAAGGGCAATTTCTTCAAGTGTTTCCCCTGCATTCTCTCCAAAATATAGTTTTATGTCTTAAGTTTAAGTCTTTTATCCAGTGAGAGTCAATTTTTGTTAGAGGTGAACGGTGTGGATCCAGTTTCCATCTTCTACAAGACGCCAACCAATTCACTCCACACCATTTGTTAAATAGGGAGTCTTTCCTCCAATTTATATTTTTGATAGGCTTATCAATGATCAAATGACGATAAGTATCTGGTTTCATCTCTTGGTTCTCAATTCTGTTCCATACATCTACCTCTGCCCTCCAGACAATTGAAGCAATATCAAAAATACATTACTGGGATCTGATCAAACTGAAAAGCTTCTGCACTGCCAAGAGCACTGCTTGCTTGTAAGTAAATCAAGCAAATAGCCCTCAGAATGGGAGAGGATATTTGCAGATTATGTTTCTGACAAAGGTCTGATAACCAGAATCCATAGAGAACTCAAACTTATTAATAAGAAAGAACAAGTGATCCCATTTCATTGTGGGCAAGAGACTTGAACAGAAGCTTCTCTGAAGAAGACAGGTGCATGGTCTCCAGGCACATGAAAAAAATTCTCATCATCTTTAATCATCAGAGAAATGAAAATCAAAACCACTTTGAGATATTATCTAATTCCAGTAAGAGTAGCCCACATAACAAAATCCCAAAACTACAGATGTTGGCATGGATGTGGAGAAAAGGGAACACTTCTGTACTGCTGGTGGGAATGCAAGCTAATACATTCCTTTTGGAAAGAAGTTTTAGATCCTCAGGTCTAAAAGTAGGCCTGCCATTTGATCCTGCAATTCCTCTACTAGGAGTATATCCAAAAGACCAAAAATCACCTTGCAAAAAAGATATTTGCACCAGATTATTCATTGCAGCTCAATTTATAATAGCCAAGTCATGGAAGAAGCCCAAGTGCCCATCGATACATGAATGGATTAATAAATTGTGGTATATGTATACCATGGAATACTATGCAGCCTTTAAAAAAAATGGAGACTTTACCTCTTTTATGTTTAAATGGATGGACCTGGAACATATTCTCCTGAGTAAAGTATCTCAAGAATAGAGGAACAAGTATTCAATGTACTCAGTACTTCTATGAAACTAATTTATATTTATTCACACTTTCTTATGTGAGATAGATCACAACTATAGCCCAGGATGAAGGAGAGAAATGGAGTGGGAAGGGAGGGGAGGGGGGAGGTTTGATAGAGGGAGGGTAAATGGTGGGACCACAACTATGGAGCATATTGCATGGGTATAAGTCAAATCTATCAAGTATAGAACGTAAATGTCTTAACACTATTATCAAGTAAATGAGGCGAAAGCTATATTCATTAGTTTGATGTAAGCACTCCAAATTATATTTAAAAATTGACACATTGTACTCCGCAAATGCATAAATGTATTCATGGTCTATGTGTATATGACTTAATAAAAGAAAAAAAAAGAAAAAAATCTCAAAGGGAAGATATGGAACAGATCCATTGGGATTGATAGTGATTTGGCTGTGTGTAGCCATTTTCCTGAAAATAAGTAAGAAGAAATGTTTCATAAGAAAAGAAATATGGGAGGCAGAAACTTGTACTGATGAAACCAGAATAAGAGGGCCTTCTTGAAGTAGAATTTAATAAGGGAGCTCTCGAAGTAAGCACCACCATTTTAAAGCTCAGTACAATGGCTTCTGAGTTTCTGGTAGTTTTTCTTAATTCTTAATGAGATTCAAGCAATATTCAATGTAGTTCCATATTTAGACATGTTCTTATATATTATTTGTGATACTCAGAAAATTTCTTAAGTTCGACAATGAAGTTAAAAGTGGAATAAGGACGGCACCTGTGGCTCAGTGAGTAGGGCACTGGCCCCATACCCTGAGGGTGGCAGGTTCAAACCCGGCCCCGGCCAAACTGCAACAAAAAATAGCTGGGCACCTGAAAATTGTGGTGGGCACCTGAAATCCCAGCTACAGGGGAGGCTGAGGCAAATCACCTAAGCCCAAGAGCTAGAGGTTGCTGTGAGCTGTGACACCATAGCACTCTACCAAGGGCAACAAAGTGAGACTCTGTCTCAAAAAAAAAAAAAAAAGGTGGAACAAATTTTACTTTCTGAGCCCATTCCCCATCCTGAAGTAATGTTATAAAACCCTACTATCCTTCCAATTTGAGAAATCTTGATTTCTAGGCTTTCATGACTTGAAAAACACAGTCTCACCACTTAATGAGTTTTTATTTTGTTTGTTTTGTTTTTGTTTAGCAGCCCTGAAGCATGTGGCTGGCACCCTAACTGCTGACTATGGGCACTCAGACTCAATGAGCTTTCTTTGTTTAGAATGTCTGCACATCAGTCCTCAAATTCACTCCTAAGCCTTCTGATTTGTGGCCTTCGATTTATTTTTCTCCTTATGGTCAGGAGAGAGAAGTTGCCATATTCTTTTGAAGTTTATGCTGTTTTTAACACAGTCTGAATCTCTCTTCAAGGATGATGGATGTCTATGGATGTAGTTAATTCTTTCTCCTTGTTATAGTAGCTATGCTCCCAGAATTGATCTGGGAAGATTATCAAGAACTATTTGTCATGGAGAACCCTCAGCTAAACATGTTATTTCCCCCCTCAATGTTCCATCTTAGAAGGGTAAGCAGTTGCTTCCAAGAAAGCAATGTGAGTGATAGCCTATGAGATTGTGATTGGCATAAATCTTGACCTTATTGCAGATTACTATTGGCCAAGGGAAAACCAGCATCCTGGCAAAAAGACAGGAAAGAAAATACTCTGATTTCCTGGGGCTACTTCCTACAATCCAGGTCGTCTACTCTCACGGCCTTCTGAGCGACTTCTAAATAAATAGAACTCTTTCACATAGCACCAAGTTTCACTGGTGCTGTTCTCTGGGGCTGTGCCAAAGAAAATAGTCTGTCATTTAAAGGGAAGAAAACAAGGTTTCAAAACTCCATGAAATGGCAAAGAAGTTAAAAGCAACAACTAAAGGGTAAAGGGGAATTCTTTTCATATACTGATTATATGTTAAATTCTGGATAGTGACCAGGCACTTTCTGAGCACAGTTAATGTGAAAAGACTAGCTAGATGTGTGTGTTGTTCATCTCAAAGAAGTTGGGTACATTATTTCAAACTTCTAAAAGAAAAATAAAAAACAAGAGGCCAAAATGGGACCATTAGCAAAGAGGTCAACACTGAAGAAAGTCTTCCCTAGGGAAAACTGCCAGTCTTGATTCTCCAAAGAGGGAACTGCCTTATCCAAGCACACTAACTTCCACTTGCATGGAATCATTTCTGAAGAAAGTTAACAATGAATGCAGCTCTGGGTAGCCAGAGGAAATTAATGCTCTGTCATGAAGATCAATGTCCTCAACTGAGTTTTCTTCAAAGCAGAGGCAAAGACAAAGGCAAGCATGAAAGCAATTCATTGGGGAGGTGACCCCAGGAGCTGAAGTGGAAGGCAGGCAAAGTGAAACAGAGAAGGAAGAAAAGTCAACACAACAGTATGTTTTTATTAAAGTTGACCAGTATAGTGGGGACTCCATTTGTGGAGACTTCAGAAACATGGCTTGGACAGTTTAGCTGGGAATGAAAGAGGCTTTATCTATGTGCTCAAGCCGAGTCTGTTGTTCAACACTGGCTCCACAAGCATTCCTGCCACGCTACCTTCACTCATTTGCAGGTTATATACATGCTTGAGCACCAAGGGCGTTTCTGTGGGAGGCATGTGCCATGACATCACAGAAGCCCAGGGCAGGAGAAAAAAGAATGCAATGTGGGCTGGAAGCAGGATCTGCAATACTAGTCAACTCTTCCTTGGAACTGTTCTCTGCAGCAATGGCCAGGGACAGAAATGGGCTGAGAGAATCTGAAGTGGCACACACGTGATGACCATTCATAGCTGGTCCTCACTATGTTCTTGCCCTCTTCTCCTTTGAAATCCCATCTGTCCCAAATCCCCTCATGATGGTAGCCAACCAAAAATGTCACAAAGATTTAATACAAAATAGTGAGATGAGCACCAAACCCTGCTGGTCTTGAGGCCACACTGATGTTCATCATCTTCATCTCTCTCCTCCCACACTCAATCTTGATTCTATCCCACTCCAGGCAGCACTTTGGTTGACCCAGATTGTTTTCCTGTTAGGGGCAACCAAGGCCTTCACCAAGGGTCTAGTCAGTCACTTTGTCCTTGTCCCTGTTTTCCTCTTTATATAGCAGTAACCCTAACTCCTCATGGTAATCAGTAACAAGTACTCCCACTGGCCTATAACATTTTTCTCTATTGTTTGACCCATGGATAGGAAGAGCCAGGTGATAATGATAGCTTCAAGTTCACCGAAAACTTTACAATATTCCCTGATGCATTTACCCCCAAGAAAAAGGAGCTGTGATCTGACAGTGCTTACAAATCCCACAAAAGGAAAAACTAGCAATGGCTGTATATCTGTACTTTATGATTTTTTTATTGTTTCTGTCCTAATCTCTATTATTTTCTTCCCTCTTACTTTGTATTTAATTGTCTCTTTACTTTCTTGCTTTATGAGGCATAATCTTGTATCACTGATATTATCTTTCTTCTTTTCTAATATTAGCACTTAAAGCTATAAAGTCCCTTTTGATGTACTGCTTTGACTGAATTCAATATACTTTTTGTATTTATTTTTATTTCAGATTAATATGAGGGTACAAATAAATGGTTAGACTACATTCTTTGCATTTCTAAGGTAAAGTCCAAGTTGTAGTTGAGCTCTTTACTCAGGCAGAAGAGAGAATTCAATATATTTCAACATGTATTATCAATACTGATCATTTTGAAATGCTTTCAAATTTCCCATTTAAGTTTTTTTTTTTTTTTTGATCCGTTGGCTTATGGAAGTGTGTTGCCTAATGACTATTTGGAAACTTTCTAAGTATCTTTTAGTTCTTGACTTTAGTTTAATTCCTTTTTAGCCATAAAATACAGTCCATATTGTTTCAGTCAGTTGAAATGTTTTGAAACTTATTTTATGGCCCAGGATAAAAAAAAAATACAGATGCAGTTTATCTTGGTAAATGCCCCATGTGTGTTTGAAAATTACATGAATATATGTAAGTTATTGGGTATGGGATTCTATGAATGTCAAGTTAAACCATACTGATTGATAGTATGGTTTTGTAAGTATGTAAGTTTGTATGTATGGTTTGTAAGTATGTAAGTTTGTATGTATGGTTTGTATGTATGTTTGTAAGTATGTTTTGTAAGTAAGTTTGTATGTATGGTTTGTAAGTATGTAAGTTTGTATGTATGTTTTGTAAGTATGTAAGTTTGTATGTATGGTTTGTAAGTATGTAAGTTATTGGGTATGGGATTCTATGAATGTCAAGTTAAACCATACTGATTGATAGTATGGTTTTCAAATTCTATACTGATTACTATCTCTGCTGGTTGGATATTAAAATATTGACCTCTATTTGTGGATTTGCCCACTTCTTTAGTTCTTCCACTTTTGCTTCATGTGTTTGAGGCTCCTTTTTTGATGAATGCATATTTAGGGATACTCTTAGTTCAGGCTGCAATGACAAGAAATACCATTAACTTGGATGGCTTGATTAATGTTTGTTTCTCACAGTTCTGGGAACTGGGAAGTCCAAGATCAAGGTGCTGGATGATTTGGTTCTTGGTAAAGAGTCTCTTTCTGGTTTGCAGACAGATGCCTTTGTTCTGTGTCCTTACATGGCAAATGATAAATAGAGTGTACATGAGAGCATGAGAGCAGGTGTACAAGAGACCTTCTTATAAAGATGCTATTCCCATCATGGGGGCCCCATCCTCATGACCTCATCTAAATCAATCTAATTACCTCCTAGAAGCCCCATTTCCAAATACCTTCACACTGGAAATTAGAATTTCAACATAGACATTTTGGAAGGGATGCAAACACTCAGTTCCTAGAAGGGTTGTTATGACTTCTTGCTAAATCAGTACTTTTACTGTGCTGAAAGGTCCCTCCCCCCCTTTTTTTGGTAAATCTACCATGTTGAATTTTCCTTTTGTGCTAATATAGTTTTATCTGCTTTCCTGCTTACCATTTGTACAGAGTTTCTTTTCCTTCCTTTTACTTTCTAATTATCTTTTGGAAAGTAAAGATATGGGGCCTTTAGGATATGTGAACTGCCACATTAATCGAAAATTGTTAGCAGTCCCTGAGACTAGTAGGTGAGTATCTTGCCTGTCTACTTTTTCTAAAGCTTATAACCAGTTCTATTGGTTTACTATCTTTTTCATAGTCTCATGTTTGCTCTGAAGATTTTATGAGATTTGTTCTCTACAGATATAATGGCCTTTCGAAATGTATACGTCATAATCTGGGGAAGCTATAAATGATGTTATTTTACATGTCAAAAGGGACTTTGTAGATATGAAAGGTGTAGCATCTTGAGATGGCAGAGATGATCCTAGATTGTCTGGGTGGGTCCACTGTGACCACAGTAACCATTAAAGTAGAGAACCTTTTCCCAGTTGTGGCCAGAGAAAAAGATATAATGACAAATGCAATGTGTAAGAAATTCAGCATAGCTGACCTGGAAGATGGAAGAAGAATCAGGAACCAAGGAATGCAAGCACCTCTAGAGGATGGAAAAGGCAGGGCAACAGATTCTCCTGAGTCTGGAAGGAACACACTGCATAGACACGTTAATATCAGCCTGTGCCAACCTGATGACCTACAGAATTAGAAGTCTGTTTTTTCTATTTCACCAAGTTTGTGGTCATTTGCTAATAGCATCTACAGAAAATTAATACATCCCTGTGCTATTAACTTTGATATCGATGTGATAGAGAACGGAGACGATAGCTCATTCTGCCCAAGAGCCTAAACCTCCTGCTAAGAGAATTCTCAAAACTGGAGTCCTGGAGGAGTTCTCACATCTACCTTTCCTAAAGTTCACAGCACATTGCTCAAATAGGAGGAAAAGACAAGCCCTCAAATTATCACATTTTTTTTTCCAGCAGTTTGGATAACAGAGACTTTATTTTTTACTAATTTATTATTTAAGGCATAAATCAAAAAAAAAAAAAACTACAAATGGGTTAGGCCAAAGAAAGGTTTATTGGATCTGAGGCAAAGTTCCAAACCTTTAGGCATTTTTCCTAAGGTTTTAGATCCTGCGGAAACTGTGTTTCCATAGCAACAGGACTGTAGAACCCCCAAGGGGCCATCGCCATGGATGTAACCAGAGATGTCCCCAGAATGGGGGGAACTGGGCAACTGCCCAAGGTCTAAGACATAAATAGAATCCAAGCTGTGGATGGAAGGGCTGTAACTCAGGGAGTCAGGTGGTAGAGAAGGAAGTGTGTCATGCCAAAACAAAACTCAGGTGTCGCTCCATGCGCAAATTAAGAGTGTACCTTATTTTCAGCCCCCTTCTTCCACAATCTTCATTGCCTTTCCAGATCTTTTCTTTCCCCTCACACTTTTTTGGCTGCACTTTTAAATCTTGTCTTTCTTCTTCCAGTGTGTTGCTGATTCAGCCTTATTTCACTTAGCTAGGAATGGGAGAGGAGATGGCTAGAATGAAGAGCAGTCACATAGAGCAATTCATTCATCTTCCCTCTTCTGGAAAGTGTCTTCCAGGAGTAACATCACAGCCAGGCCTTTGCCTGGAACACTTTCTAATTTCCAGATAATCTTCTTGTGTGAGAAGATAGGGGTATTTTGAGCATGAATGTAAGATCCTCTGCCTTTAGGACTTATCAAAAGAAGCAAAAATAGGATCTGAGTATTAAATCCACTCAATAAATAGAATAACTAATAATTCAGATGGAGAATGTCTATTGACTTTTCTATCATTATTGTAGTTCAGTAAATGTAGCACCTTCGAGATAGTGAATTAGGTGAAAAGATGAATGGTCTAACAAACAGCCACCTTTCCACCCAGGCTTCTCCTCTTAATCACATGACTATAAAATTAAACTAACCCAGAATCCTGTGCTTTTAGGATATCCATCCCATTCCTTCCACCCAATTCTTTATCTTCCAATTTATTGAATTTGAGTCTTTCTTAGAAAAATCTCGGTAAGTCCAAAGCAATTCAGTCAATGGTCCACAGTCCCCATGTTGGGTCTGGTAAATGAATGCTTTATCCATCCAAAAAGTTATCCTTTCTTCAATGTTTGGCAATACCTGAGTGTGATCCTTTTCAGCATTATCCATCCACAGAAAGAGGATATTTTGTTTGAAAAGGGCGTATGAAGTAACATTGATACTATGCTTAAAAATCAAAGAATACCATTGGCATCTTGTTAAATATTCTTTTTAGCTGAGAAAGAAATGGCAGGCATTTAAAACCCATTCCAGGCAGCAAAATTAATATAATTTAACATTCACAGTGATTTATTCACAAAAGCAAGAAGTATGAGTCATTCTTACCAATCATTTTGAAGGACTTCTATTTTTGTGAAAATCAGTCACACCTTACACTTAGACATTTTCTACTGAGAAAATGATTAATAGACCTAATCTCAATCAAGGCTGAACTGTCTTGGTATTTTTAGTCACATGGCTACTACAAAGTCTGTATTTTTCCATACCTCTCTTAAACCATGCCTACACACTTGTGTCTTCCCCAGTAATCATATTAAAAAAAATACAGTTGACTTCTGAACAACACAGGTTTGAACTGAATGGGTCCATTTACAACAGATTATCTGCCTCTGTCCAGAAGGACCAACCTGGCTCTTCTTCCTCCTCCTCCTCCACCTATTCAAGGTAAAGACGTTGAGAAGGAAGACCTTTTTGGTGATCTACTTCTACTTAATGAATAGTAAACATACTTTCTCTTCCTTAATAATCTCTCTCTAGCTTATTTTATCGTGAGAATAGGGTTTACATATAACATACAGAATATGCATTGATTGTATGTTATTGGTAAGGCTCCTAGTCAACAGTAAGCTGTTAGTGGTTAAGGTTTTGGGGACTCAAAGGTTATGTGTAGATTTTGGAGGAGTTGTTCTAAACCCCCAGCATTATTCAAGGATCACTCAACCCTGCTAAAGCTGGCTGCTGTCTGTCCTTGCTGAACTGTGTGAATAAGAATTGGTCTGAGTCACTTCCCCTAAGGAAAAAATGGAGAAGTGAATTGTTAAATACAAGTTAAAAGTGGGTAGCATTTTCGTCTCTCCTAATTATATGCGACAATGATATAATCTGTATCATATAACTCACACAATTTTCAAAAGAGAAGAAATATTCACTTCTTTCCTGGACCCTACTAGAAAGTCATAGGCCTGTAAGGTTCTGTATTTAAATATTCAGCAAATAAAATTTCCAATGCTGAAGTCTTTAAAATTACCTTGAGAAAAGCCTCTAGTTGGCTGTCTTGGACAGCCATCTCCTTGGGAGATGTGGTCCTGGCTTTCTTGCTTGATAAGGAAGGTTAAAACAGCTTTATTAAGTTGTTTTTCTGAACATAGTTACTAATTGAAAAAGGCCAAAATTAAAAACAGGACCCATGTCAATGAGAACAAATCTCCCAATTCTAGAATATTGTTGAGTCATCGGAGGAATCTGTCTTGAGGATCTTGCTATTACTAATCAAATATGATTCCAAAATAGAACACATGCTAATATCCCTCTTTGTATTGATGTCAAAAGAGGGAACAACCAAAAAAAAAAAAAGAAGAAGTTCCATAAAGAAAAGGAAAAACTTACATAATAAACCCAGGACAGCCATATTCAAATTTTTATTGAATTAAACTCTTAGGAGACTATTGAAAGCAAGACTTTACACAGTAATTTTAAGCAAACATTTCAGAGCAAATGTTTATTCTTCAGAACATTGTAGAAAGAAAGGTCCTGGGGGGGGGGGGGCGGCCTTCCTAAGATTCAGTAACTGATAAAGCTTCTTCCATGGAGATTGGTAACCTCCTTCAGCCAAGTTAGGCTTTATTTAACAAATATTGTACTATTACAATTTCACAGTACTCTAAAAAGCTAAAAAGTTAAAGCAAAGCTTTTGAAATGTTGGAGGATGTATGTTTATTATGATAACTTATTATTTTAACCTTTTTTTTTTTTTTTGGTGTACAGCATTAACTATATTTACATTCCTGTGTAACCATCACCACTGTCCACCTCCAGAATTTCCTGTCTTCCCAAGGTGAAACTACCTGTTAAATAATAATTCCCCACCTCCTCTTAGTGTCTCTGGCAAGCAGGGGTCCATCCGCTGTCTCTATGAATTTGACTACTGTAGGTCCCTCACATAAGTGGAATCATATATAATTTACTCTTTTGTATCTGGTTCATTTAACTTGGTATAATGTTTTTACATTTCATGCTTGTTATAGCATGTGTCAGAATTTCATCTCTTTTTAAGATTTAGTAATATTCCTCTGTATATCTATCTATCTATCTTTTGTTTATCTATTCACCCTTTGATGGGCATTTCATTATCAACTTGTGAATGATGGGGCACCAAGATTGGTTCTGCATCTTTGCAGTTGTGAATTATGCTGTGATAAACATTTGAGGGCAGGTGTCATTTTGACAAAATTATTGCCTTGCCTTTGAGTAGATACCCAGCAAAGGGATTGATGGACCAAATATTAGGGCCACATTTATTTCTTTGAGGAATCTCCACACTGTTTTCTAGAGCAGTTGTAGTAATTTGTCCGACCAAAAGTGTATAAACATTCCTTTCTGTCTGTATCCATGCTAACATCTATTATGTAATGACTTTTCAATAATGGCCATTCCAATAGGGGTAAGGTGGTATCTCACTGTAGTTTTAATTTACATTTCCCTGATGACTAGTGATGAGCTGATAAGCGTTTTAAAATTATGTCTGCAGTCCATTTTTCTATCTTCTTTTGAAAAACTCCTATTTATGTCTTTTGACTTACATTTCCATTGGGACATTTGTTTTTCTCTAACTGAATTGTTTGAGTTCTTTGTAGAATCTGGATATTAGATGGTTGGATATGTGGTTTGTGAATATTTTCTCCCATTGTAGGTTGTTTATTCACTCTGTTGATTATTTCCTTTGCTGTTCAGAAACTTTTTAATTTAATTTAGTCCCATTTATTTTGTTGCTGTATTAGCCTTTGGGCCAGTCATAAATTGTTCCCTTAGGTTAGTGTCTATGAGAGTTTTTCCTTTGTTTTCTTTTCAAAAATTTATATTTCCATCTCTTACATTTAACTCTTTTATCCATCTTGGATTTATAGCTGGTGAGATAAAGAGGTCTTGTTCCATTCTTCTGTATGTAATTATACAATTTTCCCAGCATCATTAATTAAACAGGGATTTTTTTTTCACCCGAGCATATGATGTTGTCTACTTTGTCAAAGATCAGTGATTGTAGGTAGATGCAATCCTCCTGCCTCAGCTTCCCAAACCTTTTTTGTTTTTAATGAAGCATTTTGTATTATTAGATTTTCCATTTCTTTTTTTGTAGAAAATATACTTTTTTCTTTACTTTTATAATGGTTACTATAGAGTTATGATGTACATTTACACTGTTTGGCAAGCCGTGTAAATACCTTACTAAAATAAAATATTCCTATTCTTCCTTTCTATTCTTTTTTTTACTTTAATAAATGATCCTTTTTTATTTTTTCTTAACCATTAATAGCTATGGAAACCTTACAGAAAATTTTAATTCTTATGACAATAATATTAACACAAATAAACATATAGAGGGATGTATTTCTTTTTCTTTTTTTTATGAAGTCATATACACATAGATCATGAATACATTTATGCATATGCAGGGTACAGTGTGTTGATTTTTTAAACAATTTGGACTGCTTACATCAAACTAATTAGTATAGCTTTCATCTCATTTACTCAATTATTGTGTTAAGACATTTATGTTCTATACTTGATAGATTTCACTCGTACCCTGGCAAGATGCTTCATAGGTGTGGTCCCATCATTTACCCTCCGTCTATTAAATCCTTCCTGTTCTTTATATCTTATCTTCATTTCCTTTATATAGCCACATACATAATTGAATACATTGTTGATATTATTGTTTTAAACGACTATTTAAATCAATTAAGAAGAAGAAAAATAAAAGTTTTTGTTTACCTGTACTTATCCACTCTCCGGTGCTCTTCCTTTCTTTTTTTTTTTTTTTTTGAGACAGAGCCTCAAGCTGCCCCCCTGGGTAGAGTGCTGTGGCATTACAGCTCACAGCAACCT
>NW_003852414.1:15318882-15339285 GCF_000181295.1 Otolemur garnettii | reverse complement strand
GTTGTTTTGGCGGGTCCGGGCTGGGGATTCGAACCTGCCACCTTAGGTGTACGTGGCTGGCGCCTTAGCCAGTTGAGCTATAGGCGCTCAGCCTGCTCTTCCTTTCTTTATGTAAATCTACATTTCTCACCTGTGTCTTTTTCCTTCTCTCTGAATTTTGTCACATTTCTCGTAACTCATGTCTACTGGCAGCAAACAAATCTCCATTTCTGTCTTCTGAGAAAGTCTTCATGTCTTCTTCCCTTTTGAAGTATCATCATGCAAGGTACAGAATTCCAAGTCCGTTTTTTCCCTTAACACTTTAAATATTTTATTCCATCATCTTCTCATTTTCATGGTTTCTGAGAAATCAGGTGATTCTTGTCTTTAAAGGTAAAGAGTTTTTTCCTGTGATTTTTCAAGATTTTCTGAAGTTTGAGTATGATGTGCCTATGGGTAGCTGTTGTGGGCATTTATCTTGCTTGGTGGTCTTGTAGCTTCCTAGATCTGTGATTTGGTCTCTGCTGTTAGTTTGGAGAAATCCTCAGTGTGTTCTCAAATGTTGCTTCTGTTCCTTTCCTTCTTTCCTTCTCCTCCTCCTGGTATGTTAGGACTTTGCAGTTGTCCCACAGTTCTTGGATATTCTGTTCTGTTTGAAAATGGTTACTTTCACCCACCTCCTGCTGGATGCCTAAGATTTTTCTCCAATCTTCACTGTGCAGAGGAGCTCCTAGAGGTAAAACTCACAAAAGCTAGGGGCCCTGGTGACTGGGTCCCCTGAAATTTTTAACTCTTAGAGTTGTCCATACTGAGCCTCCAGCAATTCATCCATTCTCCTCCAATTTTTCTACCTGTGCACTGGTTCAGTGTGTTCTAGAAAGTTGTGATTCTCTAAATCCACCTGCTATCTCTTCAATTTCTAAGGCAGTGGGGTGTGCTGTGACCCCCCTTCTCTGATATATCTGTTAAGAAAAGAATTGATGATACTGCAGTTGGTCTGCTTTTTACTTGTGAGGACAGACTGGTGACTTCTAAGCTTCTTATAGTATGTTGGACCAGAAACCAGGAGTCCCAGATAATCAACATGTATAGTTTGCAGGTACAAACCGGTAACTGTGGATTTGCAAGCCAAATGGTGACTTGTACCAACAAATTTCTATTTGATTCTTAGATGTCCTTCTGCAAGAACAAACTAAGCCATTGACAGTTTGTGATGGAGCTAGAGCAGCCCACAGAATGTGTGCCCCTCCAGGAATGAAGCATAATTAGGATGTCCTCCAAAATAAGTTTCTGAGTTTTCTTCTTCGTCATTTTTCTTAGGAACAAACGTGGTTTTACTTAACAAATATAAATGTATACCTGCCCCAAACTGCACTGTGAGTTTTAGAACTTCTCTTTGAAAGAATTTTATAATCCATCAGTTGTTAAGCAAGCTTATGAATGGAGAAGCAAATCATTTCCAAATGCTGATGATGCCAACAGCTAAGCATTCCTGGGAGAGACAAATATTTGAAATACAAATACACTTTACCTTCATAAATGATATCAGCAAATGTCTATAATAAATGAATATTGAATTTGTGCATTTGGATCGTGAATTTTTAAAAGAAAGCTCTTTGACATGTTTACCTCTCTTAGAAACATTGAAAGCTGATCTTTTTTCTATAACATACATACTTACGAATTACAAATAAAGATAAATGTTGAAACAGTCAATAATGAATCTGAAAGTCACCAACAGTAAACCACTTTCAAATTACAGATGGAAGGGGTCAGAGAAGGCTTTGCTTGTCACAAGAGTCTGATGTTCAGATGTCCAGGAAAGAAGGACAAAGTACCAGTTCCAGAGAATTCTGATACACACAGCTCATCCTTGGCAGGTCCCCTCCTAGTATATAAGGATCACATAGTAACATGTTGGTGTCTGTCTACTCTGGTTTCTGCGGTGTTCCCTTAATTTTCTCCATGAACATTCATTTTAAACCTTTACGATTATGGGGACCGACTCCAATTTAAAATCTTTACTTAATATCACCTTCTAAAACATTCATAAATCCTATTTAGAAGTTAACCCTCACAGCTGTTAATAGAACTCAGTGAATAGAACTTACTGGGACTATAATCTGTGGATAAGTCACACTCAGTAACTAGAGTCTGGTCTGTTTTGAGGAATTTCCTATCAGTGCCTTGATTTTAAATTGAAAAAAAAAAATTAGTCATGGCAGATGAAAGGGCAGCATTTTAGGTAAAGTTATTTTTTTTCCCCCAGAAAACTGCAACTATTTTACGATCATCCACTGCCTTGAGTTGGGAAACTTGCTAAACATGGTGATAAAAAAGGAAGTTACTTTTCTACTTCAAGGTTTCCAAATTTTGTGGCAGAAATCTAAAGAACATTTCTCTTAACGCTACCTCTGGGCAAATCTCTTTTGCTCAAAGTTTTTTCTCTTTTCTCTGTCTCTGCTTCAGCATTAATATACTCTATCCATCATTTCAGCTCCTCTAGTCTTAGGCCATAAATCAAGATCTGTAAAACTGTTCAATAACAGAATTTAACGGCCCTGGAGGAAAAGAGGATTTTTTTTTTCCTCTCTTGAAATGCAAGGGGGAAACTGGCATCAGTTAAACCCTTAACAAGACTTTAATATCCCCGACGAGATAAAAGGAAAGATATATGCTTAGAAATTAATTCATATGGACTTTTACATTCCTTCAGAATTTACTGATTGAAATGATAGGAACATATATGGATAGTTGGAGAGAAGATGAGACGCTATCATCAGATATGGTTTGAGCTTAATATTTATATCTTTTAGAAAGACTTTCTGTAGCACTTGGGTATTTTTTGGTGTATCCTTGAGATATGGTTCCTCTGTTCACCCATAATCCTGCTAAAAAGTACCAAGTATTGTCTCAAAAGTATGTTTAGTTGGGTTTTCTTACCAAGTCGATTTACATGTGGATCTGGGAAGTTCAGATAGGCAACTCAGACTACAAACTTCCATTTGGGGATGAAAATCTTCTTGAACTTTTTTGAAATATTGGTTTGCATTGATCGTACATATCCATCGCCTTATAAAGTTAGTTTTTACAGCGTTTTTTCAGACGCATGTTGTCTGCTTTGCCATGATCTTTTATGACAAAGGCAGTGTGATGTCTATATACTGTATTACATAGTTCATCATAGTTTTATCACCTGACAATTTTATGGCTCATTGAAAATTTTTAGTGAGGCTCTTTGGCTCATGCCTGTAATCCTAGCACTCGGGGAGGCCACAGCAAGTGAATTGCTTGAGCTCAGGAGTTTAATATCAGTCTGATCAAGAATGAGACCCCATCTCTACTAAATTTAGAAAAACTAGCCAGGCGTGGTGGTGGGTGTCTGTAGTCCCAGCTACTCAGGAGGCTGAGGCAGGAGGATCGTTTGAACCCAAGAGTTTGAGTTTGCTGTGAGCTCTGTTGACACCATGGCACTCTGACCACAAAGACAGAGTAAAAATTCTATCTCAAAAAAAGAAAAAAAACCTTTAGCATCAGCATTTTCCTTTTCCTTTTTTTTTTTTTTTTTTTTTTTGAGACAGTCTCCATCTATCACAGCTCACAGTGATGTCACAGCTCACACCAACCTCAAACTCCTGGGCTCTAGTGATCCTCCTGCTTCAGCCTCCCAAGTAACTGGGACTACAAGTACCTGGCTATTTTTTTTTCTATTTAATAGTGACACAGGGGTCTCACTCTTGTTCAGGCTGGTCTTGAACTCCTGAGCTTTAGCGATCCACCCATCACAGGGCATTTTCCTTTTTTTTTCTCCTAATTAAATAAAAGATCTTGGTCATAATAGGCAAGGATGGATTTCAGATAGAGAGCTACCTGCTTTCTTATCCTTGCTCTGACATCGCACCTATGTGACCGTGGGTGAGCCATTATCCTCCCTGAGCCAAAGTTTCCTCATAACTAAAAGGAATTAGTCATTTTATTGCTTACAGGATTATGAGGAGTAAAAGGAGGGAAACATATAAGAAACGGCACGATAAATGAATGCAAATGAAAAGCATATAATTAAAGTGATGCCTACGTCTTTGTAGCCAAAGACCTGGAGAGACAGATCCTCTGCTGGAGGACACAGCCTAATGGATGGCGAGTCATAGTAGAGCAAATTCTTTGAATAATAACAAAATAAAAGCTGCAGCCTGCTGGATACCACTACCAAAGGCATTGCATTCCATATGAATTTTGCTTTTGGAGTTGCAAAACACTCCTGGTGATTTCTTGTGGGTGATACCATCTATATTCGGGAATAAGGGGTTTTTGATTTTCAACCTAGGAGTAAAGTCATGGGCCCTTAGAAACAGGTATCTCCAGTTCTGTGTGTGTTAGACACTCTGAACAAGCCATGGGTCTATAAGCTCAGGCTAGTGAGAAAAATTACAGATGGGACAATTGTTTTTAAAACTTAGGGCATTTTTGGATTTAGTAAGAACAGAAATATACTAAAGTGCTATAATTTAGTGCTGTAATTCTCAAGACACTAACTCTAGCTCTGTGTTTTTGTATCTAAAATGTTTTGGGTATTAAATCTACCTTAGTCAAGGATCTGCTCTCCCCAACCAACGGCCATGAATGGAAGTTCAAGGCAAAGATGGAAATTCGCAAATGAGCTTTCTAAAATGTAGGTTCCTTAAGCCATCAAGGACTTGAAAATTCGTTGCACGTTCTACCTCTTGAATCAGAAGCACGTTCACCTCCATGCTTCTAATTCTTGTTGGAAATATTTTTGCTTCACAATAATTGACTCAAAACAGGCATGCTGGTTCAGTAAATGACCCATAGTTTATAAGCCTTTGCCAAGAAAATCTTTCTAGAAATTACTTCTTTGTGTTTTATCAAAGATAAACCACAGCTGGGCAGCAGGAGGAACAGCAGAGATAGGACATGCTGTTAATTCAGCCACATCTCATAATTGGTCTTTTTTTCTTTTTTTTCTTTCTCTTTTCTTTTCTTTTTTTTTTGAGATAGAGTATTACTTTGTGGTGTTCTGTGGTGTCGTAGCTCACAGCAACCTCAAACTCTTGGGCTCAAGTGATTCTCTTGCCTCAGGCTCCCGAGTAGCTGGGACTATAGATGCTTTCCACAGTGCCTGGGTAGTTTTAGAGATGGGATCTGGCTCTGGCTTAGGCTGGTTTTGACCTCCTGAGCTTAAGCAATCCATCCACCTTGGCCTCCCAGAGTGCTAGGATTACAGGTGTGAGCCACCACATCCAGCCTTGTAATTGGGAATTAACTATCTTGTTCAAAAGATGAGAAGAGGGAACTATAATAAGGAGAATGCCTTATCCGGTATTTGGAAATATGTAATCAAAGTTTGAATGTGTAAATGACCACAGATAGTATAACTGGGTCTCACAGATACAGTCTGAGGTATAGCTTACCAGGACAAAAGAAAGTGGTTGCCTATGCTTCCTGGCCTTGAAGTAAACTATTAAAAATTGGTGAAAACTACTGAGAATCAAAGGTATTGGGAAACTCCAATGCATTTATCTTTCATGCAAGAGTACCATCACATGCAAGGTTTTTGAGACACAGCAAGCTAGCATGCTACCAGGTCTGCTGTGGACATTGGCATTAGATACCAAAATAGTCTTATTAATAGAATGATAGATGTTCATTCACTTACTAGGAAGAAATGGGAGAAAGTTTATCATAAACCCATCGTTAATCATCCAATCAACTTACTCTAATTACATCTCATTTAAACATTAAACATAATGAAATATATATAATATATAAAATATAAAATCAAATGTTTCAACTTCTTTTTGTTAAGTCTCTTTATTACATAGTTAGAAACTGAATTATGTTTATCTACATTCTATAGGTTTTTTCCCAAATGTCATTTTAAATGTATAGTAATTGATAACTCATACGGAATTTCTCTAAAGGAACAAATTTAAAACATGGCTCACAAAATACCAAAAGGGCATGGGATTTGTTTAAAACCACCCATCAGGAGAACAGTTCTGGGTTCCACCTTGGTCTGTCAGTTCACTGCTTCATGCCGGGTGTGAGAGACTAGGTCACAGTAATCCAAATCCTCACCCCATTGAACTTCACTAATTAAAGGAGGAAATACCCATCTCAAGCACACCCAAACTGAACGTTTAGGATGCTTCTTTACAGACCATTAAAAATGTGTCAACCTGCTTTCCATTGCCATAAATCTAAAGCCCTCAAGTGTTTTATGTGTTTGATTTTATACTTGACAGTTAAAATAATCTAGTAGCTCTCCATTGAGGTGATTTTTATCCCCTAGGCAACATTTGCCCCTATAATGTCTGAGGGCATTTTTGGTTATCATGAATAAGTGCAGAGGCACACCAGGATCTAGGAGAAGCCCAGGGATTCTGCTAAACCACCTATAGTGGACAGAAGAGGCCCCACAACAAAGAACTATCTGATCCAAAATGTTGCTAATGCCAAGAGGAAGTTAAATTATCAATTCATGTTGACCTAAGTCTGTGCTTTAGTAGAAACAATAATATTATGGAAGGGGTATACTCATTCTCAGCATCTCAGGGTTCAAAATAATAGCCAAAAAGATGCTTGGGTGACATCTCCCTCTGTATAGTGTTACGGCACTTCATGAATGTTTCTCTGAAAATAAATGTAGCCATAGCACATGATACTCCATATTCTGAAGATCAGGAAGAGGTTGGTCATCCATCCATCTCAATGGTTCTCAACCTTCCTAATGCTGCGGCCCTTTAATATAGTCCCTGTGGGTTGTGACCCATAGGTTGAGAACTGCTGATCTATCTAAATATGCTTGGTTAGGTCTATATATCCATATGCTTTACACTAACATAGGCATTTACCAGTTTTGTAAACCCAATTAATTATACAGTCAAAAATAACACTTTTTATGTATTATCCATTTTCTGATAATAAAAGTTTAAGAGTTGGATTTGATTTTGGTTGATAACTATGTCATTCTAAGACTTTTGCCAATATTGGGATCCTTATAACCACAATCAAACGGCCCAATTTAGCTTACGTTTCAAAATTGTGGTAGACTAAGTATTAAGCATTTAGTAACTGGGAATTCTAAAGGTTATTAAGTTCTGAATAACAGAGTCTCTCATGTTTTCCCACCGAGCTTTTCCCAGCAGTTGAATATATCTGGATCTTATTCTGGTTTTTTATTCTTTTTTTAGCTTCCTGAAATGACTCATGTTCAGACACAACGACCCTGGATGATGTTTCTCCTGCAGAACTTCGGACTGACCCTAGGTTGGCTTTCTCTCCTACTCTTGGCTATATATGAACAAAATATTAAAATATAAGTTAGCATCCTCAAAATCCTTCAGAGATCATTTTATACGGCCTTACTTTGTTTCCTCTGTTGTCATCTCTAATGATTTCTCAGTGAAGTATTTTTTTCCCCTTGATGAAGTGTGTGTCTTTTAGTTCCTTAGCGTATTAATTTTATAATGTGATTTTGGTTTTGGAGATATTAAAAAAAGGCCAAGCTGTCCTTAATTGAAATTTTGGTTGTAGTTGCCAACATCGTGATAAAAATCATTCTTTTTAGAAAGGAATGAGTAAGTTCTCAATTCATTCTAGTAAACCTTAAAAGAAAATATCGTGTGCCAGAGAATGTTTATAGCATTTGAAGTGGACAGATGCGGACTGGGACAAAATCAACCGCAACTTCTTTGAGGTCAACTTATTTTTTTTTTTCCTGTGAGATTATAAACTATAAGCAAACTAAGTGACCAAAAATGTAATAAAGTCTAATTTTAACGTGATGGGTTGTGTTAGCTTCTGTTGCTCATTGTTCACGGACTCCACAGTACTCATGAATTAGCAATCTTATTCTAAAGGATAATAGCTCAGTATTTTTCTATATAAGTCACCCAGTGAAATCTGTTCCGGGCAAGTGGGACTGGAAACAAAAGCTGAAGTTCAAAATGTTTTAGAATAATAAAGCTTGAGTCAGGCAGTAGATTAATGCCTAAACTCTCACAGATTTAACAGTGCATTTTATGGTAATAATCTCAGTGACAAGTCAGATATAGTTTTATTAATATATTCTTCCTGAGGAAATGTAAGATTTCCTCAGAAATTAGAATTGCAAGCAGGATGTTTGGGTAGATAAGTTCATGAAATCAACTAGCAACATCATTGATAACTAGCAAGCTTATTAAAACAGAAAATAACCCTGGCTTTAGTCTTGTTTTTTTTTTTTTTTTTCTTTTCTTAGAAAGTAGATGTCTACTATTTATCCTATTTGTTTAATGACATGTCTTTACCAGGGAAAAAGCCCATTTTTCTGCCAACATGACTCATAGCACTACATCAAATACATCTCTCCTTTTCTTCCTCTCTAATAGGTAGATATTCTTGGCTGTACCCCACTCAAACACAATCTTTTCTCATCTCCCTTTCTTTGATTTCAAAATAAAGTGAGTTTTTTCTCCAGTTGTCTTTAGAGATTGGTTTAAAGGTACGTCTTGTATAGTATAATAGCTTTAAGATGCTGACACACGATGGGATCGTTTGGAAGATTGGTATCTGGAAAATGCAGATTGCTGGGCTCCATCCTTAGAGTTTCTGATTCTGTAAATCTGGAGGGAGGCCTGAGACCTTGATTTTGAACCACCTCCAGGTGGCTCTGATCATACAGCATGGGACACCACTCTGAGCTCTGCTCTGAGTGATAGAAGTCAGGCAGATTTGACTTCAAGACAGAGCAAGTGCACAACTCTGTTACCCAAGAGCTGTTCAAAAATGTCTACAAACTTCACTAGATGAGAGTTTCTGGGTGGAAACTTCCTTCTCTTTGTTCTCTTGCTTTCGAGCCTCAGATCAGTCCCAGAAGTTACTGGATGAAGAGTCCACAAATAGGGCTTTCATTCCTATTTTCTCAGAAAGCTATGCAGATTTGACACAGAGAACTTTGTCCTATTTTTTGTTAGGGAATAAATTTTAGCTGAACAAAAATCCCTTTGTACAGGTCAACAAGATGTGGAGGTCACACACAAGGAGTATTTGGTGTCGTCTGTGTTTGGGATTTTGGTGACCAGATTCTGTTTTTGACGTTAAGCCTTAATTTATGCCAATTTAATTAGAAAAGCCCTGATGGATGACTTTGTTCCAAGTTCAAGTTTAGAGTTGTTTGGGGCTGGGTAAATTAAAAATTTTGGTGTAAGTTTCTCACTCAATAACCTTCAAGATAGAATGAGTTGAATTTGACCTTCTGGTAGAGGTTGGAAGTAGAAGGCAGACAGGCTGGAAGGGAGATGGCCATCAGAAGGATTAAAGCAGTGGTTCTCAACCTTCCTAATCCTGCCGCCCTTTAATACAGTTCCTGTGGGTCATGACCCACAGGTTGAGAACTGCTGGATTGGAGGAACATCCTCAGTGAGTATTTTGCAGGCCTGTCATTAGTGTGCCCTGCTTGTGAGCAGACACTGACCATTCAGGGGTTATCTACAGGCATCAGCTGAATGATCGTGTGGTGTAATGACCCCTGAGGATACCTTTCTAGATCACGACTCCTCCTTTGCTCTGCCTTATCTGGTAATCCACACCGGTTTCCAGACAGCAAACCCTAGCCTGAGATAGACCTCCAGCCGCAACCAATCTTAGAACTGCTAGAAAATCTCTATATCCTCAAGCTTGAGTGGTAATAAAACATGACGATTGCCATTTGCCTTCTAAATATGAACCGAGTCTAAATTTGGGATGGCCGAACACCGTCGTCTCTTTTAAACCATTTACGTGTTTGTTACTCATCTTCGGAGTGAATGATGCTTCCCTTGAAACCAGATCTCTCAGTGACTTACGGTATTTCTGTTTCCCAGGCCTAAATTTAGGAGTCCATTGTATTTCTCCTTGGTGATTGATTTGTTGTTTTAGTATGGTTTTATTATTTATTTCCTCCCCCCAAACTAGACATTTTCCTGGAGAAAAATCAAAGAGCACATCCACAAACATCTTATTTAAATATCCATCATCCCTGACAGGGCCAGCTTTAGGGACGGGGCATGGGTCCATGCTGCTGTGATGCTGAGTGCACAGCCTGGAAGATGGCCCCACGGCTGGACACAGAACAGGACTGGAGTCTTATTTAAGTGTGTCTATGAATTGAGGCCACTACCAACCCCTTCACCCTGCTTCCCTGAACCCAGATTTGGGAGACTGTCCCTTTCCTTATGAGATGCAATATAACTTCCTTTCCTTTTCTACCTGTAAGGCAAGGACTGGGGCAGGAGGCTGCTAATCACTGGGGTAGACTGGCCTAAGCACATAGGGCTCCTACGCAGTCATTAAGCATTCTGGGTCTAGGGCAGGTGTTTTTCCTTTCTTTAGGTTGCCACACTATTCTCTCCTTTTCTCTCTATTGCCTCTGTCTTCCCTTCTCTTCCTCACTATTCTCCACTCTCTTCTCCTTCCCCCACTTTCTTTCCTTTCTCTAATATAAAATAAACTCATACTTTTATATTGTAAAAAGAAAAAAAAACATTCAAGTTCTGAACTGGAATCTTGGTTTGAATTCAAGCTGCACTGCTAAGCAGCTGTATGGTGTCTTTGGATAATTTCTCATGTCTAAAAGGGCTGAAAAGGGACCTTTTCTCATAAGATTATGGAGAGGTCCATATGAGATATTGCTTGTGAAGTCCTCAGCACAGTGCCTGGAAATTACTAATGGCTCAACAATTATGAAACTATCATCCTCCTTGGGCTCCTTTTTACATCGTAGCTTCACAACTTCTCAGTGCTATCTTGATTTCGGTTAAGGAAATGTCTTGATAGAGAACAGAGATCAAGCCTTTTTTATATATTTTTCATTTTTAATGACATCTGCAAATAGCTCGCACCTGCCCTTCGAATAGGTCCTGAATGGATCTTTTCACCTTGACTCACTTTGGGAGCAGGAGAGACGGGCGTCCCCGCTGGTTTGCCCCTCTCTGCCTGTTCTCTCCGGGCAGGTTCTGTGCAGGTGTCGCGGTGCTCACACTCAGCATGAGCCTCTCTTTCTTACCCTATGTCTCTCATAATAACTGAAAACCTATTATGTTCCAGTCCAGTTACACTTCTAAGGTTGAATAAAGGAACCTGGCGGAGAGGAAACTGTCTGAAGTCATGGTTATTGTCAAGACTTGATTTTGGCTCAGGGAGAACAAAAAGCAGTTCAACTGATTCCCCATGTCCAATACACCTGCTGAGGAAATCAAATCAGCCCTGGAAGGGCCCTGGCATCATGGAGGTAAACAGTGTCTACTCGCTGGAGGCCTGGCCTATTTAAACAGGGCTGATGCCCTATAGCTAGGAGCATAGACTTATAGAAACAATCTAGGATTTTTGTTTTAGGGACTAGGTATGTCTCAAAGTCTCAGCATTTTCGTTAAATATCAGGCTCTGCAGAGCACCCATGAAGTCAGCCCATGTGGGGTCATGGTATGCTCGCCCTGGGACAAACTTGAGAGATTTAATCCAACTCTTTGATTTCATAATGGCAGTATGATATCAAACATTTTCACAGCACTTATTACATGCTAGATACTATTAAAAGTGCTTTATGAGAGTCATTTAATTCTCATAAGAACCCTGAGAGTGTAAGTATAATACTGTTTTCAACCCCATCGTACAGATGAAGGAACTGGGGACCAGAGAGGTCAGTTCACTTGCCCAAGTTTGCAGAACCAAGGTAGGCTTGCTCCGGAGACTGTGATACTAATCCCTATGTCACACTGCCTCTGCAGAGGGGAAGCTAAAGTCCCAGATTCTGAATTGTTGCCCAAACCCCTGTCTTTGGAAAGGAGCTTACCTAGGGTTGAATTCTAGACCTTTGACTTCTAGTCCAGCATCCTTAATAATCTTTACAATCTGCTCTGGTCCAGTCCAATCAAATCTTCTCATCTCCAAGGTCTCAGTCATTGGAGGTTGCTTTTACTGTATCCATTCATATTAATTTTCCCTGAGTATTGGCCATTTGGTCCTGTCTGAGGCTTCTTACCCTGGTGGAAGTGGTGGTGTTTGCAACCTCCATTGTGCACCAAACAGCATACAGCTTACAGTAAGATCACTTTTTCTTGTGGAAGAACAGTCACTGGTACATGAACTACATGCCCTTTCACATTCATGCCCAGCTGGAACCTCAGAATGCAACCCTTTTAGAAATAAGGTCGTTGGGGGGTGGATGGGTGGAGGGAGGGTGATTGGTGGGATCACCTCTATGGTTTATCTTACAAGGGTACAAGTGATTCTTTCTAAAAGTAGAATATAAATGTCTGAACACAGTAACTAAGAAAATGACATGAAGGCTATGTTAACCAGTTTGATGAAAATATTTCAGATTGTATATGAAAACACCACACTGCACCCCATGATTGCATTAATGTACACAGCTATGATTTAATTAAAAAAAAAAGAGTGGTCACAGCTTCAGAGCTAGAGCCCTCCCTCCCCCCATAAAAAAGAAAAAAGAAATAAGGTCCTTGCAGATTAGTTCAGTTAGAAGGAGGCCATATTGGATTTAGGTGGGCTTTGTAAATGAAAAGACACAGAGACACACACGGATGGAAGATGACCAGGTGAGGCCAGAGGCAGAGACTGAGTGATGCAGTTATAAGCCTAGGAAACCAGGGATTGTCAGCAGCCACCAGAAGCCAGAAGAGACAAGAAAGGGTTCTTTCTTTGCACCTTCAACAAAAGTATGGCTCTTGGACACCTTGACTTTGAACTTCAAGGCTCCAGAATTCCAAGAGAATACATTTCTGTTATTTTCAGCCACCCTGTTTCTGCTTATTTGTTACGCAGCAGCCTCAGTAAACTAACGGTCTCTATGAAAGTTTATTCCCAAACATCAAAGCCCTGGGGGGTTCTCATCAGCCATAAATAGTTGAAAAATTATATCTTAAAAACCTACATTAAAGAATGAGTTACAACTAGATAAGTGTCACTAAGGGTCACTTTCTTTTTAGGTTCGTTTTGTTCAACAGTGTCATCAACAGAGTGGACAAAGACATGGAAAACATTATTAGATTTATAGATGATGCAAATCAGGGAGAAGTGCACCTGTGTCTGCACAACAGAAGGAGGTGTCTAACAAGGACAATGACATTGGAAGCAACTTAAATGATGGATAGTAGGGCTAAGTCAACCTCAAGAGTAAGCTTCAAAGCAGAATGCCCTTCACCTGTAAGAATGATGTGCTATGGAGCACCAGCTTTCAATATATAGGTCTACATTTGATAAAAACTTTTTTTTTTGGTTAAGGAGAATCTTGTGCCCAGCATGGTGGCTCATGCCTGTAATCCCAGCACTCTGAGAGGGTAAGAAGGATGAATTACTTGAGCTCAGGGGTTCAAGACCAGCCTGAGCAAGAGCAAGACCCCATCCCTACTAAAAATAGAACAGCTAACCAGGCATGGGTGGTGGGTGCCTGTAGACCTAGTTACTTTGGAGGCTGAGGCAGGAGGATCACTTGAGCCCAAGAGTTTGAGGTTACTGTGAGCTATGATGATGCCACAGCACTTTACCCAGGGCAACACAGTGAGACTCTGTCTCAAAAGGAACAAAAAATTAAAAATTAAAAAGTTAGAAAAATAGAAAAACTAGCCAGGTGTTGTGGCAGGCACTTGTAGTCCTAGATACTTGGGAGGCTGAGGCAAGAGGATCCCTTGAGCCCAAGAGTTTGAGGTTTCTGTGTTTCTGTGAGCTGTGACGCCATGGCACTATGCCTAAGGCAAAAGAGTGTCTCAAAAAAGAAAAGAAAAGAAAAACTTGTCTGGACTCTCCACAGATGCTATTAAATCTTCTCTGGCAGAAGTCAAAGAAAGGAAACCAAAGCCCTGATTTCTTGGGCCCCTGTCCCCTTTTTACAGACATCTCTGAGAGATCCCTATGAATACTTCCCAGAAGAAACAAAAAATCCTGTAACCTATGAATATTTCAAATATTTATTGTTATTAAAAAATGTTCATGACTCATCTAGTGAAAAAGCAATTCGCCAACTGAGTATGTAATTCCAGCTGTGTGGACTCACAGCACTGTCCGTGAATCACATGTATCATATGTGCTGCACCTTCTCTGGAAGACTATCCACTAAGGGAGACGAGGGATGGTGTTAAAGGATATATTTTCGCTTTTTAAAAATCCTATGTTTCCTAATTTTTCTGCCATAGGTATCTTATACTTCACTCTGGAAAGAAATGAGTAAAATAATTTTTTTTAAAAATTATGTAAGAACGCTGAATGACTAGGCCAATATTAAACAACTTGAAATTTCAAAAATATGAGTAAAGGCTCGGCACCTATAGCTCAACCGGCTAAGGCGCCAGCCACGTACACCTAAGGTGGCGGGTTCAAATTCCCAGCCCGGACCCGCCAAAACAACAATGACGGCTGCAACCAAAAAATAGCCGGGCGTTGTGGCGGGCGCCTGTGGTCCCAGCTACTTGGGAGGCGGAGGCAGGAGACTCGCTTGAGTCCAGGAGTTGGAGGTTGCTGTGAGCTGTAATGCCATGACACTCTACCCAGGGGGACAGCTTGAGGCTCTGTCTCAAAAAAAAAAAAAAAAAAATATATGAGTAAAGACTTGCTTTTGAGTTTACGAGTCTGCTGTATGTAAATTCTGATTTCTAGTCCAGCATGTACGCAACTTACATCACTCTCATTCACACAAGAAAGATGTTGAACAAATTGGAGAGCCACAACTTATCTGGGACACTTTGGAGATTTAGTCAGCATGTGCCACCAGTGTGGTCAATTCATAGGAGCAGAGAAAAGATGGTAGTTCTTAGAGATCACTGATGGGAGAAGCAGGGAGTTATTTTTAATGGGTTCAACGTTTCAGTTTGAGATGATGAAAAAGTTCTAGAGATGGATGATGGTGATGGCTGTACGATGGTATGAACGTGCTTGACACCACTACACTACACAGTAAAATGGTACGTTTTATGTATATTTTTCTTTAACAAAAGTTCAAAAAGCAGAAAGACATGCTATGCTGGTGCTAATCCCATTTAACATACAGAGGAGGTTACATAATGGCAGAGATTTAGTAACTTGGCCAAAGTGAAACGAAAGGCAGCTCACCTGTTGTTACTCTGCTGTTCCCGCTTCCCTTCCTTGCCTTGGAGCTTGATTTCTTCTAGTAAACTCACATCGCGTTCTCTCTCTCTCTGTCTCCCTCTCTCCCTCTCTCCCCCTCTCTGCATCTGCTTGCATGGTCCTTTGTTTCTGCGGAGAGCAACCCAATGACAAAGGTCCCTCTCCTCTTTCTGATCACATGGGACCTTGTAAAGTCACCATTCTCTCAAGAGGCTTGCAGTCAACACGACCCCAGCTCCATCATCTACACTATACAACTGCATGTGGTAGGTCTACCGAGATCACACATCTTCCTGCCTTTTTCCCCCCTCCTGTGAGTTTCCCAGAATGATCCTAATTCCTGCTTTGCAGCTGGCAAGAGGCAGAGCCGAGCCCAGAACCCCACAGTCCTAAGAAACACATTCCGGAAAGCGCGTTACATAATTAACACTGGCGAAACCGGCGGACACATGTTACCTCTTAGCCGCTGTGTCTGGCCAGCCAGGCCTGGCGACAGAATGTGCACTTGCCATTAGTGCAGACATTCCGTTTTCTTCTCAATAATCCATATTCCGTGTGTTTGCACAAAAGGCCGTGTTGGTGTCCCGAGTCTGTTATTTTGATCCCTATGATAAGAAAATCGCTATCATTTGAACCCACAGCTTCGGGGTCTGCTTTGCTTTGTAAGTTTTTAAACACAAGCGGGATGGAAAACACATTGCGTGTCCCTCAGGGACTATTTAAAATGTAAAGTATAAATATTTCTCCTTTGAATGTACTTAATTTAGCGAGCCTGTATCTGGTTTGTCTCCTTTCAGTCATCACACTGACACTGTGTTTGCCATCCCCTCATTTAGCTGAGCCGAAATGAGCCCGGGAAGCGAAAACCAGCACTTGAGCCTTTTCTGCAGAGCACGGCCGGTGCAGGAAGGTTGCCAAGCCTCTCTTGATCACATAAAGCCTTTCAGATAAGGTTCACTCCGCAGCAGGCCCTGCCTCGTGTTAGCGTTTTATGGTGACAGATAGGCTGCCTTTGAGTCCCCAGCTGCAATGAATCTGCTGTGACGAAAAGTGAACAGAAATGTCAGCCGGCCAGGGGGGCCCCCCACGTCACCTCTGGACCCAGGGTGACCTGGCCTATCATTGCCTTGTTAGAGCCAATTTCATTCCATCCCACTTCTTTCCTACCCCTAACTGGTGGGTTTAAGAATTTATGCACCTAAGGAAAAAAATAAAAAATAAAAAGAATTTCTGAAACTAAGTGTAGTGGGGAGGAGCGATGGAGACTGGCTGGTTAATGGTACTGAAATATGCTCAGACAGAAGAAATAAGATCTTGTGTTCAGAAACACAAAGGGCGATTCCAGTTAACAATAATTTAGTGTGTATTTCAAAATGACCGAAAGAGCAGATTTGGAGTGTTTCCAGCAGGAAGGACGGATAAATGCTGGAGGTGATGGATAACCCAATTTGATCATCAGACGTTGTATGTGTGTATCGGGATGTCACAAGTACCTCACAGGTATGCATAATTATTGGTGTTGATAAAAATTAAAAAACTGGCTGGGCGCGGTGCCTCAACCTGTAATCCTAGCACTCTAGGAGGCTGATGTGGGTGGATCACTTGAGCTCAGGAGTTCAAGATCAGCCAGAACAGGAGCAAGACCCCAGTCTCTACTAAAAATACAAAAACTAGCCCAGCATTGTGGTGGGTGCCTGTAGTCCCAGCTACTGGGGAGGCTGAGGCAAGAGGATTGCTCAAGCCAAAGAGTTTGAGATTGCTGTGAGCTATGATGCCATGGCACTCTACCCAGGGCAAACAGAGCGAGACTGTCTTAAGAAAAGAAAAAATTATAAAACAATGAATTTCTGAACATAGGAGGGAAAATAGAGAAGTGGCCTCTGCCTTCTGACGTCCTCCTTTCCCACCAAATTCAATTACGATTCTTCAGGTAAGACTGAGATATCATTCTTTGACTCATGTCTCTCCATTTTCAAACACATATATGTCCTTTCTGCCCTGTAATTTAGGGCCAAGGACATGGGGGGTCAGGGGAACAGAGGGCGTGGGGCTCTCGGATTCAGTTCTATGGATGGAGCACTAGATCATGGTGCTTGTGAGTCTGAAGAGATGTGATTTCCCACATGTTCTTTGGTCAAGTCTTCTTTTGTTTGGAAAGAAAATTGAATGCTAAAAGAAACTTCACTGGGTGAAGGAAAAGTACATCTTTGTTAAGACAAGGGAAGCTTAGTACTCCAGGGACAGCTGTGCCAAGGGGTGGCTTCTAAGACTCCCAGCCGTGAAAACCTTTCCCCAAGCAAAAATTTCACAGGGAAGTCCCACCTTAAAAGACAGTCTGTGGTTAAAGTAGGGTGGTGGGACTATGAATGGCTCATCTACTCGCTGGCCCCAGGAATCTACTCAGGATATTTCATGTAAGCAGAATTATCCAGTATTTGTCCTTTGACATCTGGAATATTCCACTTAACATAGTTTTGCAAGACTTATCAGCTTGGCACCTGTGGCTCAAACAGCTAGGACGCCAGCCATATACACCTGAGCTGGCGGGTTCGAGTCTAGCCGGGCCTGCCAAACAAAGATGGCTGCAACCAAAAAATAGCCAGGTGTTGTGGTGGACACCTGTAGTCCCAGCTACTTGGGAGGCGGAGGAGGCAGGAGAATCACTTGAGCCCAGGAGTTGGAGGTTGCTGTGAGCTGTGATGCCTCGGCACTCTACCCAAGGTGACAGCTTGAGGCTCTGTCTCAAAAAAAAAAAAAAAAAAAAAGACTCATCCATCCATGTTGGGGGATAGATGAGAATTTTATTCTTTTTTATGTCCAAATAATACCCCACTGTATGTGTATTATTTTTTATTATTCATCCATTTACAGCTATTGGAACTGGGCTGTAGGGTCAGCACCTAAAGGTCTGCTTGAGTTCCTACTCACAATCTTTTCAATACACACTGTACTTAGGAGTGAAGTTGTTAGGTTATATGGAAAATGCATGCTTCAATTTTTGCAGAACTGCTGAAGTCTTTCCTACAGTAGCCATACCACTTTACATTCCCACCAGCAATTCAAGAGGTTTTCAATTTCTGAACATCCTCACCAATACTTCCTACCTTCTGCTTTTTGTTTATTAATACACTCACCCTAAGAGCTGTGAAATTCTGTGTTACTGTGATTTTTGATTTGCATTTCCCTAATGACTAAGGATGCCAAGCATCTTCTCGTGCACTTAGGGGCCATGCATGGATCTTCTATGCAGAACTAGCTATTCAAATTATTTGCTTACTTGGTGAAAAATAGACTTTATTTATTTTTAGAGCCGTTCACGGCAAAATCAAGTGGAAAGTCTGGAGATTTCCCATGTAGTGCCTGCCTCCATCCATGAATAGCCTCTCCCATTATCAATATATGCTACCAGAATGGAAGATTTGTTAAAATTGATGACCCTAACTGACACTGCACTGTCACCCAGCGTCCATAGTTTACATGAGGAGTTTATAGTGTGTGACATTAATGTCACATTGTAACACTCTTGGTGCTGTACATCTTATGAGTTTGGATAAACGTATGATGACACCTATCCACCACTGCAATATAGTACAGAGTAGTTTCACTCCCTAAAAATCCTGCGTTCATCCTTCCTTCCTGTATCCACAGTTTTGTCTTTTTCGGAATATTAGACAGTTGAAATCATACAGCGTGTTGTCTTTTCGGGTCGGCTCTTTTTCACTTAGTGTATGCGTTTAGGTTTCCTCCGTGTCTTTCACGACGTGATAGCTCATCTCTTCTCGGTGCTGAACACTACTCCTGTCTGAATGCCCCACCATTACTTTATCCATTCACCTACTAAAGCACATCTTGATTGCTTCAAAGTTTGGGTAATTTATGGGTGAGGGGGCTCTAAATGTCTGTGTGCTGGGTTTTGTGCAGACATAAATTTTGAACTCCTTTGGATAAACACCAAGGGACAAGATTGCTGAGTTGTATGGCGAGAGTAGGTTTTAGTGTGTAAGAAGCCACCAAATTGCCTTGCAAAGTGGCTGTACCCTCAGCATCTCCTGCTGCCCCCCTCCTTGCTAGCATTTGGTGGTGTCAGTGTCGTGAATTTCGGTCATTCTAATAGCTAGATCGTGGTATCTCATTATTGTTTTAATTTGAAATCCCCTCATATTATGTGGAACATCTTTTCATATATTTATTCACCACATGTATGCAAGCTGAATGTCCCTTATCTGAAATGTTTGGAACCAGGAAGGTCTTGGATTTTCTTTTCTTTTCAGATTTTGGAGTATTAGAAGTATACATAGCAGTTCAGCATCGCCAACTTCAAACCCCCAAATTGGAAATTTTGCTTTGAGTTAGTCTTCGGAAGTTTGGGATTTTGGAACACTTAAGATTTCACGTCTTCAGATTAGGGATACTCAAACTGTATCTGGTCAGGTCTTTAGCCTATTTTTATTTATTTATTTATTTATTTATTTGAGGCAGAGTCTCAAGCTCTCATTCTGGGCAACACAGCCCACAGCAATCTCAAAATCTCAAACTCCTGGGCTTAAGTGATTCTCCTGCCTCAGCCTCCTAAATAGCCAGGAACACAGGTGCCCGCCACAATGCCTGGCTATCCTGGGTTTTTTTTGTTTGTTTGTTTGTAGTTGTCATTGTTGTTTGGCAGGCCTGGACTGGATTCAAACCTGCCAGCTCTAGTGTATGTGGCTGGCGCCCTAGCCACTGAGCTATAGGCACCCAGCCATATTTTTTAATCAAATTTTCTGTTTTCTTACTGTTGAGTTTTAAGAGTTCTTTGTATATTTCCAATAACACTGCATTATGAGATAAGGTTTTTGGAAATATTTTCTCCCAGTCTTTAGCTTATCCTTTTATTCTCTTACAAGTGCCTTTCACAGAACAGAAGTTTCTAATTCTAATGATGTCTATCACTAGAAAGGGTCTACAGGGTATCACCTTTTTCCCTGGTCAGCCAGGTTCTGCTAACCCCCCAGCAGGCTGGGATGTAGTTCATTACTTTCTCCTGAGGACAGGTCTTGTTTAGTTCTTCCTTTCCTAGATAGGGCCTTTGGTGTTGTGTGTAAAAAGTCATCACCACACCCAGGGTCATCTAGATTTTCTTCTGTGTTATTTTTTTAGAGTTTTGCATTTTACAGAGAAATTAGTTCACATCTCCGCGCCTGTGGCTCAAGTGGCTAAGGCGCCAGCCACATACACCTAAGGTGGGGGGTTCAAATCCAGCCTGGGCCCACCAAACAACGACGGCTGCAACAACAACAACAAAAAATAGCCGGGCATTGTGGCAGGCAC
>NW_003852414.1:15282933-15318743 GCF_000181295.1 Otolemur garnettii | reverse complement strand
AAATTAGTTCACTTCATCCAGGTGATACTATTTGTAGACATAGGGTTGTTCACCTGGCTCTATTAGCCTTTTAAATCCATGTGATCTGTTGTACTGTTCCCTCTTTTATTTCTGATATTGGTAATTTGTGTTCTCTGTCCTTTTTAAAGTTTAACCTCGCTAGAGTCTTTTAGATTTTGTTAATTTTCCTCCCAAAGAATTAGCTTTTGTTTTCACTGATGTTTCTATTGACTTTCTATTTTTAATTTCATTGATTTCTGCTCAAGCATTGTTATTTCCTCTATTTTCTCATATTGGCTTTAAATGTATGCTCCCTTTTCTAATTTTCTAGGATGGAAGCTTAGATAAAGATTTTAGACTCCTGTTCTCTGCCGTTCCGTGCATTTAATACTACAAATTCTCCTCTAATGCTTTCTCTGTATCCCCACATTTTGATAGACTATATATTTTATTTTCATTTAGTTCAACCTATTTTTAAATTTCTCTTGTGATTACTTGCGTTGACCCACGTGCTACTTAGAAATGTACTGTTTAATCACTATTTTTAGGTTTTTCCGGTTATCTTGTTATTCTGGATTTCTGGCATAATTCTGTGATGATCCGAAAGCAGACGTTTCATGACTTCTATTCTTTTGAATTCATTACGGTATATTTTACGGTCTAAAATGTGTTCCATGTGAGCTTGAGGAAAATGTGTATTCTACTGTCGTGTAATCTGTAGACGACCGTTACCGTCCCATGATTGATGGGGTGTTGAATTCAACTGTGTCCTTACTGATTGTCTGCCTGCTGGATCTCTTTGTGACAGTGGGGTGCTGAGTTCTTCCACACTAATAGAAAATTCACCTGTTTCTCCTTTCTCCTTGCAGTTAACCCAGTTACAGGTTTATCCTTTTTGTTGCAAAAGGAATTGCTGTAAATAGGCCTTTAGTAATGTGATGGTAAGGTGTGGAGAAAGGGGGTGTATTTTATGTTCTTCTGATTAAGTCTCAGCCTTTCCGTGAGCCCACGCGTCTGGATTGTGAACTTCACAAATGTTTCTCAGTATTTTTCTCCCCTCTTAGGTAAGTTTGGATGGCTAGAGTGAGAGAGACCTTGGAATTTGCCTTCTCCCACCTGGAAGGCCTGATGGGCTGGAGTTGGGTGGGGTATCACCCTTTTCCCTGGTCAGCCAGGTTCTGATAATCCCCCATCAGGCTGGGATGCAGTTAATTACTTTCTCCTGGGCACAGGCCTTATTAAGAACAGAGCTTTCTCGGGTATTTGGGAATGGATTCTCTGTCTTCTCCCTGCCGGAAGCATAAGGAGATTGTTCTCGGATACCTGCAAGAACCTTGTCAAACTCCTGGAGGTAAAACTCACAAAAGGTGATGGTCCCCTTCCCACCATGAGCGGGTGTCCCTTGCAGGTTTAAACTATCACATGGTTGATACCGGGTCTCCAGCAATTCTTCAATTACAGTTCAGTGCTGAGGCCGTTACTGGTTGTGCTGAGGCCTCTGCTTGTGGGTTTCACTCTGGTAAATTGCCACTCTCTGTACCAGCTTGGTATCTCTCCGGTTTCTGGGGCATTAGTCTGGCTTGTGAGGCCTCACTTCTCTTAGGGATATAGGGAGAGTTGTTAATTTTTCGGTCGTTCAAGTTTTTATTTGTTAGGATAAATTTGCAACTTCAGAGCTCCTCACAGGCAGAACAGGAATCTGGAAGTCTCTCTGTGTTTCAATTAAGCTGTTTTTGAGTTTGTAGAGAATTAGGAGTTCTTTTTACAATGTGTCCATAAAGTTCATGTGCAATTTAAAACAGTTGTCTGTTTTAGTTGTATAATTGATTTGCAAGTATTTTCCTCCATTCTGTATGTTGTCTTTTCCCTTTTTTGATAATATGTCTGATAATGATGCACAAATGTTTTTATTTTGGTAAAATCTGTCGTACCTGTAGTTGGTTTTGTTTTTGGTGTCATATCTAAGAGTCTATTTACCAAATCCAAGGTTGTGGAAATTCCATGTTTTCTTGAATTGTTGTTTGTTGGGGGTTTGTTTGTTTGTTTGTTTTTAATTTATTATCTCTCAGGCACTTCCTGTTTGCAGCAAACCTTTGTGGTATTATTGCTCCCTTTTGACTGATAAGGACGTCTACGCTTAAAGTAATAATTTGTGCAGGATTATACTACTAATAAAATGATAGGGCAGAGATTTGAACTCATGTTTCCAAATTCCAAACAGGCACGGATTTGGAGGGTTCAGGAGTGAGATATCATAATTTACAAGATTTCTCCAAATTTTAAGTTATTTTAAAAATAATCTCAACATTCTTCATACGACTTGCTTATTATGGATATTTTTAAAATGCATTTGGGGGTGGCACCTGTGGCTCAAAGGAGTAGGGCACTGGCCCCATATGCCAGAGGTGGTGGGTTCAAACCCAGCCCTGGCCAAAAACTGCAAAAAAAAAAAAAAAAAAAAAATGTGTTTGGTAAATAAGAATTCAAAGTAGCAGAATTTATGAAGCAGCAAATTGTATGGAGCAGTAGAAAAATAATGTAACTTATAACAATGATGATTTCCTAGCAAGGACAACAGAACTACAAAGAATCCATGTAGAAATTGCCAACCTAAGGATTTATGTGCTTCTAAAACTTGTAATTTCTTAGAACAGCTCTCACAGAATTCAAATGAAGCATACAGTGTGTGTAAAATTATTAATATTGATTTTATGTGCCAGAATGACTCACTCTTAGCAGCAGACAAGGCCAGAAACCTATACTTACAACGTGGCAACAGATAGAAGCAAAACTGATTAGATTGTGAACATTCTTAGTTTTATTGTTCAGGTTTGATTCACACCAGAGAATTATAATGCTTTTTCCACTTCTCCAATTTCTCAACTGATTTTTTTTTTTTTAAGATACCGAAAAAACATAAATTTTCTGAGAAACACTGGGAAAGAATTCTTGCATAGAAACAGTAATTAGAACCAGATCCGGGTTTTTCCCCCTCTAAAATTTAAGTTCTTCTTCCTGCTACACACATACCTGGAAGCCTCCCAAGAACTGCTAAGAAGCCAGGGGAGAGGAAAAGGCCACTGGGTTTAATGACTAGGAGGTCTTTGGTGTAACACTCTAGAGAGTGATTATTGGGTGTATTAGTTTCCTATTGCTGCTGTAACGAATTACTGTAAACTTATTGGCTTAAATCAATGCAAGTTTATATTCTTATAGTTTTAGAGGTCAGAATTCCAAAATAAATTTCACTGGGCTAATATCAGGGTGTTTACAGGGCTGGAGGCTCTGTTGGAGATTATAAGTTTTTTTGTCTTGTTTTTTGCCTTTTCCAGATAAAGCTACCTTTATTTCTTGGTGTTATTCCTGCTCTCACTCACCTTCTCTATTCCCCTTCAGAGGCCTGTCAGACTTAACAGATAATCTGGGAGAATCTTTGCACCAAAGGTCTGCAATCGCATATGCAAAGTCCCTTTTGCCATATGAGGTAACTTTCTCAGGTTTCTGAGAATAGGACAAGGCCATGACACTGGGCATTGGGGTAGAGTCCCAGAGAATGTGCCCTAGGGCTGATCAGGCTTCATCTCTCTAGGCAAGATTCGGGGTCTAATAGCACACAGCAGGCTCCCGTCCTGATCAAAGCCAAGAGCTGATGAGGGGGTCTATGCTGAAATCACAAGTGGCCTCAAGTAGAAGGAGAGGGGATGGGGATCTGGATGACAGATGCTCTCAAGTCCCAGGGGGCAGCCTTCACAGGAGTCTGTCCCTAGGACTGGAGCTCCCACTCTGATGTAGTGGAAGTATCTCAGAGGAAGGCAGAGAAGAGGCAAGTGTGGTCGCAGGGGACCTAGGGGAACCAGGTTGCTCCTGCACTAGACTTTCAGAGAAGATTCACAGGCATGGTTCTTAGGACCTGAGCTGGAAGAGGACCAGCTTTAGAAATGGCATTACCTGTTATGGGTGTGGTAGATATTCTATTACTCAAGAAAAATGTGAGATTCCTCTTTGGTTGAAGTTAGGATCAGGCCCAACACATTGGGTCTGAAGGAAAAAAGACTTCGTTGTTCTTAAAATCACTGAATTTTCTATGTTATGTGTACTGCACGTATGTGGGCATGTGTGGATTTTGGGATGAGTGCATGTGACTTACCACTTTCCAGAGTAGTATATCTCAATATTGCCTTTAGTGTCCTGCTACCAGGGGCAATGTTGTAGTCACTGTACCTAAATACTTCTGCTTAAGAACCCATGTGAGGGGTTGTTAAATGTATACATACCTATGAAGGTATTCCTGGGTCACAGGGTATGCCTAAGTGCTGGCTCCATCTCCAAAATAATGGCCCCTGACTGACTTCCCCAGCAGTACACGTGGACCCAGGTAGTCGCACATCAACATTTGTCATCTTCCAACTTTCTTGGTTTTGCCAATCAATGTATTAAGCTTTCGCTCTTGGTCATTTTAATTTGTATTTCTCTGATGCCTAATGAATTTCAACATCATTTCGTATACCTACACCCATCTGAGTTTTCTCTGCTGTAAGTCTTTTTGTATCTTTCTCACTTTCCTGTTGCTTATCTTTTCATAGGTGATAGGGACGTGTCTTTGTGTTTACTAGATATTAATCCTTGGTCAATTCTGGGCATTGCAAATAACTTTCTCTATTTAATCAATAATGACAAGGAACAGGAAATTAATTTTGCCTATAGAAAGCCTTCGTGTTGATGTGATCAAACTCATCATGTTTTAGCCTTATTTTCATACTTTAGAGGTTTATTAGAAAGCATTTCCCTCCTTTGCAAGTCATAAAAATATTTTATATTTTCTAATAATTTTTGACTTTTGATCTATTTGAGGTCTACCCATAGTAATTTATGTTTTTTTAATGATTCAATTCTCCTAATACCACCTATTAAATAGTGGGGTTTTTTTTTTTTGGTTTTTTTTTTTTGCAGTTTGCCAGGGCTGGATTTGAACCCTTCACCTCTGGCATATGGGGCCGGCACCTTACTCCTTTGAGCCACAGGCACCGCCGTAAATAGTGTATTTTTTACCTTTTGATCTGTGGTGCCAATTTGTCACATGTTACATCCCCCCATATGATCATCTGCCCCTGATCTCTCTTGTCTGCTCTATTGGTTCACTTTGCTATCAGAGCCACACTTTTTAAAAATTACTGTGATTCTTCTGTAAATCATAATAAGTGATGTGTTTCCCTTAGAGATTCTTAGGAATGACTTAGCTTTTGAGGACTTTCCTCCCTTTTTCTCTCTCTTATAAAAATGAAGGCATAGATCACATATTATAGTTTTAAAAATTGTATTAGTACAGCACACACACAGAAAAGCACACAAATCACTTGTGTATGGCTTCGTGTATTTTCACAGCATAAACACCCACATAACCAGCATTCGAATCAAGAAACCAAACACTACCCATAAAACTCCAGCTAGACTGGTTGCACTTTTTCAGGTGATGGAGGCCAAGGCAAGAAAACTAATAAATGGGCTATAGAATAATTCTTTTTTTTTTTTTTAATTTTTAGCTAAACCAAGAGTGTTACCTTTTCAAAAATGAGCTTCCACTGAAATATGCTCCATGTAATCCTGAATCTCCACAAGGAGCACATGTAATCTTTGTGTGCCTATTCGGTATGAAATTTATAGGTGCATTTTAGCTTTTCTCTTTTTAAGAAGAAGAAAAAAGCCTTGGCCTGGGATCCAGGCTGTCCCTGCAGTAAGCAAAGCAGACAGATAGCTATGCCCTAGAAGTGCATAGAAAAATCTCAAGCTCAAAATATCCCTCCAGAATTTGTTCAGTTATCCTTTGATTTCTCAGGCCAAGCTTTATCCCTTTATACCTTAACTTCTTAAACCCTTTACAGAGTTGAGTGACCCTGGGGACCACAGAAGGCACCACTTAAGCCATGCATATGTTTTTTTCTGATCTGAATTGCACATTTTATTTATTTTTGAAACAAGGTCTCATTCTGTCACTCAGACTGGAGTGCAGAGCCATAATCAGTGCAGCCTCAAATTTCTGGACTCAAGCATCCCACCTTAGCCTCCTGACTAGCTAGGACTATAGGCATGGGCTGCCGTGGCCAGCTGATTTTTATTTTACTCTGTCAGAGACGGGAGTCTTAATGTATTGCCCAGGCTGACCTGGGACTCCTGGTCTCAAGTGATGCTCCTGCCTGAGCATCTCCAGGAGCTGAGATGATGAGGAAGAGCTGCTGCATCCAAGCCATGATGCTTTAAACGTTTAACAAGTTTCACACCTTTTCCTGCTGTAATGCTTTGGGGGAGGGGCATAGAAAGACTGACAGTCCAAGCAAGCGAAGTCAGAGGCAGGTGAGTCACATCTGTGAGACCTGAGACTTAGTGCACTTTAGTGGTTAGGAAATCAATCACTGGAGACAGACATTAGTTCAAATCCTAGCCGGCTCCTGGACAAACTGTGGGATTTATGGGTCATAGCATTGAACTTCCCTAAGCATTAGACTCCTCTTTTGTAACACAGAAGAATGAAAGTGCTAGTGTTGTGAGGCTCTGGAAAATGGAAATAATAATAAGGATTAAGTGAAAGAATATATTTATGGTAGTCAGAAGAATGTCCACCCAAAGATGCCTGTGTCCTGATCCCAGGAATCTGTATATATGTCAAAAGAAGCCATAGAAAACTAAAGCAATATTAAAGATCTGAATGAAGTTCTAGACACATAATAAATTATCAGTCAATAAATTCAAGTTAGTTGTGCAAGGTAAATAGGAAAAAGGAATGCTGAATGTTTCTTAAACAATGTTGGCTCAGCACCATGTAGCACAGTGATTATGGTGTTGGGCACATGTCCCGAGGCTGGCAGGTTCCAACCCAGCCACAGGCCAGCTAAACAACAATGACAACTGCAACCAAAAAACAGCCAGGCACTGTGGGCAGTTGCCTGTAGTCCCAGCTACTCAGGAGGCTGAGGCAAGAGAATCACTTAAGCCCAAGAGTTGGAGGTTGCTGTGAGCTGTGACACCACAGCACTCTACCCAGGGTGACATAATGAGACTCTGTCTCAAAAGAAAAAAAAAAAAAGTCAAATTAAAAATTCCTTAGTCACACAGGCCACATTTCAAATGTTTTAATAGCCATGTGTAGTTAATAGAATCCACACTGGATGGCACAGACAGAGCTTTTCCATCGCCACAGAAAGCTCTGTTGGTTGATGCTGATCTAGAGCACAGACAATGATCAAGAAATATCTAAAGAGAAAAGAAAAAGACAAGAAAGGAAGAGAGAACGGGGAAAAGGGAGGAAAGGTAAATACAATTTTCAAAGGATATAAGGCAAATAATTCAAGATGTAGAAATTGGCCAAAGAGGTCACTAAGTGTCCTTGTAGCAAAGGGTTGGTGAACCCCTTGGGGATCATCTGGTTCTGTGAGGCTGTGCACCTCTTGCTGACGTTTTATTAACTAAGAAATGTTCTAGCTCTGCGGAGGAAGAGGTTAACTTGCAGAAAGCGAACAGGATGCAAATAATTTGACAACAGTGATGGAAATAATTCTGTACAGAATTCATTTCTTCCTGCTCCAGAAAATAATCTCAAACATTGCACGTTATTGCCCTGTAGGATATTAACATATTTTGTATCTATGAGCAAATTTATTCCTGGCGTTCTTAACTGACCAAGTCTCTGGTCTTTAAAGTGTTCATTTGCATCTGCCTTAGTATCTCACTGCTTCCCTCATTGGTTAATGAGTTGTATATAATCTCACACATATATTTATTTTGGATCTAGAGTGAATATCAAAATGCGGTAGAATTTGACCTTTAGGTCCACTCTTTGTTTTTTTAGGGCCTCTTATTCTCTACTATTTGGGGGATTTGCATTTGTTTTTGATTCTTGTTCATGCAAGATCACTAATCATTCCACATTTACTGCAACAATGGGATTTAGTTTTACAGTCTATTTGGTGATCCTTGCCAGATGGATAATGGAGAGGAATGAGAGTCATGTTTTTGACTTTAAAAAAAAAAAATGGGCTTGAGCAAGGCAAAACCACTAACAAACGAGAGGATGCTCCTTTGCCAAAGGTCCTTTTAGAGATATTCGTCCCCACACCTGAACACAGAGGAGAGTTTGAGAGGTAGCTTTTGGAAAGAAGACAATTGCTTTGCCAAATTTTTAATCACAGATTCTCCAAGACAGTGAAATTGAAAGAATAACAGGCAAACGTAATATAAGGGTTAAAATGTGCTTTTCAATCCCAAGAATGGGAAATAGACGATGTAGTAAAGACAGGGTAAGAAGCAGAGAACTTTTCAGTTCATTTTTGGGGCTGAGATATTAACAGGAAGAGTCCCATGTGGTCAAGGTAGAAGGTTGTTACTTTTCTATTATACTATGAAATGTCAAAAGAGGAAGTAAGAGATACGAAATGAAGTGAATATACCCAGGACAAAGATTTCTTTGATGGATATAAAAACAAATATACATACGCTGTTGAAGAGAACAAACTTCTCTACCTGCTTATGTTCAGTTCCTGGGGGCCTAACAATTCATATAAAGACTGATTAACAAGAGAAAAGACACACAGGTTTTAAAATTTATATGCATTGGTGTTCATAGATAAGAAGTAAGACTCAAGCCCCAGAGTCTATTTCCTTTTCAACAAAGGAAAAGGCATTCGGGGCTTTAAGGAACAACAAATTGTGGGGAAGTGACAAAGAAATCTATGGGAGCACTAACTAATGGGAGATAAGAATTATTTTAGTGAGATCTATTTATGCAAATACCTTGGTATTGATTCCCTGTCTCCCTGGTATGCTATTCTTCCTTATGTTGATGGATTCTTGAAAATTCATCTAAACGCTTAGATGAACTGGGCCAAGTTACCAAGTAATGTTATTACCACCTTGGTAGTCATTTACATATCATGTTAAAATATGAAAAACAGAAGGATTTACAATATTACAGTTTTACTCTATCAAAATGTAAAGCTCCTGCATAATATCAGCTTTGGAGCTAATTTATTAACTATATAGAATAGACACTTTTAATTTTCCTTTGGCCTATTTTTCCTTCTTTTATCTGTTGATTTTTCAGTTGCCTTCTACTCTGAATAATCCTTAGGCCAAAGTGGCACATTTCAGAGCAACCTATTCTGATCTGCTTCGATGAGTTTGTAAAGTCATGGTAGGTTTTAGATTTAACTATTACCAACAATTGAAGAAAGCACTCGTTTATTCGTGTGTTCATTTCTTTGACACGCATTTACTGAAGGCCACCAGTGGGCCAAGGAAGAAATCAAAATAGAAATATTCTTTGCTCTTAAGCCGTTCAAGCTAAGAGAGGTCAAGCTAGAAGAAATGGAAGTAAATTAAGTAAAATAAAATACCAAAAGGCTGTGGTGGAAGTACATAAGATACAAAAGGAATACAACAGGACAGATTGAGGGGAAAAAAAATAGCACAATACTAAAAATCCGAAGGTTACAGTTATTTTCCGTGGCTTCTGACCAACTCCGAGTGCAATCAGAAGCCAGAGTCCTTCTATGACTCAGTAGTGATTGCTGTTGATTAGCAGACCTAGCTAGCAAATTAGTACTTACCCGAAGTTATATCCAATAAACAATATGAATTGAGATGTTCCTTTCATCAAAAATGCATGCCTTGGTAAGTTTTACCATTTGCTTATTGTTTTCAAAAAGGAAAATCAACAATACTATAGTCATTACATAGTAAATTATACATAGTAATTTATATACTACAAAACTATAGTAATTATACATCTAGTTATAGATCACTATAAAAATATACATAAAATGTGGGGGTTTGGGAGGATTTGGTGGAACCACTGGTGGATTTCAGATGTCAGTTGCACTAACATGTCAAATACCTGTGTCTGATTTGCCTCTATTCTGGCAGATAGGCATTTCGATGAAATGTTTTGGATTAAATTTTATGTGATGACATTTGTTCACTGTGTGAGAAGTGCATCAGCTGGCTTTGTTTTGTGATCTCCACGCCTCTGGTCAATCTTTTTCTTAGAAGTTATCCAATAGCTTGCAAGCAAATTCTTGTAAGAATTCAGACTTATGCAATAGCCTTTCTCAAATAGCCAAACATATCTGAAGTCTGCTCTTGTTCTCCCAACTGTGTGATGTCTTTCTATATCCCTAATATAATCCAATCTCAAATCTATTACAAATAAACTTTAGCCTTTCTTAAGCTGTCAATCACAGGCAAGATGTCCGTGAATTTAATCAGTTGCCCCGAGCAACAGTAAATCTGCCTATTTCGAGGAAATCAGCCTGACTCTTGGAAGTAAACAGGGGTAATTTTCCATTCTTTTTTAGAATACTTTGTGCCAGGAAAAAAAAAAACCAAACCTCAGTGTGACAACAGTATAAATGTACTGATGTCCAATCGCTATCTGACTCAACCGCCTCTAGTGCCAGAAGAAAGGTTCTTTTGTAAGAAAATTCTTTCTGTGACTTTGGGCAGGCCGCAGTGTGTGTGGGCAACACACAATCGCTGCCCTGGTCGCACAGGTGGCCCTGTTAGGCAGTGACAGCTGTAAATGGCCATTTATTCTGAGAGTCAAGCTGCTCACTTCTGTTTGCGGAGAACATAGCAATTATTTGAAATTACTTTTCAAAATCTTATCTCTGGCTCCATTTTTTTCTCCCTCTTTTAAAAAGCTAAGTTCATTTTAACTGGTACACTTGATAAAAGGATTTCCTGAATTTATTTCTGTCTGGTGCCAATTTCTTTCTTTCTGGATCTTTCCATAAGCCTGCTGCGTCATTGGTTTTGAGCATCTAATTTGCCTTCCGATCCCTAACCTGCCATTTTACAGACAGGAAACAAAAAGCCCAAGGATGATGGCCTCAAAGCCCTGGTTCAGACAGGGCCCAAGGCTTCCAATTACAAATCCCACTTGTACTGGGACTGACTGTTCCTTCTAGAGACTTCCACTTAATCAACTGTACTCAGGGTAATTGTTCCATTTAGGACCCTTGAAACCTACATGTGTTTATATTATGTAACTTATATTTATTTTCCACCCCTGATGAGCGATTACTGAGTCTGCCACTTTCCCTTCCTTCTCTCAAAAATCCTCTTATCTCTTCTCCAGTCGTAGGCCTCTATCTGATCAGCTCCTGGCTCAACTATTGCAACAGCTTCTGAGGAATAGCTCCCTCCACTTCCTTTCTCATCCAACCAGTTCATCCTACACAGTGTCAGCAAGACACAGTCTGACTGGGCTCCAAAATGATAAACAGCTCCCCAGACTTAAAACGGGGCTTCCCAGACCTGGAGGTTCTATAAATGGTGAATTTCTCTATCAACATGGCTAAAACGTTGTGTGTTGCTTTTGGTCGTGAGCTATAAAGTGAATGGAGGTCTGGAATCACTGAGGCGTTTGTAACCTAGTGGGTTACACATTTGTTTTTGTGTTTACTTATCCCCTATAGGGAAAATTTTTAAAAATGCAATTTTTCTTATGGTTAGAGCTGCAAGAGGCCTTGAAGGAATAAAATAATGGAGCATGTGTTTGCAAGAGGTTGTTTAATAGAAAAATGGTCATTTTCAGAATTGAGTCAGATTTTACAGGTTACTTACTGGAAGTACTGAACAGAACCAGGTCTAGGGGTAGGTGATTTTTAAAAATCGTCTTTGGCATTAAAAAGCCTCCATCAGTTGGGTGTTAATTAAATTTGCACAAGAAGATAACGTGGACCTACTTGCTTTCTGCTGTGAGTCAGTTCTTTGGTTTTCTGAAGATTCCATAAGGCTGGGAGTTTGTCAAGAGCTTTGCAACTGGTGCTTCCAAACTGCAGAGCTTTATTAAATATTTCCCCGTGCTGCTCCTCGGTGCTTCCTCCCACTCTTGTTATCTGTTCTCAGAGTCTGGTGACTAAGTTTTTTGAATTCTAAGGTATGCTTTTCAGCAGAGTAGTCACCCTCCCCCGTTTCCTGGCTCCTCAGTGGCTGGGTTTCAGCTCCGGATCACGGAGCGGCTTCTCTCGTGTCCTTCTGGTTTTAAGGTATCTGACGTTTGTGCATTTTCCCAGGAGCGCCACAGTCTTCACCTTGAAGCAGAGGGTGGAGACAGGAGCACGTTCTGGATCTTAGAGGGGCTGAATGGCCCTTGTCCATCCCTGTTAAAAAGATGTCATTCTCCTTTGTGATTTCCTGTCTCTCTCCACTTAGCCTCCTTCCTCCTCCTCCTCCTCCTCTCTACCTCCCTCTCTCTCCTACACCCTTCTAAAGTAGTATCTGATAAAGTACATAGATTACTTTTGATTCCCAATTTCTGCCCTATGTAACAATACCTTAAAAAAAAATGAAAGCAATTGCAAAAGCCATGCACCTCATCCGGTACTTTGCCATTCACTTTGCTAAACTCTGGGTGTTTTACCAATACTTGTAAAACATCCAGCCCTGCCTTTTAGTCCAAAGAAGGAATTTCCTGGCTCCTGTGTGTAGATGAGCTCTATTTGTCTTAAAAAGCTAATGCCTTTTGTATCTTATACTTCAGGACTTTTGCCATTGGAGAAAGATAAACCAGGTTTACTCTGGTTCAAGTGTAAAATGATAAGAGAATGGCCTACTGGCTTCACTTGGGTCAGGGGCACACAGGAATTAATCAAATGAGCCCAGGGAGAGGGACATGTTTTATTAATGTAGTAGCTCCCCTCCGGGTCCAGGGAAGGAAGGCAGATCACCTTAGGTATCTGTTTCTTGTATGCTATAGTATTTGACAATCTCAACAGTCAAGAGGCCAACATTACGAGTCCCACTCGATGATTAAGGAAAAACTCTTGGAGAAATTAAATCACACAGATGATAGATGGTTGGTCAGACTTCTGAATCAAAATTGATCCCACTTCCATTATGACATAACACATGACAATAAGGGGTGTCCAACCTGCAACCTGTGGGCCGCACGTGGATTGTGTGAGGACTTCTTTGCTTATCTGTGGAGGCAGATATCACAAAGTGCATGGAACTTTTATTTTGATGGCCAGCTTTCGTTAGTGTCTGAGTATTTATTGTGTGGCCCAAGACAATGCTGCTTCTTCCAGTGTGGCACAGAGGAGCCGAAAGGTCAGACGCTCCTGGATGGATATAAACCTTACATGGCTTTAGTAAAATAAATTCTTAATTGATTTTTATCCAATATTACACATTGGTTGCCACTAGACACCGTCATTTGTGAGTTACTTTTATAAATCTAAACAGTCTGATGTTAGAGCTACAATAGACCATGAGCTGTGACCCTCTCTACCCCAAGTCCTAGCAGAATTGCAGCTGCCTTCACCATCCACATTAGCAACTTTACGTTCTCCACCCTAATCTCTCAGTTGTTGAGAGTTCCTAATCGTCCCTCATTCTCTCCCTTCTCACCCTCAGCCTCATGTCCCACATATCATGCTGTCCAACCACCCAGTCTCTGACCGCTTTTGCCTTACCCCACCTTTCCCAGGGTGGTGTCACTGCCTGCCATCATCTTGTTGTGATGTCTGCTCCCTTATCCCCATTCTGACTCCCCCCTCTCCTGTGATCTCCTAGTGTCCTCTCTTACCTCCCTGGCCAGTTAAGAACAAAGCCATCCTCACATTGACTCTTCTCCACCCATTTCCTCCAGCTCTTGCCTCCACAGTTTTCACATCGTGTCTGTGCTTAACCTGAACCAACTAAATCATTTCTCTTCTCCACTCATCATTCCTATCCTCTGGCACCACACCTTCATTTTGCTTCCCCACAGCACGTTCCTCATGCTCAATAGGTGACCTCACCCTCTGCTTTGGAGGGAAAGTAGAAGCTTTCAATTCTCCCATGTTCTAGTGTGAAATCATAAGATCTTCAAGCATCTTTGTTAAACCTCATGTCACAAAGACAGACCTGACCCTTTATGCCTGGCTTCTTCTCCCTCCCCTCTCAGGTATTGGAACCTGAATGAATTTTCTTCTTCCTCTTTAGAATCATTTACTTCCTCCTAAATAGAAGCTCCTTTCTAGGGGAGGCACAGTGGCTTATACCCATGATCCCAGCACTGTGCAGGGCTGAGGCTAGTGCATTGCTTGAGCTCAGGGGTTTGAGAGCAACCTGACCAAGACTAAGCTCAACCTGACCAGGTTTGAGAGCAACCTGACCAAGACTAAGACCCCATCTCTACTAAAAAAAAAAAAAAGAAAGAAAAGCAAAAATTAGCTGTTTGGTGGCAAATGCCTGTGCTTCCAGCTGTTCAGGGGACTAAAACATGAGGATCCTTTGAGCCCAGGAGTTTGGGGTTTCTGTGAGCTATGATGATGTCACAGCACTCTAGCCTGGACAACAGAGTGAGACTCAGTCTTTAAAAAAAAAAAAAAATCTTTCCATCAGAATTTAAAACCTACTCAGTTCTACCTAACAGAACAAAATAAAAAAAAAACCTGCCTCTGCTTTTTTCACACTGGTTATAGGCTCTTATCAATAGAATATGAACTCCCCAAAGATAAAGATGATCTTTCCCCACTATAGTTCCTTGCTCTTAGAAGAAATACTTATTAATACTGTTAATAGATATTTGATGAATTGAACAAATAAATGCACTGATTTGAGTACTTCATTTGACGGATAGATGCAGAAATTTGGGCTGGGTGATGCAATGATCAACCAGGTTTTATTGGAATTCCTAAATGATAGGTGTTTAATTTTCCCAACACTTGATTTAGTCAATGGATAAAGAATTGACATACAAATGGGAGCATGGCTTGCACTTCGTTTGGGGTGCTCTTGAGACATTCTTGAGTTGCTGAAGGATAGTGTTGTCCATGGATACTGTGAGATGAGTTTGCTTTAATGGAGTAAGGCAATTCCTTATAAGAAGCAGTTCTTAGGGAAGGACTGTTGTTAGCACAGCAGCCAGAACTTCTTAAAATGTGTCCGATTGTAACATTCCAGGCTCAAAACATGCCAGTGCCACCCTCTTCACTCAGAATAAAAACCCAGGGATTAACCAAGCACTGGCCTTCCGTCCTCAAAGCTAATCTCTCCCTCCCTCCTGTGTGTTTGCCCAGGCACCATGAGGGTGGAAAGCTCAGTGCTCCATGCAGGATGAGAAAAGAATTTCTCTAGACTGAGATTAGGATACAAACGTAGAAGTTTATTTTAGCTGTTAGAAGGAGGGAGGGAGGAAACAGTAAGGGAAGAAAGAGAGAAAAGAAAGCTGGCCGCCTGGCATCCCAAAGAAAGAAAGGAAGAATGCTCAGAAAGACAGAAGAGCACCCATGCTCCAGCTCCAGCAGTGGCTAAATGCGGGGGAGGCAGAGAGAAAAGGTCATGTTAGCCCAGTTCACAGGGTGTTGGGAAAACTGTCCGTCTGCTTTTCCTGGGCGGGATGATAAGCAGCTGGCACTGCTGCTGGAGACACACAGTTGGCAGGTGTTTCTGATCCTGTCCTTTTCTTCTGAGATATCATTTCTAAAGCAGGTTGGAGGCCAGATGTTCAGCTCACACCTTGTTGTTTCAGGGACCCTCAAGAACCCTTGAGGTTGTAGGAACAAATTCTGAAAGACAGAGAACTGATGACACGGACTGGGAAGGAATGTCCATTTTCCTTCTGTCTGCTCTTTGCAGTGGTTTGCAAGAAGGGGTGGGCGGAGGAAGGAAGGGGAGTTAATACTTTCTCTCTGATTTCACTATAAAGAGCGACCACCCTTATAGGCGCTATGCTTGTTTTCTTTCTTTTTTTTTTTTTCCCTACCACCATTAGGTGGTTCTCAACCTTCCCAATGCCGCGACCCTTTAATATAGTTCCTCATGTTGCGGTGACCCCCAACCATAAAATTATTTTCGTTGCTACTTCATAACTGTAATTTTGCTACTGTTACGAATCGTAATGTAAATATCTGATATGCAGGAGAGTCTCAGGGATTGCAACCCACAGGTTGAGAACCGCTGCTCTAGAAAGACATATAACTCAATCTCTCACTTTCTTCTGCTCAGATGTGGCCTTCTCGGAGAACTTCAGGAAGTGCCATCTCAGTCACTAAAACTTAAAGAACAACTTCTCCATAGGCACGGAGGACATTTTCCTGTGATATTAAGATAAGAGATGGCAGCCACGAAGGGCCTAAGAACTTTCCAAGGCAGAGAGACTTTGCCCTGGGGCATCCTTACCTTTCCCTATTCCAGAAGCGTCTTCTGAGGAAAGTCGTGGGCTAGTTTTCCACTAGTCTGGTCTTTTCCAACCTTTTAAATCTCACAACACACTTGAACCTATAGTGAAGCTTTTGTGGCGCAATTACATTCTGTTTATCAAAATAAGAGTCAACGAAAGGATATACTTACTATGCTTTGCACTTCTTTCAAAAACAATTTAATTAATGATCTTTAAAAATTTTCATGGCACACCTGAGATTTTCTTATGGCACACTGATTGAAAATCATTGCTCTAGTCCAGGGGTCCTCAAACTTTTTAAACAGGGGGCCAGTTCACTGTCCCTCAGACCATTGGAGGACCAGAGTGTGAGCCCCGGGACAAGTCAGCTGCTAAGCAGGACAGACAGGGTGTTATTCAATTTCACATGTATACTTTTCCAGGTATCCTTTTTTTGGTAAAGTTATTCCTGTAGGTGTTAGAGCAAGGCCCACCTTCTGTTTTTTGGCTCGAACTCCTCATTCCTTTCAGAGTGTTGAGTTTGATGATCAGGGTCCTCAGGGTAGGACAACTTACTGCAGGCATTTAATTTAACGTGGAAACACAGATGTTACTTTCTGTGGAAATTTAACTATTAAGGAGGGTCAGGTGGCAAAATTGGGTCCTGAACTCTGGCTCATAACTCCATGCCCAAACTGTTTTGAGAAGAAAGATCTCAGATTGACTGCAGAGAAAGTTCAAAACATGGTAGACAGCCCCAGAACATGAAGCCAGAAAACATGGACTACTTCAAACAAAAAAAGCCCAGCCTCATTATTTTCTGGAGCTGTTGTTTGTTGGTCAAGAGCCAGAGGAAGAAATGTGGAACTCCTGGGAAGGGTGCCCAGGGGAGAGTTCAAAGCTCCCTTTTGGAACAGATTCTGAGCACCAGCAGATAAAAGGCCATCCTCATTTTAGAAAAGACGAGAGGGGGTGCTTTCCTGAGCAGCCTGATGTCCCAATATTTCAGAATGTGCTGGGCTTTCTGTACCTTCTATCCATGTCTATTGCCTTTAATCATCATTCACCCAGACTGTCTTTTTGGGTGGGCTTGACAAAATATTATAATAGCTTTAGAAATTACAGAGTCGTTAGAACAAAGGCTTTATGTCGAGAGGAGCCGTTGTGTATAAACTCCCATCGTGCAAGTGGCCCCAAATGATAGGATTCTGACATGGCGCCTTTGCAAATTTCAGATTGGATTACTGGTTTTGAAATGAATGAAGTTGTGTGGGGACAAACTGAAAATTTCTTCATTCAAATTAAACTTGATATCTTGCAGAGATTCCCATAACTTGCCATCTTTCTTTGTGTACAGACAAAATATGATAATGTGACCGAGTACCACCCAGTGTTTGGTTTTTTAAGTTTATGAGCAGCAATGGAGTAGTCTGAGAGAGACTTTGAATGATTCTTCATGTACCAATGGGAATGAAGGAATATAACAAGACGCCTTTCACCTTCAGTAGGTATTACATAAGCTCCTGAGGGAAATTACTATGTCTTACAGCAGTGTTTTTGATATTTTTTCTCATGGCACATGTGAACCTCTAGTTAAATAGTTAAATTCCCAGGACACACTTATAAATTTTGTTAATCAAAAAAAGAGCAAATAAAAAAATTACTGTGCTTTGAATTTCTTTCAAAAACAATTGAATTGGGCAATGCCTGTGGGTCAAAGGAGAGGGCACCAGCCCCATATACTGGAGGTGGTGGGTTCAAACCCAGCCCTGGCCAAAAAAAATTTAATTAGTGATCTTTAAAAATTTTCATGGCACACCTAAGATCCTCTCATGGCATACCAGCATGCCACGGGATACCTGTTAAAATCACTGTCTCAGAAAGTCATCTTCCTAAAGTCTAGTACAGCACCTGAAAATTTGTGTTAGTGTCTGTTAAATGAATGAATGAATAAAAAAACTTTTTGGAAGTCATAATCTTCAAGGCCTATGAGAGAAAAGACTTGGTATTTTAAAACAATATTGGAAAGGCCCTATGTTCAGAAAGTTCAGGCAAATCACTTAGGGGGAAACTGTTGAGTAATTCTGTGAGTAGTTAGGAGGAAAAATGGTTGAGTTGGGTTGAGATGGAGAATGCAATAGGTGCTCAAGATAGTTCCAGTCACAGCCCATTTAGGCCAGGTAGCAATTGGATAGGGTAGGCGTGGTCACATGTTATCTATTGACCCTTGAGAAAACATTGAGAACTCCTAAAAAAAAAAAAAAAAAGACAACAGAATATAATTTCATCTACTTCTCCTGGCAAATATGTATGGGAATGCACATTCAGGGTTAGGTCAACATACCTTTCAGTGTCATGACCCTAACTAAGGATTCTCCCAGAATTCCTGGAAATTGAGCTTACCCTCACCTGTATTCTGAGCCTGCTGTATGTCTTTATCTTATAGTCTCATGTGAAGACATGTTTGTTTGGACTGGCAGCATCAACTGTTTGAGTCCTTCCAAGCAGACCTTAGTTTAGCCCTGGCAGCCTGGTGTGGGCCTCTGTCCAGAAGGTATTTGGGACTTGTATAGATGTCCCTGTCTGTCAATGGATAGACTAGAATAATCAGACTGGAGTCAGCCTCCTTCACACACCATCCATTGTTTACCATATTTGATTGACTTGGGTTGACCAGCATTCATACTTAGTGAATTGGTAATACTGGATTTTGTACGTTTAAGGTCTGAGGTCTATATTTGCATGAAGGACCAGGCCCTAGAAAGTCATGCATTCCAGGGCCTACCCATGTCCTGTTGGAGGGAATTGTGAAGGGGGCAGTGAGTCTGGAAGGGTGCAATGATATCCAGAGGAGTCTGACTGTTTTGAGAAGTAACATTTGTAAAGGGAATTTTCTAAAATGTGTTCTACTGGCATCCTTGAGATGTAGGTCAAACGTTCCAAAGTCATTTTCATGTATTGTTGCATTTGACCAATACTGAATGTGTCTTTTAAATTTCCATTTATTCTCCCCCATGGACCAAAACCAAGGCATTTTATTCACTTTTCAAAAATTTTCCATCCTCTGTTAATATTCTCACTCTAATCAGAGTCCATCAGGATACAGTGGTTGCTTTGCCTGAGCTCAGAGCTGTGCTGGACACACTGGGAAGACCATCCAGAATGCTATATATTGAGATTCCTTGCATTCAAAGACAAGAATTCTTTGCATTCTCATCTAACTAAGAAAATAAAACTAATACAGGGGAGCTTTGCATCCTGTGGGAATTTAGGAAAGAGGGTATCTTTCCTAAATGAGAATGGGTCTGGATATATATAGCAACATGGAGGGAGTCCAGTCCCCTGAAGTGGATGGTGTTACATGCATGGAAGGGCATGAAAGGCTGACCCATGTGGAGTCATAGAGTCATGGGAGATGATGTTATAGCGATTCAGGCATATGGTGATTAGAGCTTGGACTAGGATGGCAAGGGGAATAGAGAATAAGGTCAGATCACTGAAACATGGGAGAGAAAAAAAATCAGAAAGCCTTATAGAAAGTTCTCACAGTGAATGTAAGAACTGTTCATTGTTACTTGTTTTGTTTTTCCTTCTCCCTAAGTTAGTGCTCTGAGGATGCTATAACAGAATGTCACCTAAGTTCTTCAGTGTTTTTTAGATGAGATTTTCTTTCACCCATCTAGCGTTTTAGCATGGCATAATAGAGAATGGAATGCAGATAGGTGGTGTAGAGTCATGGAAACCTACATTGCAAGCTGGGCTTTTAATGGTCTGACCTTGACCAAGCCAGTTCAGTTGGTTGAGTTAAAATTTTACCCTCTGCAAATAGAAGAGAAGAATTCTTAAGATAGTTATGAGGAATGAATAGGTGATAAAAGTTCCCTTTACTCATCCTCCTCCAAACAGTTCGTGAAAATGTGGAGAACCGGTGGGGTGTTAGGCCCCAAAGTATAGATTAGAGACCACCAAATACCAGCCACAGAACTTACAGGAAGGGCTTGCCCTTCAGGTTGCAAAACTCTCATCACATACACTATGTGTACAAATGGATGTCCCCAGCCTCCCTCCACTGATTTTAGAGTTTGCAACAACAACAAAAAAACAAGAAGAAATACAAGTCTGCAGCTTAGGGACAAATAGAGTCCTTGGTTCTTGGTTCTCAGTGGCTTTTCTTTTTACCAGGCATCGATTTGATCTTCCCATCGAGAATGTCTCTCTGTATGTGCGGCAATTATCTTGTAAATTAATTCATTTTCTCGTGCCCGTGAGTTTTCTTTTCCTTTGCAAAAATGGAAAGCTTAAATTCTGCAATAACAAGGTTGAGTGTTCAGCCTTTCACATTTGGGGAATACATCAAACAGCAAGGAGTTAGAGTACAAGAAACATTGTGCTTGCATTTTTTTTTTTTTTTTTAGCTTTGAGATTATCGTTATTTCAATAACCAGGTAATGTTTATGTCTAACCATTACCCATGGTGAAGACAGCTGGAAAGGTACTTGGGATGGGAGGAGAGAAAATGATGCACACACACAAGTTTCAGAAAGGAAGACATCTAGAGTGGGTGATGTGGAAAGCGAGGGTCTAGCATGGAAGGAAGGAAGGCCTCCCTGACACATGTGAACTTAAGACTTTATGTAACACTCAGTTGTGTAAAAATAAAAATAAATAAAAAGTCAATGTGCCAATGGCTGAAAATTACAAGGATATTTTCCAAGCCTGACTGCTGTATAAAACAGAAGGAAAGTGCTCTTATTTTCAAAGCTGACTGCCCTAGGGGGACGGAATCTGCTTATGTAGAACATAGTCTTGGCCAGGCGTGGTGGCTCACATCTATAATCCCAGCACTCCGGGAGGCTGAGGCAGCTGAACTGCTTCTGCTCAGGAGTTCAAGACCAGCCTGAGCAAGAGCAAGACCCCATCTCTACTAAAAATAGAAAAAAAAAAAAAAAAAAAAAAGAAAGAAAGAAAATGGTCTTCATGTGGGAAACTACGTCATAGGCCTTTAGATTCAATGACTAAATTTCAGTGCCCGTCTGAATAGGAAAGCGAGATTGGCTTCCCAGTAGACAAGAAAAGTAAAATATCTGAGGAGGGCAGGTGGTGCCTGTGGCTCAGAGGAGTAGGGCGCCGGCCTCATAGACTGGAGGTGGTGGGTTCAAACCCAGCCCCAGCCCCCCAAAAAAAAAAAAATGTCCGCATAAGGAAAAGGGTGGAGTTTGGCAAAAGATGCTGTTGTGGATGTGGAGAGAAAGGGACTCTTACACATTGTTGGTGGGGGGGGGGGCAAACTAGTGCAGCCTCTATGGAAAACTGTGCAGAGATACCTCAAGGAACCTAAAGGAGACCTACCATTTGATCCAGCAGCCCCATTTCTGGGTATATACCCAAAGGAGAAAGGTCATTTGATAAAAAGGGACACCTACACTCAATTCACAATTGCAGAGATGTTGAAACAACTACGTGGCCATCAGTCCATGAATAGAGGAATAAGATGTGGTAGGTGCCAACTATGGAGTACTACTCAGCCATAAAAATGGCAACCTAGTAATTTTTGTGGCAACCTGCAGGGCACTGGAAACCATTTTCTAAGTGCAACGTCATAAGAATGGAGAAACAAACACACGTACTCAATACCACATGGGGACTAACTGATCAACACGTAGATGAAAATACAGAAGTTAAATCTCAATGAAAATCAAGCTGGGGCGAGGGGAAGGAAAAGAGGATTAAATTCACTCCTGTTAGGTACGGTATACACTGGGTGAAGGGTGCACTTAAACATGTATGATTTTGACTCAATCTGCACAAAAATGAAGTGTATCAACAATACATGTGCACATCTAATATTCTAAAATAAAAATAAAAAAGGAAAGGGTAGAGTTTGGTGAGCACAACCTTTCTCTGAGGATAAAAATGCCCGATAAGAACCCGCCTTTGCTACAGATAACTCAATATTTGAATCTGCATTATGTTCCGTTTTTCTATGTTGTACTATGACATATTGTCCCATTTGTTTAAACTTCTAAAACTTGGATGAGTTAAAAAATAACTTTCTGTGGAAAATATATCAAAAGCAATTATGAAAGACACTTGAATGAGCAAAAATAATTACTGAGTGTCCAACACACTCTACCATGAGCTACTTCCCGACTCCGTAAGGTCGGCTACCCAACAGCAATGCACATGCTATTTCATCAAAGTGCAAATTGTCGAGAGATGTAGTTTAATACGTCAATGGATATTGATCACTTTTGCTTTAATCTATAATTTTTTTTACATATGTATGTGTATTTTTTAACAGGTTAATTGCCGTGCGAGTTGCATTTAACTTATGCTAGTTTTGAGCTTGGGGACTCCTGGAGCAAATGTAACTCACACATCTCTTGAACACTGCCAGACTAGAGAAAAAATTTTTTCCCTTGGGGCCGCAGTGTTTTATTAGGTCAAGAGACATGTGAGTTATACATGCTCCATGTGGCCCGGAGCTCAAAAGTCTCATAAGTTAAATCTAACTCACATGGCAGTTAATGTGTTTGATCTAATAAACATCATGGTCCCAAGGAAAATTTTTTCTAGTGTGGCAGTCAATGTGTTAAAATTTTCATTTGGGGGACTCGGCACCTGTAGTTCAGTGGCTAGGGTGCCAGCCACATACACCAGAGCTGGCAGGTTTAAATCCAACCTGGGCCTGCCAAATAATAATGACAACTACAACAACAACAACAACAAAAATATATATATATAGGCATTGTGGTGGGTGCTTGTAGTCCCAGCTACTTGGGAGGCTGAGGCAAGAGAATCACTTAAGCCCAAGAGTTTGAGGTTTCTGTGAGCTGTGATGCCACAGCACTCTACCCAGGGTGACAGCTTGAGACTCTGTCTAAAAAAAATAAGATAAAATTTTTATTTAAAGCATCTTGCTAGTTCCCTCATTAATTAATAGGTTAAAGAAAATCTTTGTCAGTGTTTCTTTTATGTTTGTTCTAAGCATCATAATTCAATCTTTAAAAAAAAAGTCCTTTAACAAGGGAGAAGAAGGCAGAAGAGAAAGAACTTGAGAGGGAAGATGAGGGCCATATTTGGAGAAGGTCCGTGCAAACTGTGAACAGCAGAGAAAAATAAGCGGGGATTAACATTATGTCAGGAGTTAAAATTCATAGGAAGAAATGGTTATGACAACAATTGTCCTTCACCAGGAAAGTACGTAGAAATCTCAGGGAGCGTGTGCCAGAGTTTTCACAAAGGAAGGAAATCTTTTTTTTTTTTTTTTTGAGACAGAGCCTCAAGCTATCCCCCTGGGTAGAGTGCCATGGCATCACGCTCACAGCAACCTCCAACTCCTGGGCTCAAGCGAGTCTCCTGCCTCAGCCTCCCAAGTAGCTGGGACTACAGGTGCCCGCCACAACGCCTGGCCATTTTTTGGTTGCAGCCATCATTGTTGTTTGGCGGCCCGGGCTGGGGATTCGAACCCGCCACCTTGGGTGTATGTGGCTGGCGCCTTAGCCGCTTGAGCCACAGGTGCTGAACCAGGAAGGAAATCGGAAGGTATTTTATGTGAGTGGTAAAGAGTAATCTCAGGACGGCAGAGACCTGGCTGATAACAAGTAAGCTGGTAAAGAATGACTGTAACAGTATGGTAATTGTCAGATTGGAGACATCCACAGGTTCGTGAAATCACAGCAAAGACCTCTAAATCTGCTGATTATATCACCAAAAGTTTCATTTAAATTTTCACTAGTGTTTGAAAGTTAAGTTTCCAGAAATAAAATAATAATCTATATTTCTGATCTCTTCTGTATCTCATCCATCCATCCATCTCTTCTTATCTATCCACCACCTACTGGTACTTGTATTCTCAGAATAATTCCTTCCATAGATTGAGGGACAGACCATTTATTACTTTCCAGTTACAGTTCAACATTGTCAGAGTCACTAATGTCTGCCTAACAGTAAAAGTTTCTTTTTGAAATAGAATAACAGGCTGGGCGCCGTAGCTCAATGGTCAAGGCGCTGGCCACTTAACGCCCAGGCTGGTGGGTTCAAACCCAGCCCAGGCCTGCTAAACAACAATAACAAGGGCAACCAAAAAATAGCTGGGCATTGTGGCAGGCACCTGTAGTCCCAGCTACTTGGGAGGCTGAGGCAAGAGATTTGCTTAAGCCCAAGAGTTTGAGGTTGCTGGGAGCTGTCATGCCATGACACTCTACCGAGGGCAACACAGTGTGAGACTGTCTCAAAAAAAAGAAAGAAAGAAATAGAATAACAGTATCTTTTCTATAACAAAGAGAGAAAAGATGCCCTCTCCTTCCAAATAAAACATGTCTACTCAGGTACTACTGTAGAAGAGGAAGATAAGGATTATTTTTCTCTCTAAGGAGCTTCAACTCCCCCCGCCTCCCCGGGACATTACTTAAGAATAGGGGGCTGGTGAATTGATCGACACAAAAAAACCTTAGGTCTTTTTTCAAACCCTGCAGATTTTTTTCTTTGTGTAACCCTCAGTCCATCTTCAGTGGGATTAACCCTCCAGCCCCAATTGGCTTTTACTGGGGACAAACGTATAGAGCCCTCACTAGAGAGATCTAAGCTACAAATATCAAATTTGAAGTGCCTTTGTTAGGCGACAATAACAAGTGTGGAGCCAAACAGATCCGTCGTTCCTTCCTAGCTCCAGGCCTTACTATTTAAACTGCGGTAAACTTCTTAACTTCCCGCAGATTCTCATGTATGAAGTGCTGAGATAAAAATGCTAAACCTTGAAGGTTTATTGGCAATAGATCATAATAGGCTTCATGTGTAGAGAAGATAATACATAGAACTTGCCGTGTGAGTGTGGTCAGTGTCATTTTCGCTTCTCTATTTGGCCCGCTCAAGAGAATAAACGCAATTTAAGGTCCTACCAAGGAATTTTAGAAAAAGGAAAGATTTCCAGACAATACATTTCTTTTAGAGACATGACAGAAAAAGGGAAAGGATTGGGGGTTTGGGTCTTCCCATCTTTCTGTAAGTAGGTTTGCATCCAGGAACATATAATATTCTTTGGCCCTGTTACAGCAACAAAAGCATCTTGATTCAGCCATCAGTAGTTTTCTCTCTTACCAACCAGGTCACTGGCAAGGGGCCAGGCTACTAGAAGTCTAACCTTTGAGCATCTATACAAAAAAATCACAAATGAGGGGCAGCAGAGACTGTTTTTTGCGCTCACTACTCAATACCGGGATATTCTGATTTTGTGGCAGGTAGACTCTGCCTCAAGACTCTGTCACTCCCACAACCAGTCATCTGTGTGACTCCTACCCACAAAATTGCCTTTAGCTGGGAATAATGCCTCCTCCTAATCAGCCCAGCTGACTCAGCTGCGAGTTCTTTGTTCCTGATTATTTTCCTGTACTTCTGACTTGCATAGCACAATGCCACGACCCTGGTAACATTCTCTTTCTTCTTGATTGTACCATCTGTAAACACATTGCTAATTCAGAGAGTGGCATCTCAAAGCCAAGGCTAGCAAAAGAATTTCCAGAAATGTCCAAGAAGAGGTCATATTTTAACGGAATTTTCAGGCATGGCCAACAGTGCTCAGTATTTTGATTCCATCCATCCTTCCCTTCAGCACTCCTTGGGAGGTCTTTCTGCTTCTGCTCCGGAGTGGTAAGGACAGACTGAACAGTCAGGAGCTATGGGGGCTCCTGTCTGTGGAAGGCAAAGATCATTTCCCAGCCTGCTCCCATAGCACTACGTTTATAAACATAATTTTATTATGCTATTTTAGCACCCAACTTCTAAAGCTAGGATTACCTACCATGCGGTGAAGTTGGATTAGAATATGCCAGACACTGGACAAAGACTATATAGACCTTTGATTATTTAACTATATAGCAACTTGTATGTGAAATAGCAGCATTTTTTGACTACTGAAGCTCAGAGAGGTTAATTGACTTACTAAAGATCACACAGCTCAAAGTTTTAAACACATCAAATTACTTTTGATTTATTTTGCTTAAGTTACAAGGATCAAGATGTGCTAAGGTATCTTATTAATGGTACATTTCCTGTCAATTTCCTTTATGCTTTCAGTAAGTAGAAAAGATTTTTATGAGCTTGAATATTTTATTCTAATTTTCTCTTAAATAGCTGAAAATCAAGAATATCTTAAGTTGAAAAATAAGCAAACTAAGGAAGCCAAAAGAAGGATCCAAAATACAATAATTATGATAATAATAAAGAGAATATATGACATTGTTATAAGGAGCAGATATGACCTTGGCTTTATGGCTCTCAGTTATTTAAGCTCCTACACCTAGGTACCCCCTCTTCCCTACTACTCCCAGATGTTATAGGCTTTCCTTTTCTTCATTGAATATGGTTCTAATGTCCAGGGAGTTAATCAGATTCTTAATGGTAACCTTGCAGCTCTCTGTTTTACTATGAGTTACTCTCACAGGCAAACTTTTAGAGGGCCACCTTCCTCCCTTCCAAATTTTTAGCATCGTACTGAGTCTATCAAAAGGAAGGATTATTTTACTTTACTAAAATCTTCTCAACTCTACAAAAAAGATCACCAGTAGTTTCTTTTCCACCATTATTGAACAGGCTTAAGTGATTCACTTAAAACTGTACTGCAGGTTGTAAGAGGCATACAATTAAGCTCGCCAACTCATCCTGGTTATTGTGCTATGTACCTCATTGCTGAATACCACTATCTCCACCTTTGAAGTATTGCTCTTGGGACGCAACATAAACAGTTTTTGAATTCTTTTTCTGGAATGGCCATCAGAGCTGTCCTTGTATTACCCTTGATGTCTTGAATGTCATCAAAATGTCATCTTTTCAATATTTCCTGTATCTTTAGGTAAAGAAAAAAGTCACTGGGGGGTCAGATAAGGTGAGTAGGGAGGGTATTTCAACATAATTATTTGTTTACTGGCTAAAAACTTCCTCCCAGATGGTGCTGTGTGAGCTGGTGCATTGTCATGATTCCAGAGACATAAGTTTTTGACCAAGATTTTCAGTTAAGATTTTCCTATTTCTCTATCAGTCTGATATGCTTCTCACAGTCAGTCAATAACTTTGATGCACACTTGGATGAATTTTTGCCATGTTTTTCTTAGTTCCGTTTGTTACTGGTTGCCCTTCCTCCCCTCAGAAAAATGTTAAATCCATTTGTACACTGCCATTTTCTTCATGGCATTATCCTTTAAACTTGGAATGACACGTCCTTGATTTCACTTCCACTTTAGGCAGTGGAATTCAACAAGAAATTTATGAATGTTTGTTCATTGCTCTAATTCAAGCTCCAACATTCTCACAATGGCACACAAAGATGCACAGTAACAAGTGCCACTCAGCAAGACACCATGACATGTCAACATGAACAGAGCTGTGAGACACTGATATATCAAAGTTATGAAACCTTACCGAGTTGTTTGTACAGTGCTACCAACATAAGCTCATGGCAAGTTGAGCTTAATTGTCAGACCTTGTATATACACTGTAAGTTAGCCTGAACATAATCCACATAGGGTTAGGGATGAATTGTTAGTACTTCTGCCCCTGATCTTGGTCATGCATGTGCAGTCTACATTAGCCAATTAGACTGCATTGAGTGTTGCTTCCCATAAGAGCTGTTCTGTCCTGCATAAATATCAGGCACCCTGAGCTAGGACACAGCAGCTGAATGAGGCTATGACTGAAGCACCCTTTCTATTTAGTTGTCCTGGTCCCTGGAAAATAAATATCTCCTGTCCACAAACAGGAGATACTTTCCAGAGTATACATGCTGCAAAACAGAGTTAATTGGAGTAGGATCATGATGTGGCATTTGAAAAAACACTTGCCATGGATTGCTGATAGAACAGTGCTAATGCAGCTCCAGCCAGTTCTCCAAGAAGGGGGTTCTCCATAGGACACAGGTTGCTTGGATCCTATAAAATATAATCAAACACATACCTCCTGATCTGTAAAAATATTTAGCATCCTTTCCATAACCATTAAAGACCCACATAGAGAAGGTATATGTTCTAAATCTTGTGATTTTTGTTTTAATTTTTAAATTCTTTTTATTTCCCAAAGACATCAAGAGAAAACCAGAAATCTTGTGCTCTTTCAAGCACTCCAAAATAGTGATACTATTGGACTTTCTGATCTAGTCATTCACCTGTCAGAAAGTGATTTGTTCTCATAAGAATATACTGGAAGGGATTGTTTTATAAAGAAGAAAGAAGAGAAGGAAAGGAAAGTAAGATTTCTGTGAGCATAGGTCATGCCCGGGCAAGGTGAGCCAATGCCAGAGAAGGGGCTGGTTGATTTTCTTTATTGTAGGAAAGACAGAGAAGCTGCACTGACCTTCCTTTGTTGACAGTCCTTTGTTCATGAGCTGATGGTGTACATTTTAAATCACTGTGATTTAAGCAGTTGCTATAGGCAACATATTTCTCAAACTTTTAAACTCTGGAGGGAGGTGAAGACTGTGAAAAATCACATAACTGATCTGAGCCCTGGTGTTCCCTTAGCCAAGTAGAAGGATTGTCCTCAGTCTATCTTATGCTTCTTTCACAGAATATTTTGAATTTTTCCAAAAGAGAAGCTCTAGAAACACTAAGAGAATTTAAAATAAAATTTTAGCAAAATACTCTTTTTTTCAATTAACCTAATTTCCGCATGTGAATTTTGAGGTCAGATTTTGAGGCCTTGCCCTCTTTCCCTTATTCCCTTTAATTGAATTTTCAGGTTTACAGTATTTTGTGAAAGTCAGGAAAGCAAAACTGAATTACCAATCTGATCGCTGTTTTACTACAATCCTCGTAAATGGAAACAGAAATGGCACTTGTGTCCACCAGTAATTCTCCCCTGAGTGGGGGTGAACCATTTATACTTCTTAGACATGGTGGTTTAATCTCAGGAACCATACCTTGCTGCATCCTTGAATGAATGAATTTTCTGCTCTAATAAGTGAACTTCTAAGGTGTTGGATAAATGTGAACATGTTCAGTTGCATAAGTTATTATTTTCCAAGCAGGATTTTCGTTTCAAAATGCCAGAGTCCTTTAGAGAGTGTGAACAGAATCTCACATTTCATTGATGATTCAGAATTGTGGTGAACCATTGTGTTCTTTTGGGAGCAACTCAAGTTTTCTGGGGTATTTTTGTTTGTTTTTTTTTTTTAACTTTTATCACTGACAACTGATGTGCAATTGACAGGAACATTTTCTTTCCCAGATATGGAGCCCCTGTTGTGTTTTTCTTGGCACTTACTAATACTTACAAGGTACTACTGTGATGAATCATTACAATTGTACTCTTATTTTAATAAATATAGCCCCCATTGGTGGAGATCTTGAGAGCTCCATGAGAAATAATTTACACAGATGAACTCATTTCATCCTCACCATAACCTGTGACACTTGTATTACCCCATTTCATAATGAGAAGACAGAGGCTTAAAGAGAGAAAGCAGCTTGATCAGGACAAACATCCAGAAAGTGGCAGAGTTGTAGAGAATTTATAAAAAATAAATTAGGTGTTGTATTGGTTGTTTTGTGTATGTATGTGATTTTCAATGATCCGACCTGAAAGAACAGAGTAAACTGTAACTTTTTTTTCTATCCGTTATGGCAGTGATTTTCAACCAGTGTGCTCTGGCACTCTGGTGCACCACGAGAGGATCTTAGGTGTGTCATGAAATTTTTTAAAGATAATTAATTATTTTTGGAAGAATTTCAAAGCACAGTAAATCTATTCTTTTTTTAAAACTTTTTCAAATCAATGTAATTTAAGTGTGCCACGAAAGTTTAACTATAGGCTCAATTGTGCCATGAGATAAAAAAGATTGAAAAACACTTGAGTTGTGGGACCACAAGTCAAGAGTGCTCTCCAGAATTTGTGTTCTATTTCCCAGCCTCATTGATACACAAAGCTCTAATTTTCTTGGTAATGTATTGATTAATTCATTGACTTAACAGTTGTTTCTTGTATGTGTCTTCTGATATTATTCATCCTTCAAGTCCCTGCTCAAATCACCCTTCTGTATAAAAGCCTTCCCAAGTTAATTTCTTTTTCTTTATAGCCACTGATTTGTTATTTCTTTATTCCCCCAATGTGTTATATGTATCTCCAGGGAATACACAGGATGATTTTACATGATATACAGACAAACGATTTTAATTGTTTCAATCTTAGCTTACTAGAAGAAAAAACTGGTGCATAAAATCTGTGATTACACAAGTATTTTTATATCAAAGCTAAATGTATTTGAACATGAAGAATAAGGACAGTAGACTTGAGAAGATGGCATGTGGCTTCTGAAGTTAAATGTGCGGGGGATGCCATATGCTGTGGTGCATTGTGATGCTTTATTATTATGTCTTACAGTCTGGCCTAATCATCACTATGTGTAAGTTTTATTCTGTTAAGAAGATTGTCATCATCCTTAACACATACTGAATCCTCACTATGTGTCTACTCCCATACTAAACAGTTACCTACCTCATCTCAGTTCTTGTAACAATGCCGTAAGGTAGGTATATTCCACATGCAAATCCATTCACAGAAGTGGAAACTGAGGCTTAGGAAGAAGTTATGAAAGGGACTCAAGTGTACAGGGATAGTAAACTAGTGAATATGAGATCTGGGATTAACTAGTAAATATTAGATCCAGATTTATGTCATTCCTAAACTCCTATTCTGAGGGATTATATTGTTGTCTCTTCACATAAGAATATTCCTCAAGGTGAGAAATTGAGGTATCTGAAGTTATTACTGAAGTGCCTTTACTTGTCAATAAAATTTTAGAAAGTTGAAATCTCTCAGAATCAGGGATAAATTTTTAGAAAATAAAAAGATTTTTCTCTTTTAGAAGAACATGAAATATGTATTGAGAACTGGATAGGCCTTTTCAGTAATAAGCAGAGTGGGTGAAGTTCTAAGATAATCATTCTCTGTGACTTCAGTTATTCTTGAGAGATAACTGCTGATCAGGCAGAGGAAAATCTTCCAATGCCCTCTTTTGCTCCAACATATGGGCATGCACTCACACACCCATGCACACCCACACATACACACCCATTCACATGTGCAAGTATGGATACATACACATAAATACACACCCAAGCCTTTAGCTGTCAAGACAAAATTCTGTTTCAGAAAACCTAATTGTGGGGGCACAGCTACTTTGAAGAATGGAGCATTGCTGATGTGAGAGGCAGGACTGAGTGTGGGGGAAGGAGCCAATTTGGAGAACATTTGCTGATTTCCTACAATGCATTCCCTCAGCCTCGTCCTCCTTTTCATTGCTTTAATTAAAGCTATCAAATTCTCCTTACATCAAGCAGAATGCTAGGCATATCACCCTGTTAGAGTTTGTGTTGTTTTAAAAAAACAAAATGAAACAAAAGATCTAAAGCTACATCAACTTCACTTCAAATCTTTTTCATTCTGAATATTATAGAACAAAATCTCTTTTATCTTTTCTGGCTGAACTCTGGAGATTGGTTTGGATTTTTGGTACAAGGAATTTTCAATTATCAAAATAGACTTCTTATAGTGATGATGAGAAGTAAATTCTTTATTTTTTTCAAGTATTACCCTTCTCCACTTCAATCTGAAAGTTAAATGAGTCCCCCTTAGTAGGTAGTAAAATGGCCTCATTCCTTTGGTCCTGACCTCGGTAACCTGTGAGTAATGCAGTGAAGGACCCTTGGCCACCTCATATTCTGATGTTTAGTCTCAAAGTATGCACAGTGTCCCCAAAGCTGAATGAGTTGTTTTGTACTTCCCAATGCTTACCTTTAGAAATGATTCAGTGAATATTGCTGAAACTCATTTTTTAAAAAGTATCAGGGACAAGAAAAGCCTGACGGAGAAGGGTGACAATGGACTCCATCAGATAAAGCATTGTCTATATGCTCATTAGAGACACTAAGAAATTAGAGCTTCTTAAGGATGGGAACAAATGAGGCTGGCAGATTGCACAACATACCATAGATAAGAAATACAGTTGTATCGTATTGAGCATGCTAAGAAGTGTTCTGAAAGGTACATTGTTGTCAATATATCAGAGTTTATAACCTTTCCATAATTATTAAACAAAATGATGATCATTAGATGTTATAAATTAATAAAACTGTCAGGCACACAGTTGCTTCCAGAATGACCTTTGGGATTTTCTTCAGAAAAAAAGTCAAAATACTTCCCCATGTTCTAGAAAATGAAATGGACATACAGGGGTTTGAGGGTAACCACAAGCAATGCTTCCCATTTTCTTCCCCATCGCCAAAAATAATGTTAATCCTTTCCGTCTTTCCTTGTGTCAGAAATACACTAAATCACTCAGGATTGTTTGAAGTAACTTCCTCTATCTTTGGTCCTGTTTTCATGAGCATGGAGCCTCTCCTTAGGACCCAGAGAATGCTTTCTTTTAAAAAGTCATAATACCTTAATTTGAAATGGGTGTTAATACGTGCATCTCATGGTCACGTCACTCCAGGAAAGTGACATCTTCTTGACTTGGGCATCCAGCCAGATTCCAGGGCATCTTCTTCCTGAACATTCTACTGGCCATAATGGCAGCATGCTGACATCATGGGTCAAAACTCTTTTTCAAGGGAAATGAGTGAACACTGTGCATAGTATATTCTGAACCAGGAAAGTGACAATAACCTATAGTCTCCCCACTAACCTCCTCCTGCTACCCTAGTGTTGTTTTTAGCCAAGTCCTTCGTGAAACTGGTTCCATTGTCTGTCCCACTGCCCTCTGCTGGTCTGACCTGTACTTGCTGCTATAAAAAATGATAAACTAAAATGTTAGGGAGACATCAGAACACTCTGGATTTGACCACTGATGACAGGTCTTCTGGTATCATCTACAGTCTTTCAACCAAAAAAAAAAAAAAGTGCCATTTATGCAACTCTTATGGAGTCTTGGTTCTTTGCCAGGAAATATAGGCCCTGGGAATATAAAAATGAACAAATTATATACTCTGTTCCAAAGAAGTTTCCGGCCTACTGGGAGGGATCCTCTGGTAAACTAGTAATTACAGTAAAAGGTGAAAATACCCACATTTGGGTAATGACTACTTACTCCATTGATGTAAGATAAAAGCCAAATCCAGATTTGCACAAGGCACATTTCCTTTACATGTGGGCCTATTTTGTTTTTTTACCTGGAAGCTTAAAGCCTAAAGATGCCTATAACACAAATTGGACATGTGGGTAAAATGTGGTGAATGGTTGGGCCCAGTTTTCTAATTCATAGTTACAGAGATATTCTAAATCATGAAGATGCATCTAGAGGGGGGTGCCTTTGGGCTCAGTGGGGTAGGGCTCCAGCCCCATATGCCAGAGGTGGTGGGTTCAAACCCAGCCCTGGCCAAAAACTGCAAAAAAAAAAAAAAAAAAAAAAGGCATCTGGAACAGGAATCCAATGTTTTCATATCTCATATATTTGGTATTCTAGGCCTTTGGTCTGATAGATAGTCCTTGCTTGCACAAATCACACTGGGAATATAACTTGGTTGGTAAAGCTAAGAGAAGAGAAAATTAATCATTGGCAACTGTATGAACCAAATATGGCAAGAATTTAATCCAAAGGTCTTTAAGGTAAATCTAAAAATATAGGTCACATGACTTCAGACTAAAGGTTGAGCCTGGGAAGATTAGCAAAAGATGCCAGACCAGGGCTGAGAAGTGTAAGATCAGAATCCCAGGGACTTGGAGAGTATTTGCTACTCCAGTGGAATCTTGGTCCAGAGATATTCATAAATTGGGTCACAGAAACTCCATAGGTTTCCATTCAACTGTGCTTCAATAATTTTTTTATTCAGTGTTCAATTTTTTTTTTTTTTTTTTAAAGACAGAGTCTCACTATGTTGCCCTCGGTAGCTGTGGTGTCACAGCTCACAGCAACTTTCAAGTCTTGGCTTAAGTGATTCTCTTGCCTCAGCCTCCCAAGTAACTGGGATTACAGGTGCCCACAGCAACACTGGCTGTTTTCTTGTTGCAGTTGTCATTGTTGTTTAGCTGGCCAGGCCTGGCTGGAACCAGCTGGCACTGTAACCACTGTGCTATTAACACTGAGACTCAATGTTCAATTTGAATACTATTTCTAAGTGCAAGATTAAAGGAAAATAGTTACTTAGGTATTTTTCTCACTAATCACCAATTTGTATTATTCTTTGCTTAATTCAGCCTGTTTTTCTTCTAGAGAAGAATCCACCTGCTGAATTCACCTTGATTTTTTTGGGGGGGGGGGCGGGTAGTGAGGTGGTTTCATTTAGCATATCTGTAGCTCTAAAATTTCCATCACCATTATTTTCAGAAAATTTTCTCATTGGGCTTTTCCCCCTGATTGTTGAATTTTTTTTGCACGAAAAGCTCAATAACGTCCACTGTAATGAAAAATGGTACCAAAATGCCTTTTTAACTCTTAATGAGTTCTCTGAGTTCCGAAATATTCTGTTGTGGTCCTTCTAACCTTCATTTGTCATCTCCCTTACCATAGCAAATTCATTTTTAGTTTGGATGTTGAAAAATTATCCGAGATCTCTAAGAACAGAGGAAGTTAAATGGCTCTTAATTTATTTAAACTGGAAAATGTCCATCTAAAAACAGACTTCGATCATGGGAGCCGTGAAGATTCCTCTGATGGAAATAGCCGACATAACCTGGAAAGTGGGAGCCTTTTTTGGGCATGTAGTGGAGGGTCAAGTGTAGGTATTCGGACATTCTCTGATAGAGTGAAAATGACCGAACATTTGTCTGGATTAAGAGTTTAACAAAGGGAAGAAAGGGAGAAGTGTGGTCAGAAATTATCTCCAGGATAGGAATGAAGGCCGGCTTTCTCCCTCCTGCCCCTTGAGTGCTTTTTAAACATTTCTATTTCTATGTTTCTAATAAAATAAATAAATATGTTCCAACACTTGGCTTTATTTATATTACTATGGCCCCATTATTAATCTTCTCATGTTTTAACATCTTTTATTACAGTCAGGTTTATTCTTTAGGGTGGGGGTGGAGTACCATAACCTTTTCAGTGTTTTAGTTTTGGTTTTTTTCTACAAGTCCATTCCCCTCACTGATTCATCCCCAATTTTAAGGGGGGTCATCAAGTACGCCCTTGTCCTTGTCAGCAGCCCTCCCTGTACTGCCCTGAGGACTGGGAAGCAGGAAATTCATAATGCTCTTTTCTCTCTCTTCTCCTTAAACTCATTTTCTCTCTTGTGTCCTTTTGAACTAAGAGGGAAATGATTATCTCTTCACTCCTTTGCATAAGTCAGTCTGGAGAGGGAAATTTTGGAGTTGGGGTCTTTGCTTTCAGTACAGTACATTCATTTTTGGTTTAGCTGCCAGGTTTGTGGGCTAACTAGGAAAGGGAAGTCAGTCTATGTATTTAGAAATGGAGGGGATTTAATGCAGAGAATTTGCTGTAAAAGTGATGGGAGAGCTGAAAAGCTGCTCAAGGCAGGGCAAGGCAAATCAGGGGAGGGTGAGTGAAGGCAGGAGTCCCCTGTCATTGCTAGGCTGAAGGAAGGGGCTGGGATAATAGCCGCGACTTTGGAGGGTTCTGCTTTAGGGAAGTTGGAGCCAAAGAACTGCAGTGCAGATGCTGGCCAAGGCTGGGAGATAAGGGGAGGAGATACTCGGGCTTTTTTTTTCTCTTCTCTTTTTCTTTTTTTTTTTT
>NW_003852414.1:15193097-15282052 GCF_000181295.1 Otolemur garnettii | reverse complement strand
CTCTCTCTTCTATCCCTTCCTTCATCCGTCTCTTCCTTCCTATCTCCCTCTTTCTCTCTCCCCCTTTCTCTATCTTTTCCTTTTCCCTTCCCCTTCCCTTCCCTCCCTTCCCTTTATTTTTCTATCTCTCCCCCCCCATCTCTATTTCTATCTCTCTTTCTTATCCATGACCTTTAGGAGGATTATTAAATCCCTTGGGGCAATCTTGTGTGAGTTTAATCTTTTTGGTGTTCTCTGGCCTTCTTGTACTTGAATATTGATATCTTTCTCTAGGTTTGGAAAATCTCTGTTATTACTTCTTTGAATAAACTTTCTACCTCAATCTCTTTCCACCTCTTCTTAAAGCCAGTAACTGTTAGATTTGCTCTTTGGGGGCTATTTTCTAAATCTTGTATCATTCTTTTTCTTTTTTCTCTTCTGACTGTGTATTTTCAAATAATCTTTCTTCAAGCTCATTAATTCTTTCTTCTGCTTGGCCAGTTCTGCTGAGAGATTCTGATGCATTTCTCAGTTTGCCAATTGAATTCTTGAGCTGCAGAATTTCTGTTTAATTTTTTAAATTCAATCTCATTGTTAAACTTCTCTGTTATGCCTCTGAATTCGTTCTCTCAGCTGTCTTCAAGTTCATTGAGCTTCTTTAGCTATTTTGAATTCTTTGTCTGGAAGGTCACATACCTCCATTGCTCTAGAATTGGTCACTGGTACCTTATTTAGTTTGTTTGGTGAGGTCATGATTTCCTGGTTCTCAATGCTTGTGAATGTTTGTTGATAGATGTCTGGGCATTAAGGAGTCAGGTATTTATTTTAATCTTCACAGTCTGAGCTCGTTTGAACTTCTTCTTGAGAAGGCTTTCCAGATAGTCAAACAGAATTGAGTGTTGTGATTTAAGTCTTTGGTCACTGCAGCCGCATCAGCATTGGGGTGCCCCAAGCCTGGTAATGCTGTGGTCTTGCAGACTCTTGGTGGTTCCACTTGGGTGAATTTGGGAATTTCCTGAAATACTAGACAAAGTCTCTTACTCTTGTCTTACTCTCTGTGCTTGGCTTCTGGAGCTGTAGGAGGGCAGTCTGAACTGGAGATAAAAATTTGGGTATTATTAATATGTAGATCATATTTTAAACCATGTAAGTGGAAGTAAGGAACATGACAGTGAGTATAAATGGAAAAGAGAAAAGGACCAAAGGCTGAGCCCTGACTGGTCACCATGCACTGGTCAGGACACAAGGGAGAAACACCTAGGCTGCAGGACCACCAGCAAGGAATGAGGACATAGAAGAGAGCATCACAGGCTGAAGACTGAGGCACAGAGCAATTTCTATAGAAGGGTGGGAAAAAAGAAACCTGGTTAAAGTGGGCTCAAGAGAGAAGTGGAGGGAAGAAATTGGAAACTTAGGGGTTATAGCCCTTTGAAGGATTTTGCTAAGGGGATGAGAGAAATTGGTTGTGAAAGGGTCGGAGGAAGTAGGTTGAGCGGAGAGTGTTCATTTCCTTATTTGTTTTAAAGGGAAATTATGTTTGTGTGTTATGGGAATGACCCAGAAGTGGGTGATGGGTGAAATAGAAGAAGAATGGGAAAATTCCTGGATGGAGGTCTTCAAGCAGATGAGAGGCCAGCTATAGATCCCAATGCATAAATGGCTTTATTAGTTCATTCAGCGTAATAGGATCAAGACTTATCTTTGTCTTCCTGATGTAGCACAATGCTTGGTCCATGGCTGTGTTCAGTGAGTGTGTATTTAATTGTTTGCTCTCTTATTAGTGCAGAGAAGAAAAGAAAGCATTCTGTTTTATATTCCCTCTCCCCTCCATCTGCACCATATGGTACTATACTTTATTCCATTGATTCACTGAACATTCTCATAAAGAGAGAAAAAAATGACCCTAGTAGAAGAAGTGGAGGGAGGGAAGGAGAAAGAGAAAGAGGGGAAAAGATTAAAAGAGAAAGTGAAAGAGGTAAAAGAAAGAAAATGAATGAGAAAGTGGAGAGAAAAAGAGAGAGAGAGTGACAGCACACCTGACCTGTGAAACTTCATGAAATGTTATTATTCAATTATTTGTTGAATGAAAGCCAAGCACTTAGGAAAATGCTGTGGTCCCTGTCCCTGCCTGATGTGACATGGCCAGGCCGTTTTCAGGGTAAGCTAGGTATGAATCAACGCCTCCTGCAATTTCATTGCTAATGGAGAGGGGCTGTTTTCCTGCCCACTTTCCCTCCCTCTGCTCGGATGTGACAGTGTTTTGCTCTCTTTGGCTCAGTCTCTGTGTTCCCAACTGTCTCTCCACCCACACACAGAGAGGCTGATTTCTTTTGTAGGACAAACTTTTTATTTTCCTTATAAAACTTGAATGTACTTGGTGTTGCTAAGTGAGATCTCTTTTTGCCCCACGTCTACACAGCCTGTTCTAGACACTGGTGAGAACTGACCCTGTACAGAAAGACACTCCAACTTCCCTTCCTGACATTCCCTAGAAGTTAAGTACCTTCCTTATCATCTTTTTCCCCAGCCTAAATCTCCACTAATGAAGCATATCAGACCATCAGTGATCCACTGGCAGAATAATTTAGTAGGAATCGGGTATGTCACACTAGTTATAAATGCGTTTGATTTTTGATGACTCTGGGCCCTGTTCTGAGTGACACACACTGTCAAGCTGTAAATCTGACACTCTTGGGAAAAGCAGTGATGCCCCCATCCTTCCGTATCGGGAGTCTGGAGCCAGACATCAAATTCCACACGAGAGCTGATCTCGGGCTATTTTAAGGTTTCCCTAAGACAGGGCCTCTGAGACGAGCAGTCAGCCCAGAGAGCAGCACAGCTGATGCCAAACTTCTGTGGATCTGGAACTTTCTCTCTCACCTACTTTATAGGAGTAGTTACAGTGTCTTGATGCATCCTTAACTAATTCACACAATGAAGTTGGCATGAACCATACACTGTCTCTGAACTGTCAATTAAAAATTGAGGCTCTCTGTTGAATTAGAGAGGCAAGTATTGGAGAAGTGATCACAGCCTCCTGTACAAGGACTGGGCAGGGGCGCGGTGTCCCCTGGGACATTCCTGTTGTCAGCACTAGACAACAGACATGAGCCATCATTTTGTAGGTTGATCTATGAGCTATGATATGGCCTGGTAACCAAGGACAAGATGAGCCCGTGTTCATTCTGCTTGGATATTTTAATTTTTAAATATTGAAGGAAGTAGACAGTTATTAACGGCAGAAAATCTGAAATCATTATGAAAACAAGAGTGGCCAGAGAAGCCATCACAGGCTGTGGAGGCTGCTTGCATAGGAAAGGATAGATTTTGATTAATACTAAACACCAGTTACAGAGGCGCCCTTGCTCAGTGTTTAGGGCATGGGCCATATGCTCTGAGGATGATGGGTTCAATCCCAGCTGGGCCTGCTAAACAAACAAACAAAAATAGCTGGGTGTTGTAGTCCCAGCTACTAGGGAGGCTGAAGCAGGAGGATTGCTTGAGCTCAGGAATTTGAGGTTGCTGTGAGCTATGATGCCCTAATATTCTTCAGGGGTGACAAAGTGATACTGTCTCAATTAAAAAAAAAAAATAGACACAAGTTGGTAGAGAAAGACCAGGAACCACAGAAGAGAAGTATTGCTACATGGGGAGCAGAAGAGTTACCTGGCCACCAGGGGCAGACCCAGGTAAGGCCAGAAGGTTGCATTATTCCCAGGGGTGGACTACAGTAAGAAGGTTGCACAATCCTAAGGATATTATGTAAGAAAAGTATTATAAAAATATAATAAAAAATAACCAGAGACTTTCCCAGGTGCTTAGTAAAGACCCAAACTGGTCACAAGTCCTGAAGTGTAAGCTTGTTTTGGGCTCACAGAAAAATTCATTCTGGTTAATTGCTAAACAGGGTTGATTCCTGATGGTGTTCGGAATCTTTTCAAATTAGTGAGCGTGCTCAAAATAGTACGATTTGAGTTGTGTGAAGTATTTAATTTTTCAGCAAAAAAAAGCTTTATAAAAATGTGTGATGTGTATGTCGACTACTTTGACATAAGTTCATAAATTAGTAGATATGTTATTTATCTGATCACTATGTCAACAGGAAAAATATTTAATCCACTAATTAAAAACCATCTAGGTTTTCTTTCCCATTAGCAAAGTACGTAGATAAAGTCTCTGTTATTGTAATACTCTAAAGTTTTCAGCAATCCTTATGCATTCTTTTTTCTCTTAAAACTTAAGTCTGCTACAATATTGGAAAAGGCCCAGAGAGAAAGAGATTTTATAAAATGTATCAGTACGAATTTATTTTCTTTAATCTTTATGCCTATATGAGACTCAGTTTAATAATTCTAAGTTACAACTTTAATGTAGTCAAATTTATCAATTTTTCCCTTATGGTTAATATCTGACAGTCCTTTTCTTTAACCTGATCCAAAGTCACAAAACAATCTATTTTATTCTAAAAGCTTTATCATTTTACATTTCACATTTATCTATATAGTTTATTCAGGATTGATTTATATTATGGTGTGAGGTAGGGATCGAGATTTTTTTCTGTATATTTTTTTCATGGGTATCTTACTGAACCAAATCATTTGGGTTGAAGCAATCCTCCTACCTCAGCTTCCAGAGTAGCTGGGACTGTAGGCACCTGTCATGATGCCTGGCTAATTTTTCTATTAGTAGAGAGAGGATCCCACTCTTCCTCAGGCTGCTCAGCCTGACCTCAAGCAATCCTCCTGTCTTGGCCTCCCGGAGTGCTAGAATTGATCTGAGCCACCATGCTGAGCTGTGTTCTCTTTCCTGGGTACTGGTTACACAAGTTTATGTTCATTATGTGAAAATGCTCCCAGCTATACGCTCTTGATCTGCTCATTTTCCTATTTATATATATTTCAATGAAAAGACTAAAAAGCATGACCTCAAGGCCTTTTACTTAGCATACTACATTACTTCCACATAGTAGTCTTCTACCTAATAATTATTCCATTTGCGATTAAGCATAACTTAGAGTCCCAGTGGCCTTGGAAAACATGGTTTAAAAATTCCATAAAGGAAACAACAATCACAGCTCACAAATCACTTTAAAATGAAGGGCTTTTAGGTTTATATGTTTTTGTGCATAATCCCTAATTTCTACTGGAATGTTGCAATCTGTTACAAAGGGAATGATACTGAAGCAGATTATAGTCGTTAAGATAAAAATAAGAAATTTAAGGTTATATGTGAATCTTTCTAAATGTAGAATATACATGTTAACACAATAACTAAGAAAATGCCATGAAGGCTATGTTAACCAGTTTGGTGAAAATACTTTAAATTGTATATAAAACCAGCACACTATACTCCATGATGGCATTAATGTATACAGCTATGATTTAATTTTTTAAAAAAGAAGAAAAAGAAATAATAAATACTACTGTTAATAAGTTACCTTTACTGAAGACTTGTGTTCAAAGCCCTTCATCCTTCATGGGTATTCCCTTTAATCTTCCCGACAATCCCATTAAGCTTTATCATCTTTGAACTCTGTATATAATCCTTACTCCGTATCAGATCATTTCACTACTTTAAAGGGCATTACAGATTATATTATCAATCATCAGTCAATCTAAACAAACATAGCAAAAGTAATTTGTGAAATAATAGCACATCATGAAAAGAAGAGCTGAATAATGTTTAAGTAAAAAGTTATTGAGGAAAACCACCATTCCCTCAAAACCTGAACTGGAAAACTTAAAACTGATTGCTCGTAATACTTGCTTGCTTGAGTTCTGACTCATTGACCATTTAATACTATGTTAAAAAGAACACAGAAAGTTAACCTCCGCTTGTCAAAATGTACAATACCGAATTATCTATAACAAATTTAAGGGCTCTCATGTCAATTGACTCTACTTAAAGATCCTTATTTGTTGAAGCTAGAATGTACAATTACATTGCATAATACCAAAGAAATGGAAATAATTAAGTCTCTCTCTGCCAATTATTTTTGATGGGCTCCTTTAAAGCTTCTTGCTGTTGGCCCTTGGTGGGAGCCAGGGGAGGGGATTTCTCATACATGTTTCTAATCCTCATTTTTTATAAAGCCATAGGAACCATTTCTGAGAAGGTTTTAAAATAGAATATAATTTTGCCCAGTTCTATGCACAAATTATGTAAAAAGAGTAGTCTTGGGATAATTTCTACTATGTCATATTAAGTCATAAAAAGGCTATTTTACCTGAAGTAATACAATGCATTTTTTTTTTTTTTTTTAGGCTGGGGCTGGGTTCAAACCCGCCACTTCCAGCATATGGGACTAGCACCCTATACCTTTGAGCCACAGCCGCCAGCCACACAATGAATTTTTTTAAAGTTTGCTTTGGAACTAGGATTAAGTAATCTTTAAAAATTTCCCTTCTAGGCATTGTGGGAGGCCAACGCAGGTGGATTGCTTGAGCTCAGGAGTTCAAGACCAGCCTAAGCCAGAGCTAGATCTCATCTCTAAAAATAGCTGGGCATTGTCGTGGGTACCTACCTGTACTCCCAGCTACTGGGGAGGATGAGGCAAAAGAATCACTTGAGCCCAAGAGTTTGAGGTTGCTGTGAGCTATCATGCCATGGCACTCTACTAAGGATGACAAAGTGAGACTCTGTCTCAAAAAAAAAAAAATTACCCCTAAAAAACCAAAGCTCCCTAACTCCACCCATGTCTCTCCTGTATCCTCTGATGCTGGCACCAATCCCCTCATGAGGTCTCATGAGGTCTCCATCCTCAGGACATAATCACCTCCCAAAGGCCTCACCTCTTAATACCATCACACTGGGGATTAGGACTTTAATGTGTGAATTTGTGGGACACAGTTAGCCCATGACAATTTATGTTAAGGAATTCTACTCCTAAACCAAACATGCATATCATCTACAAGGTTATAACTGAACAATTTCTGAAATCTTGGGGGACACTTCAAATGTCCTTTAATCTTCAGTTTGCTCCTTTTTATGCCAGAGCTTAGGTTCACGTGTTTATTTCGTTTTTCCTGGCCCAAAGATAAATGAACAATTGTGACCACTTCTAAAATACTGCATGAGTAACACACTTAAATTATATGCATCAACTTTTATGAGCTCTCCTCTTGTAAAATTTCCTGAAAAATAGAGCATGATTTCTTTATAAAGGCAATAAAAGAATTGACCCCCTAAGACATTTTCCAGTCATCATATCATTACCCACCCAATTTATGTGTCTTGGGGTAAAGCACGGACACGGAGACTTGGAAGATGGCTCTGTGTGGGGTGTGCATATTTGCAAATTGAGAAAGAGGTCGAAGGAGTTTTTCTCTTTTTCTTTTTTTTTCTTTTTGTGGTTGGCTCATTCATTAATGATCTATTTATATAGGACACGACATGGCAGACGTAATGCTCGGAACAAACAGACAGAGAAGAGGGTGTAGTGAAAGTAAGTTCCTAAGGTTAGTGTAAGTGTTTGAGGAGAGTCATGGCAGGTCGGCCCCTCCTGAGAGCCCCAGAGGCTGAGACTCCCAGCAGGGGGAACTGGTTAACAAGTTTGCTTTTGAACACGTTCTATCAGAGACTTGTCAGGGTTTGACCAGACTTAGCAGTACAAAGAATGTTTTATTTTGTGTTATTTTTGCAAAGTCAATCTGTTGGCAATGTTAGGATGTAGACGGACAGAGAGAGAGAGAGAGAGAGAGAGGCCTCCAGACCATCAGAGTACAGAGGTTTCCAGATGTAAACTGAGAAATCCAGATGTTCTTTTGTTGACTCAGATGATGACAGTGAGAAGAGAAAAACAGAATTGCTGGGAAAGCTATTTGTAAAGGAAGAATTAGTAGAATTTCCTACTTGATTGGGTAGAGGGACAAAAAGGGGACAAAGAGGGCAGGGAAGGTTCCAGCCAAGACCGTTAGGGGAAATCGCTATTGTGGAAGGAGCAGCAGAAGCATTTGGCAACCAGAATTGAGTTTAGATCTATTCAGGGTGTTTTTAGTTTCTTTAAATGCTTGTGTGTGTGTATTGATGGTGTTAGAGTTGAATCTCTTTGTCGGTAAGAATACATAAACATGACAGGATGAGAATTTGAATCTCCTATGAGGACCTGTTCATTAAAAGGAATGTTCCCTGTTGACAGTTACTTTGTGTCTGGCTTTGCGTAGTCGGTGTGGGAAGGAAGGCATATTCGAGCTTCAGCTTTCTAGTTTTGATGAATGTCTTTCTCTTTCTTTCTCTCCTCCCTCGGGATCGAAGGGGGGGTGTGTGTCTCATGTTGACAGCCATGGTCATCACTGGGCACACAGTGGGAGGCAAATGGTGGGACGCAGACAGCAAGATCACTGTTTTAAAACTCAGTATTGGAAGGATTCACAGCTACCGGCAAGTTTCTCCAAAAAAGGCATTGCAGAAAATAATTATGCCAGAATTATTAACATGAACTTTTGACTGTGAGTGTCCCCCACCTCCACCGCTCTGATCTGTACACCTTCTGCACACAGAAGTGAAAGTGAACAAACCTTAGAGAATCCTGCTCAGGCTCCTTCCTAATAGGAACGCAGAAGAGAAGAATGATTAATACTTAGGGACCAGTTACCGTCCGTTAAACTCTTTCTGCTTATTACAACATGTAATCCCCAGGAATTCAAGAGGTAAAGATTATTTTTCCTAATTCACAGATAAGAGGGCTGATCTTCAGAAGGGTCCCAGGACTCCTCTAAAGGTACACCAAGTGGGGTTGTATTTAGGGGTCCCCAAACCCAGGCAATAGCTAATGCCCTGAAGCATTAAGCCACTGAAAATTAGAGTTTTATTTGTTTGCGAGGACTTTGATTTCCTGACCTGATTAGAGGAGATTTGTCTCATAATGAAATTACTTAAATAGCTGGATTGATTCCACAAGATTTCAACAGATTATGACCCCTCTTTTGTCTGCTCCCCCCTTTCTCTCTCTTCTTTTTGTCCCTTTTCTTGCTCAATTGCTCCTCCTTTCTTTCCCTCTCTTTCCCTTGTTCCCTTCTTCCCTCCCTTCCTCCCTCCCTCCCTCCCTCTGTCTCTCTTTGAAAATGTTACTGAGCAAGAGCAAGACCCATCTCTCCTAAAAAATAGAAAAACTAGCCTGGTAGGGTGGCAGGCACCTGTAGTCCCAGCTGATTGAGAGACTGAGGCAGGAGGATCACCTGAGCGCAGGAGTTTGAGGTTGCAGTGAGCTAGGATGATGCCACTGCACTCTACTTGGGGTGACAGAATAGGACTCTATCCATGCCAAAAATTAACTTTTTATTTCATGGATTAAAATCCACTTACAATGCCAGATGATGGCAAAATTCCACCACTTGGAATTCCTGTTTCTTTATCTAGTTTAATTAGGTGATTTCAAGACAAATCTCTAATATCAATAGTACACATGATTACCTTCCATACCTGCATAAAGGGATACATATCTTATCAATATTTACCACTGATGATATGCTTAGCCTTGGGCAAGATTTCTCAGCTACTAAGCAGCTGTACATAGGGATTATGCTGGAATATGCCTCGTGGGATTGTTGCAAGGATTGAATGATCTGGAAAGAGATTGCATGGCACTTCCTGCTTACCATACATGTTGTAAAAAATTCAAATTTTACTGAAATATGTTTTTGCTGCTAGTGTTTAACCTTCCTACTTTTGTAACTCATCTCTATGTATTCTACCACTATGCTTACCACTGAAAAATCGATTACTACAGTTTTACATAAACATTAGCCTTCCTCAAATTGCTAACATATATGATCAAAGTCCTCTCGAAGGGCCTGTGCTTTGGTGGAATCATTTACGTTTACAAAAAGCTTTGGGATTTTTCAGGATGAAAGAAAGGAATTTTCTATATGATTACTGCCACCTGGCATCTTGTATCTGTTATGTTTCTGTGGCTTAAGTGACAACAGTATGTCACACCCCCAAAGTCCTTTGTGTGCAGTAGGAACCCTAGCTGCCAAAATATTATTAGGCTACATTAATTTGTGATGTTCTTCGGAACACTTAGATTTAATGTACGCTATCAGCAGAAAATACTGTCATTAGTATTCTAATTATAAAGACCTTTTATGGTGTCTCTTAAAGTACGACTGAGACATTTTCCTTAAATAAGCGATTCAGAGAGCTAGTAATTCTGGCATCTGGATTGCTTATTAGAAGGATAAAAAATATTTCTAAATTGTGCTGAAGTCTCTACTCATTATAACCTGAAATAAGAAAAGACTGGGCTCAAAAAAAATTCTCTTTTACATTTTCAAACGTTACCTGTGTGTACCTTTCTCTTGTTGGACATAATGCAAGTTTTAGATTCTCTCTGCTACTTTATTTGGAATACAAACTAAAGAGATTGAATGATCTGGAATCCTTCCTTAGGAACATCATTTCCTGTGAAGAGGCCGTCTCCAAATAAGACCAAAAAAAAAAAAAAAAAGGAACATAAAATGACCTCAGTAGTATTTCACTGGTTTTCAACGTCTCTGCATAAAATCACAGGATTTTAGAGCAGAGAGGAGCCTCGAAAAGTAATAAAAGTTTACTCTTGACTTCCGCCCTTAATGATAAAGGATATTAAGGTTAAGTGCCCAAGTCATTCATGTTTAAATCTAGAGTGAATTCTTAAGTCTTGTGAACCACAGAAGCAACACTATCATCTTGTCTTTTTTTTTTTGAGACAGAGTCTTCCTATGCCTCCCTCAGTAGAGTGCTGTGATGTCACAGCTCACAGCAACCTCAAACTCCTGGGCTTAAGCAACTCTCTTGCCTCAGCCTCCCAAGTAGCTGGGACTATAGGTGCCCCCCACAGTGTCCGGCTATTTTTTGGTTGTAGTTGTCATTGTTGTTTGGCAGGCCTGGGCTGGGTTCAAACCTGCCAGCTCCGGTGTACATGGCTGGCGCCCTAGCCTCTAAGCTATAGGCACTGAGCCAACTCTATCATCTTTAAAATACACTCTAGGTTACCCTGGGAAACTGCTTCTTGTATTTTGCTATTTAGACATGTCCCTTTTAAACTCTCAGTGCCTAAACCCTCATCTAACTGGAAACACTTTTCTACATGTTTAGGGACAGACAGAAAATAGTGAGAGAACCAATTCAGTACATTTATTTACACAATGACAACAAAATATAAAGTGACTTAGAATCTATCTGGTTTTGCGACAATAATTGTTTATACTGCTACTTCCCGGGACTTTGGAAAAGGTCAGAAAACATTTGACTGAAGTATTTTCAAAGATTTTTCAGGCTCTCCTCAGTTTTCCTCTAAATTCAATAAAGTATAGTATCATGTTTCCTAAAAACTCTGGTGGATAGTTTGAAAATGGCTTTGTATTTTGAAAATTTCACACTAATGGTGATACACTTTAATGAAGGGTATAAGATATAAAATATTGCACCATCATGGCTCACTGAAGTCTGATTGAAAATCCTAACTTAACTATTTTTACTTTTTAAATTTTATTTATTTTTTGAAGATTTTTTTTGGGGGGGGGTGGGGGGGCAGGCCAGGTTTGAACCGGCCACCTCTGATATATGGGGGCAGTACCCTACTCCTTTGAGCCATAGGTGCTTTTTAGATGATCACAAATAATATTTTTATGTTCAAATATAAACCACATAAACAAAGGCATTTTTAGTACAAGTTTTGTCCTGGAATCTGGCCCAGACCCCGTACTGTAGAAGTTGAGTCTTGGCCATGGTGTCTTGGCTGGTAAACCTTGGGGCTTAGAGGAAAATTAGACTAAGGTCTCCAGTTTAGCATTTTCAAGGATTGATGAAGGCAGTCAGATCAATAATCTCAACTTTCTTTTTTCTCCAATTTATTCCTTTAAAAAGTAAGGAATAATTCATGTTATGTTAAATCTGAGACAGTACTAGGAATAATACATTGGAAGTGGTATTCAGTGAGCCAAAGATCCACATAATTGTCCAGTACTTTTCCTTGATCTGTTAAGAATATCCCATAACTCGACTATTTTGGAGAGACTTAGAAACTTGATTTACACAAACTTTTCTGTGTCCCAGAATAAAGACAATGACTAGATTTATATGGCCTAGTTTACTGAGGCAAATGAAAGCAAAGTATTAATAATTTATCCAATAATTAGGGAAAGCTCAGTTCTACAACTGTAAATGTCTCTTGCTTTTAGATGCTTGGGGTAACTTCTCCCCCTTCTAGTAACATCAGGAGTCTCAATAGATGATTATTTATTAATTGCATATATTTACTTTTAGTAAATTATGAAAAAAAACCCTTGACCTACTCAATAATAAAAGCATTATTCTACAAAATAAGGTCTGAGATGTGAAACAGAAAAAAAAGATTGTTCAGAATATTTTTAAAAAGTATTAGTAAAGTAGGCATCTAACCTTTTTCACAAATATGAAGGTTGTCTTAGGAATCCTGTCATTTCTATGAGTTACATATTCATAGGCTATGAATATAATATTCATATGTAAATTGATTATGAATATATTAATAGTATTAATATTAATAATAATTTAAATCTCAAAGACGGGGGCTAGGAAGCACTTCGGCATGTAGATGAGTAGAGTGCTATCATTATAGGGCTACCCCTGTAGTAGCCATACCACTGAAAATAATTAAGGTAGGAATGAAAAGAAACTTCCTGAACATGGTAAAGAGCAGTCATGAAAACCCATAGCTCACACCAGACTAAAAGCTTGTCCATGAAGATCAGGAAAAAAGGCAGAGATACCCACTTTGGCTACTTCAGTTCATTATACTACTCCAGATCTAGGCCAGAGCAATTAAGCAAGAAAAATAAAAAGTCATCCAAATTGGAAAGGCAGATAGAACATTATCTCATTTTGGAAATGACATTCTCTTATATGCAATAACTCCTTAAGAATCTCTAAAAAAAGAAAAATTAATGGAGCTAATAAACACATTCAGCAACGCAGTAAGATCCGATGTTAACACATACAAATCAGTTGTATTTTTTTATACATTGCCAATAAATCTGAAATTGACATTAATAAAACAAATTGTAGCCACAAGAGCACCAAAAAGAATAAATTACAGAGGTGCAAGATCTGTACACTAAAATATTGTTGAGAAAAATTAAAGAATTAAATACATGGAAAGACCTCATAGATTAGAACACTAAATGTCATTAAGATGTCAGAATTTCCCAAAGCCATCTTATCAAGACTCCAATAGGTTCTCTCTCTCTCTCTCTCTCTCTTTCTCTTTCTATCTCTCTCGCCCTCCCCCCCTTCCCTTCCTTTTTCTCGTTTTTTTTGGGGAGGCAGGGGGGAGAAGTAGAGAAGGTGATCCTAAAATTTATATGGCATTGCACGGGAGCCCAAATAGGTAAAACAATCTTGAAAAAAGAAGAACAAAGTTAAGTCATACTTTGCAATTTCAAAAAAAGTTTCCTCTTAGAGTGATAAGCATGTTTCAGGACCAGGTAGAGGCGATGGTTATACAAAACTATGAATGAACTAAATGCCGCTGAATTGTACACTTTAAAATAGTTTTATGTAACGTGAAATTTATCTCAATGCAAAGAAAAAGATAATTATCAAAATTTTTGCTAGCCTGATGGAAAAAAAGGAGATCCACAAACGTGTCATTAAATCCTAGAAAATTCCGTTCTAAATTTTGTCCTAATAGATTCTTAGAGATTTAAAAAATAGTGAGCCTTTGTTCCTATCTCCTTTTATAAAGGCAGAAACCTTAGGCCAGGTAAGTGAAGACTCCCACTAACAGTGCTAGAATTGCCATAACTGAAAGTAAAAACCTAACAGAGAAAGGAAGAGCATTAGCCCGACAGCTTGAGTGGCATTTTACTGAGTTCTGCTTGCCAGGGAAACGGTGGGAACAGTTAAAAATAGACACGATGAAGGAATCACAACAAATGCTAGGCATATGTCTGTTACAAGATTAAGGTCGGATTATGAAAATAAGCTCTTTTCATGGTTTACACTAGTATTCTTTTCCTTTAGAAAAATACATAGATTAATGTTGTGCTTCAGAATTTTACTGGTTGTCAACTACATATTTGGAGACAATTGTGTGTCTGTTCTGGGCCTCAGTTTCCTCAACTCTAAGAGGCTGATAACAACTTCTCCAAGGGTGGAGAGTATGAGATGATTGATAGAGAGTCCACCGCCTGGCACAGAGTAAACCATTATTACACATTAGTTTTCCCATTTAGAGGAAAACTCTAGCCTAGATCATTAGTTTTCAACCTTTTTTATCTCACTGCACACTTGAACCTATAGTTAAACTTCCATAGCACTTAAATTGTGTTGATTAAAAGGAAGAGTGAAAAAAAAGGATATACTTATTGTGCTTTGACCTTCTTTTGAAAATTAGTTAATGATCTTTAAAATTTTTCATGGCACACCAGTTGAAAATCACTGGCCTAAAGCCATCTCACACTGAGATTTTTGTTTTATATTTTACCATGTTTTAGGGCTTTGTTAGGGGGATGGAGTATGAGAAAGACTTATTTTTAAAATGGGAATCTTCTAGAAAGAAAACCATGGAGCTTTAAGGCAAAATATGAGCCTTTTTTCTAGGTTTTAAGGAATATGCTAACGGTTCCACGCCGTATAATTTTTTTTCTTTTATAATTAAAGGTTATCACAAAGGGTCATCCTGTTACTCTTTCTCATGGATGTAATTTTCTGATTATTGAATTATCTAAGAAAATGCAGGACTAAAATCGAGAATGCAGAGTTGTGTATTTCCTTTACACCTGGCCCCTGTGAAAGATTTATGTCAGCACGGTCTCTCTCCATTTCTATAATGAAAGAAAGCCTGGATTACCACCAGCAATGGGAGAATGTTTTTGTTTTTGTTTTTTTACTAGTATGAAACTGAGCTTTAGAAAGTGACTAATGACATACAACAAACTTCAACCATCCTGAAATGATTTCCTTAGTGAAAGTTAGGGACATTAGAATTCAGCTTTTTTTTTTTTTTAAATTAAGTCATTTATACATAGATCATAACTACATTTATGCCATTATGAGATTCAATGTGTTGATTATTTGTACAAATTGGAGTGCTTACATCCTACTAATCAACACAGCCTTCACCTCATTCACCCAATTACAGGATTAAGACATTTGTGTTCTATACCTGATAGATCCAACTTGTACTTACAATATGCTCCATAGGTGTGGTCCCCCTTACTAACCCTCCCTCTATCGGCCCACCCCCCTCCCTTCTCCTAGAATCCAGATTTTAAAATTACATGCATAGACAACATTAGGATTGTTGTTAAAATCCAGATTGTTAATTCCAAAGAAAAGTAAAGGTACTGATTTCCAATGCTCATAATTGTAAATGTTTTGAGTTCATTTAATTTTTATGTGTTAAGATACACGAAGCTTCAATTTACTAATATATGAGACATTCAATGGCTTAAAAATAGATTGGTAAGAGAATCTAAGACTGTAGGTTATTTTCTAGGTATTGAATTTTCATCCAATTATAACTACTTTTTGCTTAGATAATAACTATAATCTCTGCGGTATTTTTCACCCTGAGAAACAGTGTGCTCACCACCTTCTAAAGTCTTTGTAAAGAGGCAGGAGCATAGCTTTTAAAGCACTGCACGTAGTGATCAAAACGGCGTGTACCAGGCACACAGACATTTAGACCAATGGGGTAGAACAGACAGCCAAATATAAACCCTCCAATATATGGTCAATTTTCCCAAGCGAGCAGAGACTATTTAATGGGAGAAAGGCCAGTCTTGTCACAGAATGATGCTGAGGAAACTGGATATCCACATACAAAAGAAGCTAGGTTTTTAACTGGCACCTTTTTATGCAAAAGTTAATTTAAAATGGATCAAAGATCTAAATGTAAGATCTAAGACTGTCAACTCTTAAAACATGAGAGAAGCTTCATGATATTGGATTTGGCAACGGGCAGTGTGTGTATGTTAAGGTGACCAGACGTCCTGCTTTTGGCAGGACAGTTGTGATTTTTAACAATTTGTCTTGCATCCTGCGGCGTTTTAAAAAAGTCCCGATTTTTGGAAAGAATGCACAAAAAGCTAGGGAACGGGGTGGGGGGGGGGAGCAGGAAGGGAATATAGGGTTTTCAGCTGCCATGTGGCTATTTCACCAGAATATGAGTTTTATATTTTTGTTAACTTTATAATGTTAAACTTTAATAATAACAAATAATTGCTGAGAACTGATTATCGAGAACTGCTTATCAAAGTTTGCATTGTTGTCAGGCCCCGCCCCACCCCATGATGGTGTCCTGCTTTACCAATATTAAAATCTGGTCACCTTAGTGTGTGTGTGTGTGTATGCAGTCAATATAAATTATGTATATGTAATTAACTATATATATATATATATAATTGAGCCTCAAAACTTGAATATCAAAGGACTCTGATGCTTTTGTGAGCAAAAACTCTTTTCATTCTGTTGAATGAAAAGGTAATCCATGGAATTGGAGAAATATTTCCAAGTCATACATAAGAATCATTATTCAGTATATATAAAGAACTCCTACAAACCACAACAAGAAAACAAATAACCCAGTTTAAAAAAAAGGAGCAAAGGGGGTGGCGCCTGTGGCTCAGTAGATAGGGTGCTGGCACCGTATACCAAGGGTGGCGGGTTCAAACTCAGCCCTGGCCAAACTGCAACAAAAAAATAGCTGGGTGTTGTGTGGGCACCTGTAGTCCCAGCTACTCAGGAGGCTGAGGCAAGAGAATCGTCTAAGCCCAGGAGTTGGAGGTTGCTGTGAGCTGTGATGCCACCGCATTCTACCAAGGAAGACATACAAATGATTCATAAAAATAGAAAAAGAACTAATCATTAGGGAAATGCACATGAAAACCACAATCAGATGTCACTTCACACCTGTTAGGATGACTGTTGGGATGACTATTATCAAAATAACAGAAAATAGCAAATATTGGTGAGGCTATGGGAAAATTCAAACCCTGGATACTGCTGGTGGGAATGTAAAATGGTCCAGCCCCTGTGAAAAAGATTGTTTCCTCAAATAATTAAAAGTAGAATCACCATATGATCCAGCAACTCTACTTCTGGTTATATACTCTAAAGAATGGAAAGCATGGACTTAAAGAGGTATTTGTCTCTCTTTCTCACCTCCTTCTGCCTGCCTTCTCTCTCTCTCTCCCGTCTTCCCCCTCACTCTTCTCTGCTCTCTCTCTCTTCTTTTCCCCATTCCCTCCTTATCTCCCCTCTCTTCTCTCCTCCTCGGTGCTGCTCTGCAGCCTGCCTCCCCTGCCAATAAAGACCTTCCCTACCAAAAAAAAAAAAAAAAGAGGTATTTGTATAGGGCAGCACCTGTGGTTCAAAGGAGTAAGGCACTGGCTCCATATGCTGGAGGTGGTGGGTTCAAACCCAGCCCCAGCCAAAAAAATTTGTATACTCTTGTTCATAGCAGACTATTCACAATAGCCAAAATGTGGAAGCAACCCATCCATTTATCAATGCACGAATGTAGAAGAATAACAAAAGGTAACTTACACGTATACTGGAATATGTTCAAGCTTATACAGGAAGGAGATTTCAATACATGCTGGGACATGGATATGCGGCTTGAAGACCTTATGCTCAGTAAAATAAACCAGACACAAAAGGAAATCTGTGTATGATTCCACTTCTCTGAGAACCTAGAGTATTCAGATTCATAAGAGCCAGAAAGCAGAAAAGTGGTTGCCAAGGGGGAAAGAAGACGGGGAATGGGGAGGTGGTCTTAATGGGTGCGGAGTTTCAGTCCTGGAGACAGACAGTGGTGAGGGCTGCACAACATTACGAATGCACTTAGTATCACTAACTTGTACATTTAAACAATGGTTAAGATACAAGTGTAAATATTGCAACCAAATTGTTTGTACCCTTAATCTGAAATTTGAAAAAGTGGTTAAGATGAGATCTTTAAAAAAGGCTAAGGTGGTAAATCTTATGTGTATTTTACCACAATTAGAAAACCATAGCCTGTCCACACTTAAAGTTTTTTTTTTTTTAAATGTTGAACAGCAATAACAAACTGTAGTGTATCGTTCAAGAATATTTTTCAAGGGCGTCGGAGCCAGCAATCCGCAATCCTCTAGAACAGTAGTTCCTAACTTTATGGCACCAGAGACCAGTTTCATGGAAGACAATTTTTCCATGGAGTAGGGGTGCGAGGCAGGCAGGTGGGGGACGGTTACCATATGAGTCTGCAAGCAACAAATTTCTTATGGTCCCTGCTTATGAGAATCTGTATTTGCAGCTACTCCCCAGTGCCTGCATCACCACCCCAGCTCCACCTCAGCTCACCAGGCATTAGATCCTCCATGGAGCGCAACCTGGATCCCTTGGCTGGGCAGTTTACAGTAGGGCTCCCTCCTATGATGATCTAATGCTGCCCCGACCCTTGTCAGACTGGAGTCGGACCTCATGAGGTGATGCCAGCGAAAGGGAGTGGTTGTAAATAAACTTGCCCACCTTTCACTTTCTGCCTTGCCACCTGGTTCGTCATAGGCCACAGATCCATATCAGTCGGCTGCCCGGGATTAGGGACCGCAGCTCAAGAACGGCGCCATTTAACAGACACATAATTCGAACAGTGATGAAATTCTTTTAGCAATTTAAAATTTTTCGGTGGGTGTATTAATCCATTCACGTGCCTATCAGAAACGTACCATAAACACATCCATATAAACAACAAATAATTGATTTCTCACAGTTCTGGAGGCTGAGAATTCTAAGATCAAGGTGCTGGCAGGTGCAGCGTCTGTCGAGGGCCCAAGTTCAGGGTTGCCTATGGCTATGTTCTTGCTGTGGTAACTTTCTGGGTCCCGAGGCAACTCTTGGGGGCCTCTTTACAATGGCACTAATTCCATCCGTGAGGGCACTGCTCTCATGACCTCCCATAAGGTCCCACCTCCTGCTGTCACTTTCGAAGTCAGGATTTCAGCATATGAATTCTGGAGGGACATATTCAGAACCTCGCAGTGGTAAACGGAAATACAAAGAAATGTGTGAGGTTAACTTTGATCATTTTAATAACAAAAAACATTTTAACAAAATATATTTGAAGCATGTCAACATGTAGTCAATATAAAATTGTTAATTTAACTGGGATACATTTGTGTTCTTTTTTTCTGTACGTTGCTTTGGTTTAAAATTTTTTTAAATGTTGCAGTAGCCACATTTGAAGTCCTCAATAGGCTAGTGGCTACTGAATCGGACAGCACAGAATAATGGCATTTGGTTTTCCTCTGGAGCAATTAATCTACCGGGCACCCTGTACAGGGTGGGCACAACTGAAACTTTCCCTGTTGACCACTGGGGCAGTGACGTACTTGAAAGTCCTTCCTCAATTCGTTAACAGGACAAACTAGTAATGTGAAAATTGGCAGCTATCTGCAGAGATCCAGCAACTGTGTTTATGGACTTAAAAGAGAACTACAGAATTGATAGTTTGCTTGGCTTTCTGGGACGTTTTGTTTATTTCTGGCTGGGGAAGCAAGGAGTAATCAAAGAGACGGTGGATGGAGAAAAGAAATATTAAAGTAGCAGGGAGTGGGTGGTGACAGAAGTTGACAAAGAGGCCTTGTGTTTAGGAGAAAAATACAATTTTTATCTTGGGACTTTTTCTTATCTTTATATCACCGTATCCTGAGGCAAATTTTCCCCCAGTAGAAATAGAAGAGGTTGAATATTTTATTTACCAAGTGTAAAAAGGCTACATTATTCTTCTTCCCACCCCCATTTATACATGTAGCACAGCGCTGTAAATTATATATGCAGAAAAGCAGGCAAAGAATTAAATAGTGTAGCAACTGCTTAATCAGAGGGTCGATTGTTTTGAAGTGCTCTCTGTTAGGTTTCTTCTAAGCAGCTTCTTGTATCCATTTGCTTTGGTCTGATGAGTCTTCAGTGAGTAGGGGACTAGGTACCTAAGAATAGAAAGATGATGGTAGGAGGGGCCCTGCCTGGCCAGTGTAGTGTAAAAGACAAACTGTCATTTCCAATTCCATTCAATCTGGTAAGTGCAAATAATAAAGTGAGGAAAGACCTTGATTCCACACCGGGATGGTGAGGATAAGCTTCTGGCACAGAGTTTAAAAAGAGAACTGGAGTTAGCCAGGTGATGTTGGAGGTATGTCCTTCCAGGCTTAGGACAAAATGACAGAGCGTGGAATGGTGAAATGTTAACTGTACAAGTTAACTGCCCATCTATGAGCAAGAGCTTTGAAGGTGCAACTTGGCACATCCAGAAGCTTTATCCTGGGTGATTTATTACCTGTGTGCCAGTAAACGTCTCTACGTTGGAGGTACTCACCAATTGGCTTCGATGCTCCCAACAGTTGTACATGGTAACTGTGGAAATTCAGTAACATTAAGCAACTTGTTTGATGCCTTAATTTGTACTCATATGTATGTGTCTAGGTGTAATGCGAGAAATGCAATGTTGATTCTTTACCTGGGGGATTAGATGGTAAATAAGATAATTGCCAATAGTTTTAACTAGAAGTGTTCATAATATTTATCCTCAAAATATTGACTAAAAATTTGGCTCCATTTAAATTTTTTTAAGTAAATAGTACAGTCTCTGCTGATAAATAAATAGCTCCTATTCATTGATCATAACATGTTAACATTTTCATTTTAATAAAAATTTTTAGATTTTTGAAGAAAGATGAATGTTTGGACATTACACACAAGTTTTGTAGTTTATGTTATTTTTCTTATTTAAATGAAACTTTTAAGTTTTGTACATTCTGCTTTTTAATCCTTCAAATCTAGTGCTGGCAAACTACAGCTCACAATTTAAAGGCTAAAAAATCAGTTACCTAAATTTATAGTGAAGCAGCTATATAAACACAAGTTAAACCAAAGTAAACTAAAGGAAATAATAAAGACTGGAAATGTATAGATAATACAGAAAATTAAATAAATATTTTAAATTAGCCAACTGAATCTAGAAATTTATATATATATAAAATATATAATAAAACTGTGGAGCTTATCTTAGAAAACATTCAAAAAGCATACGACAACCATCTGGGTTATATTAGAAAAGAAAATATATATATATATATTGTCTATATAAGAAACCAAAAAGGAGCTAAAACTATAGAATTTATGGATTAATATAGAAAGGATAATAAGAGAACGTTATGAACAACTTTATGCCAATAAAACTGACAACTTAAGTGAAATGGGAACATTTGTTGAAAGACACTAATAACTAAGAACCAGCATGGGAAGAAAAACACAACCAGAATAGCTTTATTTCTGTTAAAAAGATTGGATTTTTAATTAAAAAAAAATCTTCCTACATAGAAAATCTCAAGTTCCAATGGTTTTACTATTGGATTCTATCAAGTCTTTGAAAAATAAATAATATTAATTTTGACCAGGCGCAGTGGCTCATGCCTGTAATCCTAGCACTCTGGGTGGCCAAGGTGGGTAGATTGCTATAGCTCAGGAGTTTGAGACCAGCCTGAGCAAGAGCAAGACTAAAAATAGAACTAAAAATAGAAAAAGCTAGCTGAGCATGATGGTGCATGCCTATAGTCTTAGCCACTTGGGAGGCTGAGGCAAGAGGATCGCTTGAATTCAAGAGTGTGAGGTTGTTGAGTTATGCTAATGCCATCGTACTCTATCCAGGGTCACAGTGCAATTCTGTTTCATATTATTTTTATTATTATTAATTTTTAGGACTTAATTAAAGCACTTTTAGGAAGTGGAGAGTCCTAGGCCTGACAAATTTCAAAATATTTTCTGATTTTTATCATGATTTAAAAGAAGTTTTCAACAATAAATGAACAAAAAAACCATCTGGACACATGATGTCAAACTGCTAAAAACCTAGATTAAAAAGAAGAGACTTCACTTATAGGAGAACAAAAATAAAAATTACAGCAGACCTCTCGTGAGGAACTATGCAAGACATAGCAATGTCTTTATAGTACTGAAAGACAAAATAAGCAGATAGACAAAGATCACTGTCAGTACAAAATTCTATAACCAGAAAAATGTGGAAATAAAAAATGGGGGTGAAATAAAGATTTTTTTCAGACAAACAAAAGCTGGGAGAGTCCACTGCCAGCAGATCCGACTGTAAAAACTGTTAAAGCACATTCTTTAGTCGGAAGGAATATGCTACTAGACAGAAATCTGATGTACATACCAAAAATGAACATGATACTAGACATGGTAAAAATAATGACAAATATATTTTTATAGTATTTTTTTTCTTTTTTTTCTTTTTTTGCAGTTTTTGGCCGGGGCTGGGTTTGAACCTGCCACCTCCAGCATATGGGACCAGTGCCCTACTCCTTTGAGCCACAGGCACCACCCTAAAGTATTTTTAATTTTTTAATCTTATTGATAACTCTTTAGAGGGAAACATGGAATAAAGCATTGTGGGGTGTATAATATATGCAGAAGTAAAATGTATCGCAACACAATAGAAAAAAGAAACTTGGCAATATACTACTTTTTTTTATTTTTTAGGGGCAGGGTCTCACTCTGTGCCTCAGGTTGGAATGTAGTGTCATGATTATAGATGACTGTAAGCTTGAGCTCCTAGGCACAAGTGATCCTTCTGGCTCAGCCTCCTGCGCAGCTAGGGCTATAGGCATTGCCACCATATCTGGCTATTTTAATATTTTTCTGTAAAGATGAAAGCTTCAATGGGTGTACTGCCAACAGCGGTCTCAAACTCCTAGCTTCAAGTGATCCTCCCAGATCAACCTCCCAAGGTGCCAGAAATACAGTTTTGCGCAGTCACACTTCACAGGTAATATACTATTTTAAGGTTCTTGGATAATTGATAAAATGGTATAGTATAATTTAAATATAGAATTTAAAATGTTAAAAATGTATATGGTAAACTCTAGAGCCACCATAAAAATTTTTTAAAATGAGGTGTAACTGATAAGCCAGTAATCAGAATTAAAACAACAAAATATTAAAACATACTTGTTACTACAGAACAGTGTAAGAAAAGAGGGTGAAGGGATACAAATAATAGATGTAAATATGGAAAACAAATAATAGTTGTAATTCAATCATATCAATAATTAAATGTAAATGGACTAAATAACCTACTTAAAAGTCAGAGACTGTCAGATTGAACAAAATGGTAAAATCTATCTACTATGTCCTGCCTATAAGAAACCTACTGTAAACATAAATACATAGATTAAAATGATAGGAAAAGAGATCCAATGAAAATGATAACCAAAAGAAAACAAAATGTATCATTAGTATCATAGTAGACTTTAGAACAAGGTATATTACCAAAAATACAGACTACATAATAATTAAGGGGTCAATTCACAATAAAGCTATAATAATAGACCTTCAAAATACATGAAGCAAAAATGAGAACTAAAAATTATAATACAAATTCACAATATTACTAGGTGATTTCAACATTCCTTTCTAATTAATTGATAGAACAAGTAGGCCCCCCCCAAAAAAAAACAAGGGTATGGAAGACCTAAAAAAAACACTATAATCAGCTTAATCTAATTTAGGTTAACATTCTACCCCAAAGTAGTTTCAGCTAAAAGCAGAGGTTCCATAACAAGGAGATATGGGCAGTTAGGAATCTCAGCTACAGATAACCTGGCTACTTTGTATGTATAAATTCAAATGTGTTTCTTAATTGAGTCTTATTTAGTCTATAATCCTATGACACAAGAGCACATGTATGAGTGTACCTTCCATTGAAAAAAATTAAGGTGCCTCGGCAAGAAAAAGTGTGGCTCAAACCTGTAATCCTAGCAGTTTGGAAGGCTGAGGTGGGTGGATTGTTAAACTCTGGAGTTCAGACCAGCCTGAGCAAGAGCAAGACCCTGTCCCTACCCAAAATAGACAAGTTAGCCAGGAATTGTGGCAGGCACCTGTCATCCCAGCTACTCAGGAGGCTGAGGCAAGAGGATCGATTGAGCCAAAGAGTTTGAGGTTGCTGTGAGCTATGATGATCCAAGGCACTCTACCCTTGTGACAGAGTGAGACACTATCTCAAAAAAGAAAGGAGAGGAAAGGAAAATAAAAGTTTAGGAGGTCAAAGCCTTTGGTTATAAATAGGATATTCCTATCTAAAGACATATTGTTTCCATAGGAGAGCAAAAGATAGAATAAGTTGGGTATTTTTCATAATCAATTGTCTGCCCATCCCTTCTTCGAACTCTACTTTCAACTATTCTGCTATACTGAATTTCTTCCCTTCTGTCTTTGCATTTTCTGTCTTTGTGCCTAGAACATTTTCCTGGTCTTTAAAAATTTCTCCCATAGTGTTTGGCACTCATACTTCGTCTCCTTCATCTGGTCTTCTCTGCTCTGCTGTGTTCTCTAAGTATAGGAATCATTCTTTGATTAATGCTACTACCTCCATTGCCCTGGATCATAGCAGGTGCACACACACAGAATGGCATGAATTAATACAACTTGTGCTCTTCATAGCTACTTGTGAGATTAGCCCACCTTCTGGGAAGTATGTTCCTGTAGTCACTGTAGCACACACACAAAACAAATATGTAAATCTGTTTCTCCAAGTACCAACCCAGCTTTAACCTGTGTGCCTGAGTCCTTTAATGTGTACCAGACAGAAAACCATGGAGGGCTAAAAACGAGTCTTAGAGTTGGGGTTTAAAAGACATGTGGTTAAGCCCTGGCTCTGCCACTGTCTGTTATTCAGACTTGCTTAAGTTGCCACCCACCTAGAACATTCTACTTAGTAAAGTATCACAAGAATGGAAAAGCAAGTATCCAAAGTACTCAATACTAATATGAAACCAGTAGATGAACAAACACACACTCACCTGAGAAAAACACTAGTCAAGTCAGGTTAGTTGGGGAGAAGGGGAAGGGGGGAGGGGGAATCGATGTGCTGGGGGAGGGGAGAAGAGAGAGGGTTGGTGTGCTCCCGTAACAGGCACAGTGTAAGAGTACATGGCACACCTCCTGGGCGAAGGGCACAGCTACAACTTGGGCTTTACCTAACAAAGGCTAACAATGTAACCTAAGCATCTCTACCCTCATACCCACGTGAAAACAAAAAAAGAATAATGTGGAAAGATAGCAGACATTTCCCTACCCACGACTGGCTGAAGGTTTCATTAATAATTTCAAAGCAGGACCACATTGTATATTATGTAGTCTGTCAAATATGGTTATACTTTAGTAAAATGACTTTTGTTAAATACAAAAGCAAAATCCACCCTCCTTTTTTTCCCTAAGCCACAAAACTGGGACTATGGCTCTCTCTCGGAGGTTCAGCCATGTCACAGAATTCTAGCCCATAAAACGTAAGTGGAAGAGATGTCTACCCCTTCCACGTTTGGCCAATCAAACCTGCATGCTCTACCATTTATCACCACGGTTCCAGGTCCTCAGTGGGATATCCCAGATAGGACTGTCCACAGTGACCCCGAAGGCCATGTTGTAAAAGATGGTAGCTGATCACCAAAATCTTGGCTCTGAAATGTCAGAGCCCAATGAAACAGAGCTACTTGAGTTAGGGAACTCCTACCCCCATATCAGAGAAATATATTTCTGTCTAATCCATTAAGTATTTGGGGTTATTTATGACAGCAGCTCGACTTACTCTAGAAACATAGACCTTACAGACGAAATCATGTATCTCGCTCCTTAACACAAACCCTGGCTCGTCTTCATAGTATCCCCTTGTGTATACTATGTGTACACAAAAGTATCAGTTGTCATAACAGAGTCTGGGTGAGAAATAAATCAGATGGGAAATGAATGTGCTTTATAAACTAAAAAGTGCTGGGTAATATTAGATAGTCCAGAGCTCTGTCTCCTGATGGGTTCTAAGAACTCAGGGAATTGCACTTCAATGAAGTCTTTTCTCTGAAAGTGGAATTAAGCTTTCTCTGGTCGCTTACACACTTTCATTTTACCCTTCTGCTATCCATCCACATACATCCACCCTCTTATACTGGCTTGCTTTCATCATTACCTGCTTTAAAAAAAAGTCTGTAATTCGGATTCACTTTAGCAAATGTGTAACTTCCTGGAATGCGTCATACCACATCAGGCCAGTGGCCAGCAAGGTATGGGGAATGTGAAAATGTTATTAACGGGGGCAGAAATCCAGACTTGTGAGGTGAAAAATGACTTATAAAATGAAAAGAGAAATCGTACATGTTTGCCTGTTCTGGAAAGCTCTTACTGTAAGATCTTCCCCGGGAGAGGAAGAAGAAAGTAATTGTGATCGTTGCTTCTTCCGCTTATAGAAAAAAAAAATACTCTTCTAAACTTCTGGCCTCCTTAACCAATGTTTCTTCCCAACTCTGCTTCTCATTTTGGAGTCTTAGTAATGCCCGGAATATGCCTGTCTGTTACAGGGACTAATGAGCAGGAGGTAGCGAACATACAGCTTGAAGAAATTAGTCATCTGCATTTAAATGCGTCTGCGGACGATGGCGCATCCATTATTGCTGGAGTCTCCTGCATCTGGGTAACTTTTAATATTAAATAAATTAGGCTTTACTTACTAAATGTTTGCTTTCATCTCTGGCTTTTAGATAGGGCACAAGTCAAAGTATGTAAGAAACAAGAAAATCAAGCACCAGAGGAAGCATCCTTAAGTTTTCCAAGCCTCTTGATTCTGGCCAGTTCTCCCTTTTTGAGGAGTAACATTTTGTTACTTTTTATTTGCAATATTTTACAAGCCAGATGAGAGTCTGAATGGGCACACTGTATCCTGTGAGCGTTCATACAGTTTAGTTGAGTTAGTGCCAGTTATAATGGAAGCATTAATACAATGCTCTCATGAGAGTCGCGACTAGGTCCATGTTGTCTTTAGGCCACGTTGTAAGACACACAAAGACAGGCCATTTATTCATTCATTTACACAACAAGTGTTTTCAGGCTCCAAGCTGCTCAGTGCTGGAGATACTAAGATGAAAAAAGACATAATTTCTGCCCTCAAGGAACTCAGCCTCATGGTGGAGAGAAACACAAAAATAAAGAGTTCCTATCATAAATTACATGCAGTGACTATAGGACAGCACCTTTGAACATTTAATTCAAACTTTACTTGCCCTGGGGCTCTAAGTATAAGGATTATTCAAAATTATTTTTGAGGTTGTTTTGATATTTTGTGGTTTCTTTAAAAGTCAGATGGAAGATAAAATTCTACTCCCCAAATGGTCGTAATTGAAAGCGAATGCACAAATAATTAAGTATGCTATAGGAAATCAGATGTCGGGGAAAACACTTAAGTTTCAACAAATGCAGCTTTTTAGAAAGCCTTGTTAGAATCCCCATTTCCTCTTTCCCTCCATCCCTTTCTCCTTCCTTCCCCCTTTTCCTGTATTAATTGCCTTCTGAGTGCCCACTAACTAGACTGTAAGCCCTAAGGGCAGGCGTCCTCAAACTACGGCCCGTGGGCCACATGCGGCCGCCTAGGACATATATCCAGCCCGCTGGGTGTTTTTGCCACTGCTGCTTGTCCTGCTTAGCAGCGGACTTGTCCCGGGGCCCACAGTCCAGCCCTCCAATGGTCTGAGGGACAGTGAACTGGCCCTCTGTTTAAAAAGTTTGAGGACCCCTGCCTAAGGGGGTAGCGACCTGGTCTTTGTTGGCTGTGTTTATCCAATGGCACAGAATAGGAGCAGTAAACTCAACTGTTTCAGGAAATAAATAGGCCTGGGAGAGTTATACTATGTAGAGATGGTAGGGCTAACGTAGCCTATAACTCCAAAACCTTAAACATAATTTCTTTTCCATTTGCAAATATGTATGCATGTGTGTGCGCGCGTGCATGTGGATGTGGATGTATAAACCAGCACTGTTGATTGTTAGAAGTTAAAATGTACGTTACAAATCTTAGGATGCTTGGGAGGCCCCCAGCCCTGGCCATGTAGCAGGAAGAGCCCACTTCCCTTGCTGTCTGGCCCCCCCACCCCCCACCCATATTCTAAGTCACAGGTTCCTAGGGGAACAGACTGTTACTGTTCAAAATGCCCCCCCTTTTGAAATTATTACAGACTAATATTTCAATGTTTCCTTTTAACATCCAGTAAAATTTAAATGGATTTTTTGAGACAGAATCTTATTCTGTTATGCTGGGTAGAATACCATGATGCCATAGCTCACAGCAACCTCAAACTCTTGGGATCAAGAGATCCTCCAGCCTCAGCCTCCCAAGTAGCTGGGACTAGGGGCACCTGCCACAGCGCTCTACTAGTTTTCTATTTTTAGTAGAGACCAGGTCTCACTCTTGGTTAGGCTGGTCTGAACTCCTGAGCTCAAGCAATCCATCTGCTTTGGTCTCCCAGAGTGTTAGGATTGCAGGCATGAGCCACCAGACCCGCCCTTAAAATGGCATTTTTAACACTAAATACAATGACATTTTGGATACCCCTAAATCTTTAACCTTACCAAGAGTTGTTCTTTAAGCCCTGCTCCAACCTAGAGGTAAGTGTGAAATATCTATGCTTATCTTTGAGAAGAATAAATACTGTAATTTAATGTCTCATAGAAGGCTGTTGAAGCCTGTTGTAAATTTTTGCAGGAGTATTTCAGTATACAAAACTGTTACGCTTTATTGTTACAAAAGAACATAGGTACCGGGGAAACGCGTTCTATAGAAATTTCCATTGTAGTCAATACTGCTGACATGCACCCTGTAATATGAAAATCTGTGTTATTGGGGTATCTGACTTGCGTGCTCTAAAAGACACGTTCTTGCTATAGCCACTATCTTCTCAAGGGTTCAGGATCTTAAGGCGGTGCTCCTTGGTCGGAAATGTGATATTAAGACTTCTTAACCCTACAGAAAAAGTTCAGCTCTGCCAGGAGGAAAGAAGTGTTAATTGACAGAGATTAAGACAACCGAGAAGTCAGGAAGGAAGAAATTGGGGCTCAGGTGCTGGCGATTTGGATCTGGCTGGAGAGGCCAGGTGCAGACTCTGGCGGGATTACCTGAGGATCCTTGGTTTCCCAGCCCCGTTTTTTTTCTGGCTCTTTCTTTAACTGGCCACGGGATGGTCTTTGCAGACGTTTGCTCTTTGGGGTTGCCAGGGAATCTTGACTGATTCCAGCCTTTCGCGCGGGAACCCAGAGGGCACTACAGTCCCCTCTGGAGTCAGAGACCCGACCTCGACCTCCCCAGGCTGTTAGGGTCCCGAGAGCTGCTGGTGGTGGAGCCCTGGGATCTGAGCTCGCGCGCCGGAGAGAAGCACCTCCCGGGCGCCAGGCCTGGCTTTCGCGGCTTTGAAAACTTTCCAGCGCCTGTGCCACGGCGACGCGCAGCGGCTGGGTCGGAGCCCAAGCGGCCCGCGCCTCTGCGAGGAACTTTTCGGCGCATCGGCGGCTTGTCACTCTCGCTCTCCTACGCGCCTCCCCTTGGCTCGCGCGCCCGGGGCAGGCTCCATCCCTTCCTCCCTCCTTTCGGGGCGAGGACCGGGCACCAGCGGCTCCCGCTCCCGCCGCTCCCACTCCGCTCCGCCAGTCCAGCGGACCAGGGCGCCCCTTTCCGCGGCCCCAGCCGCGCGCCGGCGCCGCCGCCTCTCGGCCCCCCGCGCTCCGCCGCATGGCCCGGGCCGGTCCCGCTCGCTGACAGCCGGGTGGCTCGGCGCTGATCCCCGGGCGCTGCGGGGCGCTGTGCCCAGCGGCCGGGCCCAGGCCCCCGGCGGCCCCCAGAGCCCAGTGGGGCGGGGGGGTGGCGGGGGCGCGGAGGAGGAGGAAGAGGAGGAGGGGACCCGCCGCCAGGGGCTGGCCGCGCGCTTGCAGCCGACTTTTCGCCAATGGTCCAAAGCGACATGTCCAAGTCGCCTCCCACAGCGGTGGCGGCGGCGGTGGCGCAGGAGATCCAGATGGAGCTGCTGGAGAACGCGGCTCCCGCGGGGGCGCTCGGAGCCGCCGCACAGGTAGCGAGGGCGCCGCGCCTTCCCCTTCCTTTGTGAGCCGCGGCCGCCGACCTCCGCCTCTCCCCGCGCCGCGGCTCCCGCTTCGGGATCGCCGGCCTCGCACCTCCCTCCTGTCTGGCTCTCCGCCGCCGCCTCCTCCCCTCGCCGCTTGCCACCCTCTTCTCCTCTCCAGGCGCCGGGGACCCTGCCCCTTTGCGCCTTGTCCTGGCTCTTCTCCGGCTTCCATTTTTCTCTGCTTTCGAAAAGCAAGCGGGGCAGGGCGGGGGAGACCTGCCGGGCTCCCGAGGCTTCCCCCGGGCTGCCCCGGCCAGCCCTCCTCGCCCCTTCTCGGGAGAGGCACATGGAGAGACATGAACCAGGCGAGTGGACTGGACCTGCTCAAGATCGTGAGTCCGGGTGGGCGGGAGGGCACTCGGCTTCCCGCAGCGCTTTCTCCCGCGCCGACCCCTCTGGCCGAGCTCGGAGCCGGGTGGGAGTGGGGGTGTGGACAACGCGACAGAAGTGGCCGCCGGGGGTCCTGTCCGGACCCCCCACCCCAGGGCTGCCCCGCCACCCTCCGCACCTGGGGCGTTACACCGGCCGCCGTGACAGCTTTCCCATCCTGTAGCCTCCGGCACTTGCCAAGGTTTGCCTGGACCCCTTAAAAGGAGTGCGAGTAGGGGATAAGAAAGTTTTTATTTTTCCATTTCCCCTGAAACGTTAGCCATTTCAGGGAGCTTCGGGATCCCCTTTCTCTCCGATGAGTATCCGCGCTTGCTGGAAAAATTCAGCTTTGCTGCGAGTTGTGAAATCGGAGATGTCAGTTGTAGGCGTCGGGCAATGATAAGGTGGCTTTTACGTAAGGCTTTGGCAGGTACAGTGTGGATTACAAGCACCTCCGGGTCTCAGCGGTGAGGAGTCGCTCAACTTTTATCCTAGCGGGGAAATGACTTTCGGGCTCCTAGCCAGGGATGTGAGAAGAGGTCCGGGTTACGTTTCGGAGAAACGTTTCTTCTTTGTTTAATGATGCCAGATTGTTGATTTCACGTTTGCCAGGTCATAAATCGTGGTAAGATATATGTGTGTGTGTATACACACATACATACGTGCCTTTGTGTACGTGTTAAAGGACTACCATACAGGGACGGAGCCCAGAGCCGCTAGCCCATGAAGGCTGCACTGCTCTGTGGCTGTCGTCTTCCTAAGATGAAAACGGAGTACTCTGGATATTTTGATACCTTGTAACTACAGCACTTCCAGTGGCGTAATAGTCCAGATTCATTGAACTTTCTTTGAGACTTGAAAGTCCATGTGCTAACTTAAAACGCTGGTAATACACTTTGATCCAAGTTGGGGAAAGAAGGCAGAAACGAAGGACTCGTGTCCTATGAAGTCTATTCCCGTTGTGGTCCTAAAGTAGCCAGATTTCTTTAGAGTGGGGACCTGTAACTAACCAGCTTCTTTCCTGTCTAGCCCCTGCCAGAGAATCTGAATTCTAACCGAGACAGTTGGCTTTTGTTCCAGATTCCTGACTTCATCTAGACACTTGCCAGGTTAAATGGTAGTGAAAAATATATTCAGAGATCTCAGTGATTCCAGGATGAAGGTCTTGAATAGGGCAGAGGACTTTTAGATCTTCTCTTGACTTTGATCTTTCTTGAGGGATTTTTTTTTTTTTCAGAAAAGTTTTTATTCTTATGATAAAAATAGAGTTCCTGAATTCCTGGAGATCAAAGCTAGAGCTGACATAAAACATGACTGTGTTCAGATAAGAGTTACTAATTTAACTTTGTAACTTATGTAATCAAACGGAATTCAACAAATGGTGATTGTGCATTTGCCAGGGGGAATGATTCTGATGTGAAAAGACACAGTTTCTGCCTTCAAAGAACTTATATTTCAGTAGGGGCAAATGTAATAAATGTATAGCCATTGGGTGACCTGGGGCTGTAAGAGACAATTGTACTACTTCCTAGATGGTCTGAAACAGCTACAGGTCATGAAGATTCTATTCAGAGGAATCTGCAACGACTTCATCAGAAGGTAGCATTTGAAAGGAGAGTTGAAGGATGGTTCAGATTACAACAGAAATTGAGAGTTAGTGGTGGGAAATCAGGTATGAAGCAAAGTCACAGGAATTAGAAGTCTCTTCCTGAGAACAGTAGGACCTTTGTAAGTTGGCCACCCCAGGGACATCTGGAGGTGGTCGAGGGGAGGAACTAGGCCTCTCGTGCTGAGATGTACAGGTGGTGCATGTTCGGTCTAGGAAATTAGATCAACTTTTAAGGAGGTGGTCAGTGTAGGGAGGTGGTCAACTATGGAGGTTGTGCTGGCTTCATAATCTTTAGTTTGAAAAGAATGGGGAAAGGGTACGATTTGGCACAATTAGGCATAAGAGTGGCAAGGCAGTTTGAGGCCACAGCTTGGCAACTCTGGAACCCGTAGTATATTGAGCAATAGAGAATTGTGAGCAAGGCTTAGAAGTGAAGCCATGTGATGGCTCATTGAGAAGACCCACCTGGGAATGTTCTGTACAACAGAACATTTGGGAATCTCAGGAGTCCCGAGGTAGAGCTGCTAGGAGGGAGGCTGAGGTAACAGTTTGGGCAAGAGGAAAAGGAATGGAAAGATGATGAATCTGACAGGTCTGTGCAACAGACATTTCAAAGATCAATTGACAGAAATTAATGAGTGATTGCATAGACTCAGGGAGAGAGGAGAAGGAGCAGGATGAATTTTCTAGGCAGGTAAGAGGTACAAATGTCCGACAGCATCGATATTTATCTCTGCCTTTCAAAAATAAAAGCAGTTTTACTTGAATTGTTTTCCTATTGCATCCGTTATTTGAAGGAAATATTGCCTTGTTTGTTTTATATCTACTAAATCGTGGCATCACGGGGCTCTGTGAAGCTTAGCAAAGGCATCTCTCCATCTCTCTGGGAAGCAAAGCTGCTGAGAAAGGCGGGTGTCTCAGGAGCATCTCCCCAGGGGCCCCCCTTTTGTATCTATTAAGAATTGCTAGATAATTCTACGTAGAAATGGGATTTCTATTTGCAAATGGAGCTACTAGGTGATCATGGGTTAGAAGAATCATTCTATTGCACCTCCATAGAATTGTATGATTCCACAGATTGTAGGAAGGAAGCCAATTTGCCTTTTTGTGGGGTGGTTTTTTGACCAAAATAATCCTGGAAGGAGAAAGCATGCACCTAGTTGCCAGTCTCTTTTTTCCCCGACCACACAATCCTAAACAAAATGGATGTTTCCTACATGAGAGGGGAAAGACAGTCTAACTGCAAATTCTTGAAAGTTCTGATGTAAGAACTTGGCATTGCTTTGCAGGTAAACTGTTGAACAGTTTCAGTGTGAATTTGGACACAGTCAGGCTCCTGTGTCCAGGTGCTCACGTAGGACCCTCTCCCCCAGCTCCAGAAGAGCAGTGTGTGGCTTTTGAGCGTCTGAAATGTGTCTGAACTAAAATGAGCTCTAAATGTGAAATGCAGACCAGGTTTCAAAGACTTCATGTGAAATGAGGAATATGGGACATCTTCATGAGTAAATTTTACGTTGATGACCGTGGAAAGGAGAATATTTGGGATCTATCATGTTAACGCAAATGCGTTGTTACAATTCATTTCACCTGCTGCTGTTTACCTTTTGAGTGTGGGCAGTAGAAAATTTCAGTGGTAACTGTGACTCCTATCACAAGGAACAGCCTTACTATAAAGTCTAGAAATAGTAACGCTCTGGGAAGTTGCATGGTTTCTGTATGAAGGCTGGGAAGCAGGTGGCAAGGACTGGGAACAGGACGGTACCAGAAGAGGAAATGGAGGAGAAACCAGACCAGTCTCTCAGCAATGTAGGCCTCAAAGAGATTGTAACCGGCACCTCCAGTCACACCTGGAAGTGAACAGACAATAACCAGAGGGCCTGTTTGTTTTGCTCCTAGCAACAGATCCCAGCTGGTTCCACCCCAGCTGAGTTTGCCAGATGCTTTTCAAGCATGTTGTCGTCATGCAGCCCGGTCAGGGCACCATCCTGAATGGTTGGAGCAAGGAGTTTTATCGAAAGGGAGCAACAGCTGTTCCCTGGCAGCCCTTGAACCGAGTCAGCACTGTTTGCCCAAAGCATTCTTAGGTCTGGGGTACGAGTCAGTCTTCAGCAGTCTCCAGGGTTAGGAGCTTTATCTTATGGGCCCTGTGCTTTCTGTTTTGCTAGAACCTTCACTCCCGACCACCATGGCTTTTGACCTGAGTGGTATTTTTGTTCTGGTATTGCATAGGAGAAATTTGCAAATGTGCCAATCAGAAATTCTGAGTGCTTTAGAATTTGAAATACAGGATCTGACTGATCTGAGGTTTAGTTTTTCAGGTTGTCTTGCTGTTTTTGTCTTTCGTGTTCTGTAAAGAGGAGTTTACCTGTCGCTGTGCTTAATTCCTTTGAATTACACAGGGCGGTAGCCTGGGTGCTCTCAAGAGCTGCTCAGTGAAATATATTAACCCTCTAGGAGCTGGTGGCATTCTTCAATTATGTGACTGTAGTGTGGAACCTGCCTACACCCTACAAACAGTGGATGTCAAACACTGTGTATTACTTCGATCTCTAGAGAGAGAAAATTCAGTTGTGACACCCCTTACGTTAACTGGGACTGTCTGGGAGATTTTTCTGAGCCTAGCAGGAGACAGCATGGGTTGCCTTGGTGGTCTCCAGCCCTCCCTCCGTGGGCACCTCCTTGGTGGGCAGATCTCTGCTTCCTGGCCTCATCCCTTCTCCCTCCTCCACCTGCCCGTGCCTCTCCCTCCACAACAAGAGAACCTCTATTTCTGCAGCCTCCTCCTAATTCCTTTCTGCTTTCATGCTAAGTGATCCATAGAAAAAGCAACTGTTATCATTTCTCCCCTTTCCCAAGAAGGTAATCTCAGCTACTTCTCACCTAGCCAAGGATCTGACATCCTTATTCACACTAAGCTACTGTGAAATGAGATTTAATGTCCAAATTTTGGGCCCTAAGATGAAGGAGGTCTCAAATCCAAAGGGATGAACATTAATGAATGCAAATTGAGAGGGACGGAAACGAATTGCCGGCATCAGAATTATGCTCAAGGCATAATTCGTAGGTGTAGGTGGGAGAACTGTCACCATAACCATCAAAGCACAGAAGCCAGGTCTGTCTTAAGGTTGTCACCAGGGGCTGCCAAGACAACTTCGTGTGCCCTGCTGAGATCTCCAGTTAACTGACAACTTTTGTAATTAACAACACGGAAATCAGATTTTAATAACCTGTGCGTGAGCTCTTATTTGCTGATTTTAGGACGAGAGTCCAGTTTAAAAAGCTATTTGGTGTCAAGGAAGACAGTTGTTGACACTGAGCTGATAGTGACATGAGCCTGAATTTTGCATATTATTTGAATAAGTCATAAATATATTTGTAGACATTTCTGAAATCTTTTTTATTTTCTGGTTTCTGAAATCTTATTTGGCTTCGTTGGTGTTCTGGGACAACTAAAGGAATTTACATATGTGTGAGTTGTTTTTGTTGTTGGTTTTTGCCTTTTTACTATGGTGACATAATTTGTTTTCATTAAGCTCCGTATAGCTAATAGGCAAAGTGTGGAAATTAGTGACTTTTTGGACTGTTCTAAAAAGTAGTCATAGTAGATTGTCCCTTGTGTGTGTCAGGGTCAATCTATGGGTAGCAACTTGCACTCTAGCCAAATTCTTTTCTTTTTTTCTTCCTATAACCTGGGTTGCCTAATGGTTGACTATTTCAGATATTGGTCATTCACATATTTTAATGTTTCTAGAAAATATTTAGAAAAATGTTCAATAATAGTTGCTCTATTTAGCAAATGAACCAAGAAAATTATGCTTTTTTTTCAAATTTAGTCAACTAAATATTTGAACACTTAATCTTACCTTTCTTTTTTCTACATGGAAGAGGTTTGACCTTCATTTTTTTTTAATTCCTTCAAATAAGATAGTTTCATGGATTTTAAAGTAACTGGAAAACAAATCATTTCAGCAAGTTGGACTTAATTTTAAATAGATAGTAGATTGAAAGGAAACTTAATTTTGTAGTGGCAGTATAAATTGTCACTAACACTTTTTTGAAGTAACATAAAAATGGGCTATTACCTTTAATTATTTTCCTTGATCCTGGCTATTGTTTTTTAAAAACTAGTTATGGCATAGTCACTCCAGAGTTTTTTCTTTTAAAAGACTTTGGAAGTTACTGGTGAAATTCATAAAATAGCAGAACAGAGATATAATTAAGCATATCTATTTTGGTTTTTAGTTCTACATGATGGCTTAGGGATTTGCTATTATCACTGTTAAGGTATGGGTAAGTTAATACTTGAAATATATCATCCCTCATACATTTCAGTGATTGAAAGACAATGCATTTTCCTCAAAATTATGACCCGTTTGCATGCAATTCAAGGTATAACATTATTTTTTAATCTTTAACCTGTCTTCGTACAGTTGAAAACCAGTAATTTTATCATATATACATTGCATGGGTAGCAAAGTACACCTATAATGTTTATGAAGAGGATTTTCAGGGGCTTTGAACAATTAATGTGAATTTCTAAATGTGTGACTTCTTGCAGAGAGTAACAGTCTCGGCTAGGACTAAATGTCCTCCCCATCGTGTGGCCCTTACAGTATCTAGTGTGCCATTGTGAGCAACCAGGACAAAGCTTACACACCCAGGCAGCTGCAGAGTAAAACATTTACCATTAAGGAGCTGAAATAAAATGATGATAGAATTGCAAAGACACTCTTTTCCACCCACTTATAGATGGTATTAGAAGGAAACGTAGGTTAGGATTATATTTTGTCTTTGTTCTTAGAAGTTATTTGGGCTCGGCGCCTATAGCTCAACCGGCTAAGGCGCCAGCCACGTACACCTAAGGTGGCGGGTTCGAATCCCCAGCCCGGACCCGCCAAACAACAATAATGGCTGCAACCAAAAAATAGCCGGGCGTTGTGGCAGGCGCCTGTGGTCCCAGCTACTTGGGAGGTGGAGGCAGGAGACTTGCTTGAGCCCAGGAGTTGGAGGATGCTGTGAGCTGTGATGCCACGGCTCTCTACCCAGGGGGACAGCTTGAGGCTCTGTCTCAAAAAAAAAAAAAAAAAAAAAAGAAGTTATTTGTACTCCTTGCAAAGCTAAACGATGTATCTAAGAGACGTTGCCTCTACCTCCCCGAAGAAACACATTAGGCCTTAAACATACTCTCAAGCTAGTAAGTATTTTTCCATATGGAGTAATACAATTTTTTTTTTAAACTTGAAGATTTTTGTCTCTTTTTATTTTAGTCCTCTTTGGCCTTGGAAGTCACATCTGTCCAAACCTTTACATAATAATTGGAAGAGGAAGAACATAGTTAAAAGAATGTTACTTTTCAACAGTTTAGGGAACACTGTTTACATAAGTAAGAAGGATAAGCTGTTAAGTGAGGAAAACCTTAGATGTTACATTGTGAAAGCCCAGTCCAGCTTTTTTTTTTCCTTTTATGAAGCTGAGAGTTAATTAAATGCCATGGAAACACGTTTGTATTATACAAATCCCTTAGCTACATTGACAAGAACAAACATTTAAACAAATGCTTTGCTTTAAGATTGTACCACCCTCTCACTGGTTGCAAAATCATCTGGACTACTCATGATGCAAATGTTTATAATAGCGTTTCGCTCACCTCAGTGCCACGTATATCATGGTTTATAAGATACTTTTATTTTAATGAAAACCATAGGAATATGGAACGCATCTTCAAGTAGCATTTTCAAAACATGAACTTGGTGATCTATAAATAGTAGATTTTGTAAATTCTGATAATCTGATGGAGTCTCTGTGAGCCTAATAATTCTTATTATATACTTTAGTGCAGTTTGTTCCCACACGTTCTGACTCTCATGTCAGTATAATTTTTAAAAAATATTATTTTGGGCTTGGTGCCCGTAGCTCAGTGGTTAGAGCATGGGCCACATACACCAGGGCTGGCGGGTTCAAACCTTGCTAGGGTCTGCTAAACAACAGTGAAACTACAACAAAAAAATCCAAGCATTTTGGCAGTCCCCTGTAGTCCGAGCCACTTGGGAGGCTGAGGCAAGAGAATCACTTAAGCCCAGGGGTTTGAGGTTGCTGTGAGCTATGACGCTACAGCACTCTACTGAGGATGACATAGTGACACTCTGTCTCAAAAAATGAACTCTTATCATGTGCTAAATCTTATGCTAAATGGTATAAATGCATTATTTTATTTCATACTTAATCCTAGGAGTTGGTATTTCACTTAATCCTTAAAACAACCTTTTTTTAACAATGAGAAGACTGATGCTTGAAAAGGCTAAGAAATTTGCCCAAAGTCAGCAACAGATTCGAACCTGTGCATTATGTTTAATGCTCAGTGTTGAGCTATTTTGCCCTTATATTTTGAAGTTTAATGTTTGCAATACTCATCTGTGCTTAGAATTAAACATAGATTGATCCATAGTTCTTAGAGCTCTGAGTATAAACTGCGGTAGCTATGATAGGAAAAACCAAGTTCATTTTTATAGACATTTGCACTTGGTCCAATCCTGTTATTGAAACAATTCATCTTACCTTGAACATCCTGATCTTAAACGCTTGTTTTTAAATGCTCTGTCTTTTTTTTTTTTTGAGAGAGAGCCTCAAGCTGTCCCCCTGGGTAGAGTGGGGTGGCATCACAGCTCACAGCATCCTCCAACTCCTGGGCTCAAGCGAGTCTCCTGCCTCTGCCTCCCAAGTAGCTGGGACCCCAGGCACCTGCTGCAATGCCTGGGTATTTTTTGGTTGCAGCCATCATTGTTGTTTGGCAGCCCGGGCTGGATTCGAACCCGCCACCTTAGATGTATGTGGCTGGTATCTTAGCCACTTGAGCCACAGGCACTGAGCCTAAATGCTCTGTTTTTAGAGGACTTTGCTTCTTAATTGCTAACCTAGTCACAGATAGCATACGTTGTTTTAATACACTAGTCCTTTGTCTAGAAACCTCTCTTTCTATGGACGGATTCCAGATACATTTTTGTGATTTTACCACTATGTATATTCTAATGACGCTCCAAAGGGTGGCAACTTATCACTTGTTTGGGCCTTTGATATTTTCTACAATGGAGCTTAGATTTCTGTAAAAGGGTCTAATAATAATCTCACTTTTCTTGTTCTTTTTTTTTGGTCTTTTTTGCAGTCCTATGGAAAAGGAGCTCGAAGGAAAAACAGATTTAAAGGCTCTGATGGAAGCACTTCCTCCGACACTACCTCAAATAGTTTCGTTCGTCAGGTAAGGGAGCCATACGATTTACGGCTTTGTTAAAATGAGTATAGTTTTTTTTCTTTTAAAGTGGATTTTCATCTTCATCCTTAAGCTTTTCTATTGTATTATTATGCTTGCTTTTAATTGAAGTGAAAAATGGGCCGTTTAATATCATAACTAAAATACTTTGATTCTGAGTGAGACTAATAGTAAACACTCTTCCCTGGAAACTTGGGGAATGGCAAGGGTCGAATTGATTTTGGAGAATTTCTGCATCACAGAATGAGAAAGCTTTGGGGGGTTTGTTTTCTGGTGGTTTTGGTGGGGTGGTGGAGCGTCTGTGTTCCCAGATGTGAAGTTGAGTGAACTTGGTATTCAGTTAGCTGAGTTCTCTGCTTCCCGCTTTCTACTTTGGACTTGAATTGAAAGAGAGAAAAGTGACCTTGGTCTTGTAATGGTCAGAGCTACTGAAGTTAAGTTGAACAGGTGGTATCTTGGGGACATAATTTAAGCAGTCTCTGTCTTTGGAGACACGGCCTTCTTTTCAGTTAACAAGTGGCAAGTACCTGCCCAGCAGGTTTGAAACTGTCCCCTACCAAGTAATGTCAGTCTGTCTGTCAGTCTGTCAGGTAAACATGTTTATTCATGGTATAGGGAAGGATTTCAGTTACCAGAGGAAGAATGTAGGCAGCTAGACTTCTGAGGGTTATCATTGTCTATTGAGAATGAAGGGTTACGGTTGTATGTTGAGAATGAGGTCTTCAGGGCTGCCTGTGGCTCAGTAGGTTGGGTGCTGGCCCCATATACCAAGGGTGGTGGGTTCAAACCCAGCCCTGGCCAAACTGCAACAAAAAATAACTGAGCATTGTGGCGGGCACCTGTAGTCCCAGCTACTCGGGAGGCTGAGGCAGGAGATCACCTAAGCCCAGGAGTTGGAGGTTGCTGTGAGCTGTGACGCCACAGCACTCTACCGAGGGTGACAGAGTGAAACTCTGTCTCTAAAAAAAAAAAAGAGAGAGAGAGAGAATGAGGTCTTATCAGGTGTGAGTGAAGATTCATCTTCTTCTTAACCCCTTTCAGTGGAGTGGAAGATGGTTGTGGTGTGGGGTAGTGCCAGACACAACCTACTTTCTTGGCTGAGGGATGGCCAGTGTCTGACTGATGCTGTCATAGATAATCTATCATGAGTGACAGCCCATTTCCCACAATGGGGTTGTCAACAGCTGCCTCCCTACATCATGGCCCTACATTCCACCTGCCTGAGTGGTGATTTCTATCTTGGCTGGTGGCTGCCTCCTGACACTGTCCTTAGACAGACAGAGGGTGGCTCCTCCCCAGCCATCAGTGCCCCCTTGCAGGATTGGAGTATGCCAAGGATATGTCCCTGTAACTTTTAGGCAACTGGAAAAATTTGAGTCCTAGTCTATGCCAATTCAGAATTGTTGTGGTTGTAGAGAAAAGGAGAGTTGATGATGAAGGGGCGGAGCTGGTTTGTTCTTTTAGTAAGAGTCATTTAGAAAGAAAAGAGAAGCTGAAGCCAAGTGAGGCCGAGCCCTAGAGCATTGTTCTCGTGCTGTCAGCAGGAGCTGGGAAGACTGTCAGAGGAGCCAGAGGTGTGTGTGTGGGCCTGATGTTATCAGGCAGGATGCAGGCATGGCGGGCTGAGGATGAACGGAGGGCCTTGGGACACAGTCACTTAGCTTAGGTGAGCCACTTAAAGGGAAGTTACCCAAGGCCTTATTGATTTGAAGCATGCATATTAATTCTGCCTCTGGGATAAGAAAATTGAACCTGGGGATCTACAATCCCCCCGTTCTGAGTCTTCATATCGGGGCTGAACATAGCAGGACCTAAGTTAAAACAGAATAAAACAAAAACCCATGAACAAACACACACAGATACACACAAGGCAAGCTTCTTAGTGGGCATAGTAGCTGCAGCAAGGCAATCAATAATCCCGAGCAACTTGCTGAAATTGCATGAAAACAAAAACTAATTGGTTTCACGTGAGCAGCGTGTAGCAACGAGACCAGAGCAGAGCGGGGCTCAGGGGCTCCTGTAAGCGCTGTAAAAACGTCATGGGAGGCAATTGTCAGACCCCGTTTTCCAACTGTCTTTTCAGCTATAAATTCCTCTTTCATGGAATTTTAAGAACTCAATTCACAAAGTGAGGAGGGATTACCATACTGCACTTAAATTAACTGGAAGTTTTTTTTCTCCACACAATAACTTTCTTGTCATATTGTGTGCTTGAACCACACAGTTATAAATGATAAAGAAAGCCGTCCAAGTATTTAATTTAAATGTAGATATACGTTGCCAAAGGAAGCAAAAGGGAACTTATTCATAGGGTAAATATAAAGGTACGTCTCCCAGAGTCTTAGTAGGACGAGGTGCTACGGTGTGGGTGTGGGGGTGCTGGTTACACCAGCAGGTCATCCGAATTCTGAGGGACTAGCTTGTGTCTATCACAGGAAGAAAAATCCCTGTCTTTGGCAAGAATTCCGAGTTAAAAATTCTATCTTCCCTTTGGTAATTTAGACTCTGTTCTGTTACAATAGCATTAGTACCTTAGCTGCCATTAATAAGCGAACTGAATGAGCAAAAGCTACCATGAGGTAGCTAGAGATCTGGTCGAGAGGGCTTCCTGAGACTATTAAATAATTGAAAAGAACTCCTTTTATATGTGTTCATTTTTTTTTTCTATAAGTGGATGTTTTGTGAAGCAAATGACTTGTTACAACGTGTATTACTTACCTGTTGGTGGCTAGGAAACGTAGATAAGCCGTAAAAAGGTATTTGTTAATATAACTGGGCTTTATTTAAAAATAGCTTAACACTTAGCTTCTAATACTGTTCTTCCATGAAAAATAATTTCTAGAGAATTTTGAAAACCTTATTTTGAGAAACAGGATATGGTAAGGCCTTTTAAAACTGGGAAGCATTGGGTACACTTTTTGGTATGCTTCACAGTCGTGAGGTTTAAAAGTGTTAGAGGTTGGAACTGCGATAATTTTACATAGAGGAAAAGAATTAAGAACTTTTCTTTTCGTAACTGGGAGAATACCATGGACTTTTTCATGAACTTAATTATGCCGCTTCCCCTCAAATTCCACTTTGGAAACCCTGACAATGTGATTGTATTTGGAGATAAGGGCTCTGGGTGGGAGTGAAGGTTGCAGGGGGGCAGAAGGGTGGGACCCTAGTTCAACAGGACTAAGATGCTCATGAGAGGACAGAGAGGCCCCAGGGATGTGGGCACAGTGAGGAAAGGTCATGTGTGAAGACAGTGAGAAGGTGGCTATCTCCAAGCCAAGAAGAGTGGCCTCCCCAGAGGCCAACCCTTTCACACCTTGACCTTGGCCTTTCAACCTCAAGAACTGTGAGGAAATTATTTTCTGTTGTGATACCCTGTTGTGGTATTTCGTATGGCAGGTGGAGCAGACTAATAGAGATTTATATATGATTAGGCTGGAAACCAGGCCTTTAAACATAAAACCACCTTATTGACCCATGACATGCTTGGCAGAAGACTACACAAAACCTGTGTTCAGTGTAAGTTTCCTTCAAAGTCAACACCCACATGGAACCAACACCCAGATAAAGAAATAAGCATTCAGCATCCCAGATGTTCCCTTTCAAACCTTATCAATCAGCATTCCCTTTTTTCTTGCTAAAGATAACCATAGTCTTTCTTCTGGTACCATACATTTGTTTTACCTATTTTTGAAGTTTTACATCAAAGGAATCATTTCATGTCTGAATTCTCTCACCCAGCCTTGTGATTGTTATATTCATCTGTGTTCTATATTTTAGTAGATGGTTGATTTTTTTTTGCTCTACGGAATTCCATTGTACAGCTATAGCACAACTGATTCATGAGGTTCACTGTTGGTAGACATTGGGTTGTGCCCAGTTGGGGTTATTGAGGAGAAGGCTGCTATACACATCCACGTAACTTGGTACACACAAGTATGCATTTTTCTTCAATAAACAGAATGGAATGCTGAGTTCTATGACACGCATATGTTCAACTAAAGAAAACACTGCGAAACATTTTTCCAAAGTGGTTGTACCAACTGACACTCCCACAAGCACTGTGTGATGGTTTCTGTTGTTACATATCTTTGTCAACACTTGGTATTATCAAATTTTTCATTTTAGTCAATCTTATGACAGCTTATGTGATAGCTCATTGTAGTATTAATATCCTTTTTCCTGACAACTAAGCCACAATTTACCTGTGGTTGGCCCTAGGGAATATCAAGGGAACATTATATTATACATAGGGTGCCAAAAATAGACACATTTAAGCAAGAAAATTATATGGACGGTGCCAAAAATATACTCATTTAAGCAAGAAAAAATGTATAAAAATTGTAATACTCCACAGATACCAATAGCAAAACATGAATACAACTCATGTTGAACAGTCGAAATCAAATATGTCTTGAGCATTACAATGTTAATACAGTTTTTTTAAAACTTAAATGTGTATACATTTTTTTGGCACCGTCTGTTCATAATCTGAAAATCTTATGCAAGTATTTTATCATTTTTTGAGGTAAATGTCTCATTAGTCCTATGAATTGTCTAGAACCATTATATTAAAATTACAACTGTTTATTAAAATATATTCTGAAATATTGAAATACCAATAATAGGAAGAAAGACTATGAGAAGAAGAGGAAAAAGCATTTATCCATCATTTTATCTTTTCAGACTTTTAAGTATGCATTTGTAGTAATCATTTACCATGTTCTAAGGAAACTTAAGGAGAATCCTTAAAGTCTTAAGGAATATTTGTTTATAAATGTGTTTCTGGGTTAGGCCCTGAAACAGGACAGCATGCACCTTGAAATAAATTGTATGGTCAGAGATGAAGGTTCCATTTTGTCTATTTAACCAGTTCACCATTAGTTAACCAACTAACCAGTCTTCTGGCCCTTAATGTCATCAACCTATTTGAAGTCAGTGGCATTTCAAAGATGGGGGCTGGGTGGAATGGTATCCCCATGAAGTTAATTCTCCCCGCCCCACAGAAGATGACTTCCAAGTTAGAATTGAAGGTCTAGGCTGAGTTTGGATCAGGTTGGCATCTGTTCACAGAGGAGTCAGTGCTGCATCTGGCAGACATGAGTGGGGTTTCCCAGAGGCTGTAGAAATGAGGCTGCTTTTGGTTCTTCTCTGTGTGAACATGTTGTAAAGTGACGGACTAGCTTACGTTACAAAAACTCCAAACATGGAACTTGCTCTTCCTTCCCCTTTCTTAAAGCATCGATTGGAATGAAAGTTAATTATGGTTTATCTGATTTTTTTTTTTTTTTTTGAGACAGAATTTCACTATGTCACCCTGGGTAGAGTGCTGTAGCATCACAGCTCACAGCAACCTCAAACTCTTGGGCTTAAGCAATTCTCTTGGTCAGCCTCCCAAGTAGCTGGGACTACAGATGCCCCCCACAACACCTGGCTTTTTTTTTTTTTTTTTTTTTTAAAAGAGACAGAGTCTCATTTTGTCACCCTCAGCAGAGTGCTGTGGCATCACAAATCACAGCAATCTCCAGCACTGGGGCTTATGTGATTCTCTTCCCTCAACCTCCCAAGTAGCTGGGACTACAGGTGCCTACTACAACACCCACCTATTTTTTTGTTGCAGTTTGGCCGGGTCCAGGTTCTAATCCACCACGCATGGTAGACGGGGCCTGCATCCTACTCACTGAGCCACAGGTGCCTCTCTGGCTATTTTTTTTTTTTTTTTGTCGCAATTGTCATTCTTATTTTAGCTGGCCCAGGCTGGGTTCAAACCTGCCAACTTTGGTGTATGTGGTGGGTGCCCTACCCACTGAGCTACAGGTGCCGCCATCTTATCTGATTTTCAAATTCTCATTCTTTTATGTTGCAGATAAAATATTACCTATATGCAATACATGTCCTCTATATCCTCCAATTACAATTTACATATTCATATTTTAGGAAATTACAATATTATAAGGTTTACTTAAAACGATAGAAGCAGGGTAGTGGTTCAGCACCTGGACCCTGAAGCTGGGCCACATGAGTCTGAATCCTGGCTCTGCTAATAATCGGCCTTCAGACGAGTAACTTAATCTTCTTGCACTTGAGCATTTTTACCTGGAAAACAGTGCTTTGAAAGTTAGGTGCAGGGATTATGTGAGCTAATACATGTAAAAGTTCCAAGTGATTGAGCACTGTACACCGTATAAGAGCTGGTTACTATTACGTATAACTATCATTGCCTATTTAGAACAATAATTAAAATCGGAATAAGAAATAGACCATACCAGAGGAAATAGTCCTTTATTAAATGCGTGCTGTACGTTCTGTCTGTATCTGCACAGGGGCAAGTGGAGTAAATCTCCACGTTCACATTATAAGTAAGGATGGAGTCAGAACTGGAATCCACATGGCTGACTGTAGATTTTGTCTTTTACTGGTGATGCTCTCCTCCCTTGTAGCAAAAGGATGTGGATAACTAAAAATAATAAAATAATAATGTTAATGTTAATAATAATAAATGTTAATTTTTTCAGCTAAGAAAGGTGTGTAGAAGGATTCCTACTAGTGCTTTGAGGATGAATGCTTGCAAATGGACAAATCATTCTGCTTTTAACTTCTTTATAGGAAATTGAGGATGCCTTTAGCAGTGTAAATGTTCACTAGGCATTTGGGTTTTACAAACATCAGCACCATGACTTGCCTCATCCAGAGGGGCTCAGATTGTCAGTTTGTGCGACTGTTCGGGCCTATCCCACTGCTCTTGTTGGAGATGGAGGATTGGTATTAGAAACGTGTTTATTTCTCTTTCCTCTCATAAAAGTCACAGGAGCATAAACTTTTCAGAATTCTGAGAGTCTTCTTTTTCTTTTAAATAAACAGAAATGGACTCAAGTATGAATCACCTGTTGTGAGGTTTGACTGAGGTTGATGTGGACCCATGAATCATCTTTACTGGAAATCGGGATCAAGTTACAGATAGATGCAACGCCTGGTTTTATATCATGCCGCGTCAGAAGCTGTGCCCCTGTATATTGGGGCTTTTGCACTGTAAATAGTCATTCTAATTCTAATTTATAAAGGGACGAAAAGTGTCAAACAGGACTTGTTAGGAGCTGTGGTTAGAATTAATGAGGGTTATTTAAATTATTTACTTGTTAAAAATTATAAATAAAGCTGTGGTTATCTTGAACTTGATATTAAGTGAATTCTACATAATCAAGGTTGTCTTTGGCCATGTGTCGGCAGCAGGTCCATGAATGAGGCTTCATCCATCATGATATGAAACCTGGAAAAGTTACAGTTCTTGAAAATCCTTTGCATTTAGGGTCCTGCCTTTATTTCTAGTCCATTAAGTGAATTCATTTGTCAGAGAACTTAGCTCTTTCCTCCTTAGACTCTGCCGTCTTAAATGGGTTTAAAAAAAAAAAGTTGATTTTTAGCACCAGAACCGAAGTGGGTAAATTAACTTACTAGAAGAATAGGTAGATTAAAGTACCAAGGCCTGCCTGGCATGGATGGGGTAGGACGTTTGTGCTGTTGTTTTCAAGAGATTGTGCAAGAACTGCCAACTGTATAAATTCTTTGATACTGCCAAGGTCAGGGGAAAGTATGTACATCTGCAAATAAGAACTGGTCCTCAAAGTCAAGGTGACTTGGCTGGGGGTAGAGGAGGCAGCCTTGGTGGTTGCAACAAGCCCGTCCTTAAATACTGGCTTGTCGCCAATTAGTCCTGTTGTCATTCACCCTTTGATTCTTTCATCCTCTCTCTCCCTTCCTCCCTGTTTTTCCTTTTTCTTTTTCTCTCCCCCCTCCTTCCTCTTCCCTCTTTTTTTTTCCTTTCTCTCTCTCTCCCTTTCTTTCTTTTTTAGATTTTTTTCATTTTCTTAAAGACATGTGTTCTCCTTATGTACCTGGCAGCATTCCCAAGAGGAACACCAAATGCTGAGGGGCTGACGGCCAGTTTTGCTTTATTTTATGATTGCCCAGTGTAGCCATTTTCATTCAGAGAACACCGTCATCAGAGATCTGCTCTCTGCTTCCCCACGTAGGGCCAGGACTCACCAACGGTTTGCCCTGATTTATTTTTTTAAATGTAGGTTGCCATGTTGTACTGACAGGTGTCCTCTGTGTGGAGTGTTGAGCCTTAGAGATCAACAAACAGCTCCCTTTGGACTTTTTCAAGTCCCATTATTCCTTAGGGCGAATAGGGAAGAGCTGGGTAACTGATCTGGGGCTTTGCTCACCAACATATGTTGTGGTTGTAACGAAATAATCCTGTAGCATCTAACGGCTTCCAGAATACAAATCAGGATGACAAGACGGAATGAACCAAATATTTAACAGAAGGCTGCGTGACACTTTCAGAACATGGTATTCTAAACACATTCCATCGTCTCTCAGTACCGTGTTCCTGGTGCTGCCTTTTTAGATCTTTTGTATTAGTTGAGATTGGCTTTAAATATGAATGATTAATCACAGAGATACACAGTCTGTTTTTTCAGTTTTGTTTCTCGAAGGCAGATTAAACCGCGATAATGATTACAGACTCCAGGCCTGCGCAGACTGATATGTTTAGGGTTGGATAAATCTTTCAGTCCTTAAATACTGGCTTGTTGCCTTGTTATGCTGTATTCGTCACAAACACAGCCATAAATAATAATGTAGTAGATTTATTGCCACTGTGACTTCCTGTACATGTCTATCTTATTAGGCCTTCGCTTCGGTTTTTGTGAATGGCAGGACCTGTTTTGGATCCTCTTAAGAACCTTTCTTAAAATGTATCAGTATATACATATTAACCTTTTTTTATAAGGAACTTCTCCCCCACCCCCATGGGATAAGCCTATATACTACTAAGAAAATTTTACTTTTTTCTTTATAGGAGATATATGTAGTTTGGAAATATTTAAAACAAACATCAGACTTTGTTTTCCAAGATAGCATTAGTTTTTAGCACATCTAATTGAACAGAATTTTTGAGGGAGAACAATGATTGGATTATATGAGAAATCATCTTTATCCCTAGATGGTTTTTTATGAATTTGGAACACCTCACTAAAGTAGGTTGACCAAGGCCTCTAATTGGAGTGCTAGGATTATAGGCATGAGCCACCATACCCAGCTGATTGTCTGGACTCTGGAAAGGACACTCCCCCTGATCCGCTTTCTCCTTATGGCCTCCAGAGAGTTTTACCATTGCACCCTCACCAGCTTTTCTTCCTTGGGTTATTTTCTGTGAACCAGGGGCCTTCTTTATCTTGCAGAGGGAACATTGACCTTTAATCCCATTCACGACGCCCATTTTTTTGTACTGGCGTACAAAAATGCGTTGATTTCTCTTTCATCTAGGTGTTTTGATCTGAACGTTGGAAAATGGCCAATCTCATTCTCTCTTTCTTTTTAAACTTCCTCCCCAGCTAAAACAAGAAAACTTTGATTTGAAAGAAGAATAATACGGATAACGTATTAATGTGTCAGGGCTGTAATAGCAAAGTAACACACGCTTGGTGTCTTCAACAACAGAAATGTGTTGTCTCACCATTCTGGAGGCTGAAGTTCAGAATCAAGGACCCAAGCAGTGCTGGTTCCTTCGAGGGCTTTGAGGGCAGGACCTGTCTAGGCCTCTCTCCTTGGCTTGGAGGTGGCCATCTCCAAGTTCATCTGGAGTTCTCCCTGGGGTGTGTCTGTCTCCACATTTCCCTCTTTTAAAAGGGCATCAGCCATTTGGATTTGAGCCCACCCTAATGACTTCCCTTTAAGTTGATTACTTCCCTTTAAATTGATTACTTCTATAAGGTTCCTATCTTCAGCCTATCACCAAATAAAATCACTTTCTGAGATATTAGGGCTTAGGTCTCTAACACATTAACTTGGAGGGGTGGGGGAGACACAATTCTGTCCATAATGGTGACTCTGTTACAACTGGCTTCCTATATAACGTTTTTTGTTTCCTTGTCACTTAAGTGTTTACATGAAGATCAACTTACACTAGGAAGCATTGAATCAAAAAGCCCATATGTATCAGAAAAAGAGAAAAATGTCTTCTGCTAGACTGCTAAAAGAGTAAAATGCAGCATTTCCCCCATGTGTGTTAATACAATTGGTATAGAAATGGAATAACTTCACATCCTTTTTCGTAGTCAACCTAGAAAATTCAATATCTTAATGAAGAACCTGCTTTAGATTTCTTTCTCATATGAGTTTTCTTCAGGTTATTTATTCAATTTCTCTGAAGTTTAAAATCTGTTCCTAAGGCCTCAATCATTTCTAGCTAATGATGTGTCAGAGATTTATAAAATGTTTAATAGGCTTGGGTTGTTGAAAGATTAAATTCATCAGTAGAAGCTAGAATTTTGTTCATTCTTCAGCATAATTTTTCTGATGGGTAAAGTACACATGAACTGCCCCATATATAAAAAGATGGGGTTGTCTGTTTTATAATGGCTGTGAATACACTCAGGTTTGTACAACTAACTGCGTGTGTATTCTGGGGCTGAAATTTTACCTTTTCTTCTTTTATGTGTAAAAATGGGGCTGTATTTTATAATGTAATTATATAGGCATTCATGCGGAAGAAAAAATAAATTTATCATAAGGACATTTGCACTAGATTGTTTATCACAGCTCAGTTTACAATTGCCAAGATGTGGAAACAACCAAAGTGCCTATCAACCTATGCGTAGATTAATAAACTGTGGTATACCTATACCATGGAGTACTATTTAGCCATGAAAAAGATGGAGACTTTCTATCTTTTGTATTAATCTGGATGGAGTTGAAGCACATTCTCCTGGGTAAAGTATCACAAGAATGGAAAAGCAAGTGTCTAATGTACTCAATACTAATGTGAAGCCAGGAGATCAGTGGTTCTCAACCTTCCTAATGCCATGATGTATTTTCATTGCTACAAAGGGGTCACGACCCATAGGTTGAGAACTGCTGCAGTAGATGATCTAATACATGCCCACACAAGAGAAAACCTCAATTCAGTTGAAGTTGAGAGGAGGGGGAGGAGAAAGGGAGAAGAGGAGAGTAGGGAGGGGGATTGGTGTGCTCCCACTTAAGGGGCACAATGTAAGGATATATATCACACATCTTGAGTGCTGGATGCAACTACCACAGGGACTTTAGCTAACAGATGCAAACATTGTAGCTTAATTGTTTGTACCCTTGTATTAATCTGAAAAAAATAAAAGAATAAAAATTGCAATTACATACTTAAGCCAGTGTTCTCCTCAGAGTGCCAAGATTATTTAGAAGTACTTTTTATACTTCCATTCCTCACAGCACATTATTAAGTCTATTGAGTTCTTGCATTCATGACTTCAAGCTCATAGAAGTGTAGTACCAAAAAGAATGAGGAATTAAAAGCCTCTCTTAATGTTTCTCTCTGATGATCACAGAGACAGCTGCTGCAAGGATAGAACCACAGGACAGGTCAGAATGCCCTGTTATGTATTTACAATGTATATGGAAGACAGGGGAAGTATCAAAACCCACATGTCATCTCTTGCTGATTGATTGATGATGCTTACTCACTTACCAAGGCCCAGATCAGACTGAAGAATATGGTTTCCTTTCTTCAAGGTCTTATTTACATTCATTTTTTTTTTTTTTAACTAAACAGAATGTGGTAAAGGAGTCAAATCCAGAAATCTCTATGGAAGATTTCACAGTCAAATGGATTATTAGCATGCGAAGGGGGTAGGGTTGGAAGTGTGTGTGTGTTGAAACAATTCCCAAAGGATTCCAATGTCCATTTGTGATTAAGTCCTCTTACCTGGAAGGGGTTCCAATGTCCCATTGGGTCATAAGGACACAAATTAGGCAGGAGTCAGCTCCCAGGAAAGCGGTAATTGTAGACAGGACTTAGTAGCCTAAAAATAACCAATGGTTAACCTGAAGGATGTATGTTTTTGTTTTTTATTGTTGCGGATTCATTGAGGATATAAAGAATTAGGTTATACTGTTTGCATTTGTTAGGTTAAGTCCCTCTTATAGTTGGGTCCCGACCCCAAGCGGTGTGCCCTACACTGTAACCCCCATCCCCTCCCCTTCCCTCTCCCTGCTCTGGTTCTCCCCATCCCCCACCTTGAATTGACTTGAGTTTTTCTCTTACATGGGTGTGAATTAGCTCATCTCCTGGCTTCATATTAGAATTGAGTACATTGGATTCTTGCTTCCCCATTCTTGTGATGCTTTCCTAAGAAGAATGTGTAGTATGTGTTTTTGTAGAGGAGCAGAAAAAAGTCCTTTGTGAGGCCAGAGAAGGTGATGTTTTAATTCTGAATAGTGAACATAAAGCATCGGAACACCGATTCCAATGATAATTTAGAACAATGTCAGGGCCTCCTGTGTTTGTGGGCCGGTGGATACCTATGTGCCTGGAGTTAGTGTGCATGGAGGGACAGATGAGAGGAGAGGTCAGAAGCTTACAAGGGCACCAGGGCACAGAGGGCCTCCCGGCCACAGAATGTATGATGTAGCATGCTAGGTGAGGAAGGGCTGAAGGCACAGGCTGGGTCAGCTGGGGGGGAAATCAAGTATTGTCAAAGAAAATATTTGACTAAAGATGACAAAATCACCAAGGTGCACTAATGATGTGCCAGCCACACTGGTAAACACTGAAATCATTAGCACAACACGATGACGCCGAGGCTGCGGGTGTCCCCATCTTAACAGATGGTGAATGCAGACCTTGAGAGTTTAATTAATTTGCCCAAGTTCACACCCTTATATGTACATAGTATCATATCAGATTGGTATATTCTTGGGAATGTTTAGGTATTTGTTGGACAGCAAGAAACTTTTCAATAATGGTGAAGCTGAAAGTGTGGTATAAAAGTCAGGGGACGTTCTGGGTCCTTAGGCAAAAGCTAGCGACCATCGCTGGGGGTCTAAGGTACAGGTTCTGCCCTGAGCTAGAATTCTGGTAGCACCTGAGAAAAACATTGAGTTCTAAGAGATGGGTTGGCCTTGTGCAGCCCCCAGCATCATCCAGGAAGCAGGAGGTCATCTGTTTAGGACTGAGCACATATCAAGGAGGCTATTCAGCGTTATTGAACCTGTAGGGTGGTTATACAGGTATTAATTGCGCCAGTCTTTTTCTGCCAGTTTGAAACTTTTCAAAAATAGTTTGGGGAGGGAGGAAACAGGTGGTGGAAGTGGGCAGGGTGTTAGATGATAGGCAGGGGTTCCGAGAGACCAAGACCCCAGGGCAGAATCAGAGGGGCTCTACCTGGTGAACATCTGACCCCCAAGGGATGAAGAAGGGATATAGTAAAAGATTCCTTCCATGGTGTCCTGCCAGCCTCTTCAGAGACATTTCTGGGCCGGAGGGTGTGACTACATCAGAGTTGGGAAGTAGAGGTGGATGCTTTCTGCTGGCAACATTATAGAGTTTTGCACTTTTTCAAGAATCTCTTTCTCTGGGTGTGATGGCTCATGCCTATAATCCTGGCACTCTGGAAGGTCAAGGCTGGTGGATCACTTGAACTCATGAGTTTGAGACCAGCCTGAGCAAGACAGAGACCCTGTCTCTACTAAAAATAGAAAAACTGGCTGGGCGTTGTTGTGACCCCTGTAGTTCTAGCTACTAGGGAGGCTGAGGCAGGAAGATTGCTTGAGCCCCAGAGTTTGAGGTGGCTGTGAGCTATGATGACACCCAGATATTCTAGCCCAGGGAACAGAGGGAGGCTGTCTCAAAAAAAAAAAAATCTCTTTAAATGTTTACAACAGATAAAATAAAACCATGTGCGATCACAACATAAATAGGTTTTCCTTGTAGACGTCAAGTTGAAGGTCAGAGGGTTTATAGCTGCAGACGGCTGCTTATCTGCATTCCGTATTGTGGTTTTTTTCCATGGATTTATGTAAACGCCTTTGAACTGGTGCGGCTGACGAACAGTTTCCCTTGCGTGGACGTAGTCATTAGTGGTCTTACAAGTTCAAAACCAGCCATTCTCTCCCTACCGCAGGCCATTTGTTTGCGGGAGAGCAGTTTGAGAAAATTAGCTTCTTTGGTTACAGGAGACACCGCCCTTTACCTTGCTAATTATCCTCCTTGGGAAGAAGAATTGCATCGTATTTATTAGACAATTCTGCACGCAAATGGTCTTTTGGCAGATGTTTACAATATTCCCATAAAACAGGCCAAAGTGACTTTTCTAGCTTTTTCCACCATTTTTCTCCCTGGGGCATCCTGAGATGGGACGTATAACGCGAGCATAAACTGTGATGATGGAAGATGATTTCTTGGAGACTGACTTTCAAACAGTTGTTTCAGACTACACGTCTGTGTTGAGGCTTTTTTATTCTAAGCAGGGGAGTAACTCTGGGGTTCAGGTCTTGAAGGTGTCTACATTTTATTAGGGAACCGTTTCTCTGGCTATCTCTGTGTGTGTGTGTAGGATAACTGCATTGGAAACTGGGTTCCCTTTACTGATTCTCACTTATTTACTTACTGGCTTTTTTCATGGACCCGAGAAGTGCCTTTTCCAGACACCAGACCAGGCATAGAATGAAATGACAGGATGAATATTCCTAGATGAGAATATTAAAGTACTAAATGTATTCATGCATTAAACTTCTGCAGTAGAAGTGAATGCAAAGGCCGGCGTGATGCTCACGCCTGTAATGCTAGCTCTCTGGGAAGCCAAGGTGGGTGAATGGCTTGAGCTTAGGAGTTCAAGACCAGTCTGAGTGGGAGAAAGGCCTCATCTCTATTAAAAATAGAAAAACCAGGTGAGCGTTGTGGTCCCAGCTACTTGGGAGGCTGAGGCAAGAGGATTGCTTGAGCCCAAGAGGCTGAGATTGTTGTGAGGTGTAATGATGCCACAGCACTCTATCCAGGGGCGACAGAGGGAGACTCTGTCTCTTCAAAAAAGAAAAAATTGAATGTACAAATATGGGTACTCAGGGAAGAGCCTCATTATACCTTTGGGAAATGGAGTGATCTTTGCAGAGAAGGTCATATTCAAGGTGGATATTGAAGGATGTGGGAAAATGTTCTAGGAGAAGAAATGGGGGGAGGATGTACCAGCCTTTGAGAGCTCATTCTGCACAAAGGCAGCAGGGAGGGATAAAAACTGATGTGTTTCATTTGTTGTGGCTGAGGACTGGGGGGCTGGGAGGCTGGGTGAGAGATGAGGCCCAGCAAGTGCAGTGAAGCCAGGTCCTGTAGGTGTCAGATAACAAAACATGTACACCATGGAATATTATGCAGCCTTAAAGAAAGATGGAGACTTTACCTTTTACATGTTTACGTGGATGGAGCTGGAACATACCCTTCTTAGCAATCTCAAGAACAGAAGAAAAAGTATCCAATGTACTCAGTCTTACTATAAAACTAATTTATAACTTTCTTATGAAAGCTATAATCATCTTACCAGGGTACATGTGAAATTTACTAGGTATAGAATATGTCTTAACACAATAACTAAGAAAATGCCGTGAAGGCTATGTTAACCAGTTTGATGAAAACATTTCAAATTGTATATAAAACCAGCACATTGTACCCGTGATTGCATTAATGTACCCAGCTATGATCTAATAAAACAAAAACAAAAAACATGAACATTGCTGCCTGTGCTCCCTGTCCACAGGGAGTCACCTGTGGCACCATCTTGATTTTCTCCTCAAGGCCTCCTCTGTACCAGGAAAGTTATTCACATAGACTGGTTCAAATCAGCTGTTCAGGATGTGCTCCCTCCCAGAAAGCATCAAAAAGGAGTGTGTTTTTGTGGATTTCTCATTAAAAGGGCAGTTTGTTTATTAACAAACTCCGCAGGCCTTTTGATGTCTCTTCAAGCTGACATTGGATTGACCATGGATGTTTCTATTTCTGTGGTACGGGGAGTTGTAAGTTTCTGGGTCAAACATACTGTGTGTGATTTTAAATTTTAGATCAAAAGGGGTCTTTTGAGGGAGTCATATAATTTAAAAAACCAGGCTCTCAATATCACTTGATTCTATATCCATAATATATGTGACTATATGACTGTATATGTATAAGTTTATATACGTTGCCTTCTACAGATGCCTTTAAAGTGATGCTTAGAATGAGTGAGATTACTCACATAATCTAATGTTGTTATTAAGGAAGTAGTTCTGTGATAAATTAGTGGTGACAAATCTTAAAAATCGAGGCAATTCAAACCTGATTCAATGAGTATTTACAATATTGGTGAACTCCTTCGTCTGAATCCCTCAACTCATAAATCTTCCTAGATAGGTTTGAGAGAATGAACACCCTTTATTATTATGAGGATATTTACTGGGATGCGAGTTCTTTTGGGTCCCAAAATCTAATCCCCAGTAGAACTGAGGAGGGAAAGAATACAAAGGGCCTCACGTCCCTCCACAATGGAGGAAAGAAAAAAAAGAAATGAACAGAGCAGGGAGGGCCTTTGAGGCCTCTGGGATTCCTGGATCCCAAAGCCGGCCTATTTCTCTTCCCTTACTGAGGATGAGATGGAAAGTCAGTAAGACCCTGGGCAGACCCTTTAGTCTCCCTTGTAATGTGACCCTATCCTGGTCTTCAAGTGATGTTACCGGGAATAGTCTCAGCTTCTTAGATAAGGGCTCAGAGGGACAGTGTGGGTGGTGGGGGTGGGAAAGTACATGCACCCTTTTCTCACTGGGCTACCCAACCCTGCAACTCACCGCAAAAATGCCTAAGTTGACTAGGAGAAAATAGCCTTTATTTTATGTGAGGCTCTGCGATTCAGTTCTTGTGCAGCCAGGACAGGTGATGTCTACTCTTAACTCCCCTAAGAGGAAAGTGAGGATAATAGTACGGGATGGCCCAGAGGGTGGCGGGTGGCAGGAGAGCTCCTCTAACTTGCTTATTATTTCTATTATTTATACACAAGTCTGTAGTATAAAACCCAGGGCATTTGCCAGGTCAAAGCAGCTTAAGACAGTTGGGGCATATTCAAGCAACTTGACAACCTGAGTGAAAGCCCTGCATTTACCAAGCCAGTGAAGTTTCTCAGCAAGTCACTCCAATGACACCCCCGAATCTAGCCCTTTTCCAAGCAGTCTGTGGCCTTGAATCCCCTTTGGGGAAATTCCAGAAAAACCACTTACGATATTTCCACACTTTAAGAAGTAATCAGGCAGATGTCCTATTCGATATTGCTGGAACTTTGTGAAAGTGTTATGTGGGTTTTGTGGGGGTTTGGGCTTGTTTTTTATTTCTCCTGATAAAGAAAGCCTGGAAGGCTGTGAGCCAGGTTGAAAGGAACCGCTGCTGAATAAACCACCCAGGAGAGGGAGAATTCCTAATCAACAAATATGTGATTTTTTTCTTCTCCTGGAAGTTGATTTTGAGCAAAGCTTCTTATATAAAAGAGCCTTCGTTCAGCAAGAAATATGATTTCTTGGTAGTATCTTAATCTAGATTTCTCCCTGCTTTCCCTCCTTTTTTATGGTTTCAGGAGTAAGGAGCTAAATTTTGCATACATCAATAAGTTCACACTCTCGCTTTTTCATTCTCTGCCCTCAGGAGCTAAATAATCGTTTTGTCCATTGAGTTTTCCATGATTTACTCAACCATTTGAAAACCAAGCTCCAGGTTCTTTACATCAATGTGTTTTTTTCTTCCGATGTCGTGTGGCCCTGGAGGATTGATCCATTTCATGGCAAAGTAGCCGGATTGTACAAATCCATTTTGAGAAGCAAATGCCTTATTTGCCCCCAAGATAAACTCCTTGTGAATGAGTTTGACTGTGGCTCCTCTGGATAAGCCAGTGATGTTGATTTGGTTGGTGCTTGTGTTTCCCTGAAAAGATCTTGTAAAATGTACTTGATCTTGAGTCTTACTTCTCTAATACAGTCTACCCACAGCCAAGGAAACTTCTAAACAACTATTTTCTTTTGTTTAGCTCATTTATAATTCCCCTTTTCTTGACTACACACAATAAATGGCGGCCAGATACCCAGACTAGTCTAAGTAACCTTATTAGACCAATATCTGCAATAGCATAGAATTTCATAGGCATGAAAATATTGTTGCATTGGGGGTAATTAAAAAAGAAACTTGTTCTTTTTTATTATATTCTGGCATTTATTTTTTAAAAGTAAGTTTAATTTAAGAGTGATCAGAAGTTGATGGGGTGGCCATGTGCTCGCCTGGCTAAAAGCTATTCGTGGGCAAGGAGCAATTTTTATATTCCGGAGGGCATTGACACGTTCACCTGGTGATTGAACTTAAAATACCTGCTTCTATCACTTTTGTTTCATGTTTGCAAACAGGTTTTCTTTTGACTGTAGAATGAATATATGCTCACTTAAAAATAACTCAGAAAATAAAGATAGTGAACCCATGACCCAGATCTGTTTCTATTTTAAAGGAAGTATAGAGAATTAGTGGTAAGAAGCCTGATTGTATGATAGACGTACTGCCCTTTGAAAAGTCTTCTGAGTTCAACTTAGTCCTTTGCATAAACACTTTTGGGCTTTTGACCAAATGCTGGTATTTTATAAGTGGGTATTTTTGTTGTTGTTGCAGTTTGGCTGGGGCTGGGTTCGAACCTGCCACCCTTGGTATATGGGGCCAGTGCCCTACCCACTGAGCCACAGGCACCACCCATAAGTGGGTATTTCCTACTAGGTAGTATCTGTTAACAGGTTATTAGAAACTCTTTCTTTTTGGGTGACAGAGTTTGGCTCCATGCCTATCACTTGTATCTTCCTACCCCCAGAGTTTTCCTATGCTGATCTTCTGGGAAACAGAGAAAACAAGGTGAATTCTCTGTGCAGGAGACCGCACTGTGACTCAGGCTGGCTGAAGGAAGCAGGAAATTGATGGACTTGTTCAACTGCAGGCCCTGTTGTTGTGTGATGTCCCTGGGCTCCAGATCTCCTGTCTCTGGCCTCTACCCTCTTCCTTATTGGTTTCATTCTTACCTCTAGGGGGTATAAGATTGTTCCCAAGAGCTTTAGGTCAAGTTTATACTGTGTAGTATCTCAGCATCTCACTGGCTTTGACCAGATGACTACATGTCACATTCCTGAACACCTCATGCAGGCTGGGGGTCTGCGATCTTCTGACTGGCCTGACCCAGGCCGTGCAGTCACTGTAGAGGTGGGAGAGAAGTCCACTCCCCTCAAGGCACATAGGGTAAGAATGAGAAAAATGGTGACCTCAGAGGGCTGTTAACAGAAGAGCAAATGGATGTGGGATGGTGGCAGAAAGACCTGATGGCCACTTTAGGGGGTAAATGAAGCCTGTGCACCTGTGAGCTCTCACCTTCCTGGGGATAGCTTAAAAAAAAAATGCTCTTACCCCAGGACAGGGGAAAGAATAAGTCACTGGAATCCCACAAGCTGCCTTCAGACTGAGGCATGCCCTGTTCTATCTAGTATCAAGTGGATGCCTGATGGGTCAAGCAAGTCTGTGAAAATATATGTTCCTGGGAATATATAAATATATTAATATCAGAATAGATTTATATCAGAGGCAGGTGTGGTACTGCTGTATTTTTTAAATTATCAATTATTCATCTTTGTGATAAACCATCTCCAGTAGTCAGCATAAAATTAAAATGTTTTTATCGTATGTGTGTGTTTGTAAGAAGTCCTCACAGAGACTGGAGGACTAAATAAATCTTTATGATCATATGAGTGCTCTTGATAACATTTGAGCAGTGCCACTGTACTGGAGGGAAAACCAAGTTCCCTTAATTTTAGAAACCAGTAAGTCATGTTCTTGATTATTTTTTCATCTAGAACAGAGTATTGTCTAGTTTTATCCCAATACTCAACCTGTACTGAGTATTGTCTTAAACATCTTAGAGAAATTTAATAAGATGTTTGCGAATCTTACTAAGTGGGAGAAGTTGTTGTCTTAAGATTTAGATCTTTTTAGAGCAATAATGGTAAGTCTTGCTTAGACTCTTAATTCAGTGGGACCGGAAATTCATTTGCCAATTTGCCAGGTGTTCATCAGCGTGTGTGTTTTGGTACCTCCAGCTTTGTCTTTAAAAGCAGCAGAGAAAATTGCTGCCCTTGCTGTTTTCAGCTCCGTGCTGCCATTGTTGTCTATTACATTTAACAGCGCAGGAGATTTTGGGAGAGGAAATGGATAAACTTGTTAAGGACATCCAGTGCCGCCTTCCGCCAGGGATTAGAGTCCCTTCTGGCATTTTTGACTCAGTTTCTCCATCTGGGAACTGGGGGGCTGCCTTATACCAAGGGGATTATGACCAATCAGGACTTTTAGGTGGTAAGTGTCAAAATGCCATTTCAACTTTATTTATTTATTTATTTCTTATAGCATAACTGTGTACATTAAATGCCATTTCAAATTGGCATAAGCACCAGGGTTTTCGTTGCCATCGGTAACTGTAAGAGGCAGGGATGTGACAGGGGAGGACAAGAGGCTGCCAGGACTGTGTCTGCCTGAACAGGCATTTGATTCTGTCTCGGCACAGACATGGTCTCCCCATGCAGGCAGGGACACAGCACTAGGAGCTTGAGGCTGCCTCCTGTCCAGCTTTGATGACAGAGAGAAGAAAAAGAGACTGCTTTTTCCTCTGTCTTTCCTAATTCCAGTTTAAAAAAACAAAGATAAGGGTGGTACCTGTGGCTCAAAGGAGTAAGACACCGGCCTCATATGCCAGAGGTGGCAGGTTCAAACCCAGCCCTGGCCAAAAACGGGAAAAAACAAAAACAACCCTACCAAAAAGGACTCTTCTGTAATTGACCCCCTTAGTTCACACCTCACCTTTTGGGCTCATCTCTGTGGACAACGATGAAGGACTATGGTGGACCAGTTTGGATCAAATGTACGTGGCCAGGCATGCAGACAGGCTGGTTAGAGGAGACAAGTGCAGTTGGATTTTGTTGTTGATGAATAAGTGTCAGATAAGCATGTCTGTGTTTGTCACAGAAAGGCACAATTGTCTAGTCATTAAGAGCACACACTCCAGAATCTGGCTGCCCAAGTTCAAGTCTGCACTCCCAAACTCTCCAGCTGTCTGACATCAGGCAAGTTACCCCTTGTGAGTTTAAATTTATCTTCAAATGGGGAATATTATTGGCCTATTTTATAAAGCTATTGTGACAGATGAAAGAGATGGTGTAGATGAAGTAAAGATAATTCATCAGATACCACCAGGCTTCACATTAGCACACTGCCTGATACGTGGCAAACTTTACACATGGTGGTCCCAATGGCGGTAATAAGACATTCAGACCACTGGCTTATTTTAGGTCATACACACACATATTGGGGTGCCAAAAAATGTTTGCATAATTTAATGGATGTTATCTCTGTATTACTTGTCAAAGTTGAATTGAATTATGGTAGCAATGTGTGCTGTGATGTTTGCACAAAAGATGGCATTGATCAAGTGAATGCCAGGGTCACTATGAGACAGGCATGAATAGGACAGCTTTTTCTCTTAAAATGTACATGCTCTTTTTTGTTTTTTTTGGTACCCTCTTTATATACACACATCCTTATAGGATAACCACCGAGGTGAGATGTATTCTGGGTGGGAGATTCTGGAACGTGCTGAGGATGAGGTTTCTAAGAGGTGAAGGCCATAGGAACTTGGGTGTTGACATTTTGAGTTGGGTTCAGGGTTTAATCCTTTCTGAATTGCTTGGAATCCTTGGAATTAGCATGACACAATGAATCACTAGGGGTTCTGAATATGGAAAGACATGTTTTTCAATCTTTTAATATAACATGTTTTTAAGCATAGGAAGCCAGGATGTTGTATGTTTCGTTGATACTAAGTTTGTATCTGGAGGTAGGGCTGGGTCTTGTTATATTTCTGTAGGTTTTTAAGATACTTGGCAATTGAGAGACTTTTATTTATTTTTTATTTATTTTTTTGAGGCAGAGTCTCCCTATGTGACCCTTAGTAGAGTGCTGTGGCATCACAGCTCACAGCAACCTCAAACTCTTGGGCTTAAGCGATTCTCTTGCCTCAGCCTCCCAGTAGCTGGGACTACAGGCTCCCACAATGCCCAGCTATTTTTTGTTGCAGTTGTCATTATTGTTTAGGAGGCCTGGGCTGGGTTTGAACCCCCCAGCCTGGGTGTATGTGGCTGGGGCCCTACCCACTGAGCTATGGGCACCACCTGCAATTGAGACATTTTAAACATTTACATTTTACATTTTCATAAAATTACAACAAATATCCTTGCAATTACTACAGAAGGCTGAGCCTGGCTGAGTTTCTGATGGCCTTTATTAAACAAGTACTTTATTAGTATAAACGAAAAGTTACAGAGAGTGACAAAATATTCTGTAATAGTTAACAAATATTGTTCTCCAATAGGTACTTTCAAAATAATTTTTAATTGCCTTGGCTTTGCTTAATCTTGCCATTGTCTGAGAGAAGTAAAGGCTTTACTGCCTTTGAAGATGGCGTTTGAGGCATTTTTATTTTTCACTTCAGATTTGCTCGATTGCTCTGCTTGACTTAGATACTGTAGGAAATTAAATATGCTAGATGTGTGTTACTTCACACATTAAATACAATTTATATTTCCCGAGTATCGCCTTTAAAATTTGCCCTTGACTAATAAAAACATTTAATGAACCAATTAATTTCAAAGAATTACTCTTTCACTTCTGGCTTAAGGTTTTAAAAAAATTTAGAAACATAAACTTTGACAGTCTATGTGTTATAGCATTAATGACATTAATGATAAATGATGATCACTTATAAATAAACTATTAATACCTACATAATAAAAACCTTTAAACCTATTCTGTTAACCACTTTCAATCAGAATTGTTAAGAAAATGTATTACTTAGTGCAATGTAAACATTTCACATTGTATATCGAAGCAGTACCCTGAACCCCATAAATGGATCAATGTACAAAGTTATGATTTAATAAAAAATAATTTAAAAAAGAAAAGAATTGTTGGGTGGCACCTGTGGCTCAAAGGAGTAGGGTACTGGCCCCATATGCTAGAGGTGGCAGGTTCAAACCCAGCCCCGGCCAAAAACTGCAAAGAAAAAAAAAAGAATTGTTAAGACCATTTTGTGCAGCTCATGAGAAATTACTTCTTTGGGATCTTGTTTAAAGTCACTTTATTTTATTTTATTTTATTGAGATAAAGTCTCACTCTGTCACCATGGGTAGAGTGCAGTGGTGTCATCCTGGCTCACAGCAACTTCATACTTCTAAGAGATTCTCTTGCCTCAGCCTCCCAAGTAGCTGAAGACTACAGGTGCCCACCACCACACCTGGTTAATTTTTCTATTTTTAGTAGAGACAGGGTCTCACTCTCGCCTAGGCTGGTCTTGAACTCCTAAACTCAAGCCTTCCATCTTCCTCGGCCTACCACAGGGCTATTACACATGTGCACCACAGTGCCCAGCCTTACAGTTCCCTTACTACACATATCAGACGCAGTGTAATTGTGTTCATTAGTGTCAAAACGGGCACCATGTTGTTTGAAGTACATATTTGTATTATCAGGTGGCCTTTGCTGCTCCCATTTTCCACCCTGGTACCACTTTGGCATTGAGGCATCTCCTTTGGCCAAAGGCCTCAAGAGAAGTAGTGGAAAATGGAAAAGAAAGATCTGTCCCCAACCGCATAGTTGGCCACCTTTTCACTACTGGTTTACTTTGTTGAACGTTAAATAAAAAAATGGATGTAAGTGAAGGTGAGCATGTTTGGTTCGAAGAAAAACATGAAGAGCAGGTGAGAATTATTGAAGCAGATCAGCATTAGGAACAAAATTGTTTAGGGGGAATATTCATTTCATTGAAGTTTGCAGGTTCCTATTCATTAAGTCTTTAAAAATCAATTTCTTCCCCCACCCCAACACACACAGAGCCGCTGCCAGGGTAGGGGAGCTCCAATCTCCTGGCTTTTCAGATTCAAAACAATTGTATCCCCAGAATCACCACGGCATCTAAATACGTGGTGTGTTTTTACAGTAGGGACCTGTGGGAAGTGAGCTTTTGTACTTTTAGAGTATTGAGAGACCAGACTGTGGCATGTGGCACAGGAGAACATCTCTTACCATTCATTAGCATCAGTTTTGGGGTGCCAAGGACATTTGTGCACTTCACTTATGACCATGCAGCATTTACTATGCAATAATATGAGTTCATATTTGGTTTTGCCCAAACAGGGTTAGGGCAGGGGAAAAAAGGACCCATTATTGTGGAGGCTTAGTACCTCCCCCCCAATATATAACATAAGACACTGACGAGGGGAGATAATCTTATGAAAGAGAAACAGTCTCTAAGTAGGAAGCTTTACTATTTTATTTTAATGAAGAGCTAAAATATGCACGCACAGGGTTTAAAAGAAGAAAGTAGAAATGCCTCAAATGGGAAAAGAGAACAAGTGGTCTAGGAGTTGAGTGTCAGAAGATAGTATTCTCAGTAGGAAATCACAAAAGCATTGCAGGAGGGAGAAATTACATTGGAACCTCCAACGATGAGAAAAGGAAGGAAGGACATTCTAGGACTAGCAGGGCAGGGTGGGCCAAAGCAGAATTCCTGTAAGAGAACAGTGAGTAATATTTTGCTTGGTGTTCAGGGAGCATTGAGAATTAGTGGCAGGTGAGTCTAGAAAGCGGGTTGAAGTAAGCCGTGCGGAGCTAGAAGACCAATTGGAGGCTTTGGAATTTAATTTAGAGGGTGGAGGTGAAATATTCTGGAAGTCTCAGTCTCCACTGGGGAGGGCCAAGCAGAGGTGGCAGCCTGTGGGTGGTGTATGGCAGAGAATGCTGGCGTGCAGGCTTTGAAGAGATGAAGGATGTGAGAGACTGTGGTGATTGCATTTCACACTTCAGGGGATATAAGAAGATATGCAGGGAATGAGAGAAGGCAGGAGGGAACAGTGGGAATTTTGGTGAAGGCTAAAGACTTCTGAAACTTGTGCTGATAGTGAGAAAGGGTATAGAGGCGGGAAGGGGAGGCACCCTATGTTTTAGGTAGAGACCCAGGGAAACTGTCCTCTTGAGAGCATAGCCTTACTTGACCTGGGGCTTAGGCTGTGGAGACATTTAGTAAGGAGAACAGACAGAGAAGCAGAAGTGCCCATTAGAGTCCTGCAGATCACCGGTGAAGTCCTCACTTATGTTTGTAATATTGACCACATCCGGGAGGAAGAGCTGGCTTGTATCCCGAGGGCATGTCATATGCCCCTGGAACTAGATTTCCATCCTCTGTTTCAAGACGACCATCCTGGGAGAAGATACAGCAATGAGCCTGACCTCAGGTGGTGGATTTCTGACTCACACCAGAACAATCCCTGAATTTCTTTCCTTGGAGGTCATTATTGAGGACACAGAGCTGAATTTGCATACCATAGAGAGGATTATCGTGTGACTTTCCTATTCATATTAATAATATAATTTAAACACATGCTAGACACCAACAATCATATGGAAATTAATCAGGCAGGGGTCTTGACCACCAGGATCTAATTGACCCACATATTTATTCTTTCTGATTCCTTTTATGTGCATTGTGTTAAAGTAGGGTATGGTCACAGACAGACAGTGATTTGGGGAAGGGATTCTTTCCCCATTTGAGTGTTTCATTTAGCTTGGATGATAGAAACACCTTTGGTGGAAAGTGAGAGTCCTGGATGTGAGGGGCACATAGATCCTTAGATCAGCGATTCTCAACCTGTGGGTCACGACCCACAGACACTGTATTAAAGGGCCACAGATTAGGAAGGTTGAGAACCACTGCTTTAGATGTAAGGTCTGCCAGATAGTTACTGGGATCCGAATCCAGCTTCTGCTTTTGCTGCGTGCATTTCTGAAACTTGTAAGGACTCCCCATGGTGTTGCCATGGAGATGGGGATGGTTAAGAGGAGTTGCCATTAGGGAGTCTGTTTGAAACTTGGGAACCGTCAGCCCCAGGGTAGTGACACTGGATAGGTCTGGTAATGGACCACTGGGGGATCTCTGGGCATTTCCCCCACCACACCCTGCTAAGATGAGGTGGGGAGTGGCCAAAACATAGACCAGCAAGTGGGTGAGTCTCCTGTTTTAAGGAAAGAGGGATAGAGACCTTGTAGTATATAGAGGTGCTCTAGGCAAGACATTCACATAAAAAGAAACTTTAATTTTCTAGGTCTTATTGTAGAACAGACTTTTACTGACGGGAGTAACTATGAACAGTTTCATTGCAAGGTAAACTAAATACTATGAAATAAATGTCAACACCTTTTAATTTTTGCTATTAATATTTCCCCTTCGCAGAATGTTAGAAAACGTGGTAATCATATTACAAGGCCTGGAGAGAGAGAGAAAGAGAGAGTTTGAAAATAAAAGGGTTAGTAGCCCTTGTTATTGGGAAATTGTAGAAAAATGATAGTTCTCCCGAGAGCATGGATTAGGGTCCTCTCTGTCTCTGGATAAAGGCTGAGTGAACAATTAGCTCAATGGCAGTGAACCAGGGTCTCTGATCGTGTTCTTCTCTTTTTCCCTATACTTGTCTCCTTTCCATCCCTGCTCATTTTTATTGAATAAAACGTTCACTTTTGTGATCAGATACAGTTTTTTTAATCAAGTAATGCTGAATGTGCCATAATAATTGTCTGCCTTTTTCATTAATTTTTTTAAAGCTCTTTGGGTAAAGATGAGCTCAAATCAGTAGATTTTAAAAATTTCTAAGATTTCTTCCATGTGCAGTAATTGAGCAGGGTGTGTTTGAGTTTGTGGTTTAGCACTTTGTATGCTACCTAATTGCACACTGGTTATTTCCTTTTGCTGATTAGTGAACACAAGGGCATGTGTGTTCAAAATGTGCTTTAACCCAATAGAGGACATGAAAATTCTTTGAGTTCTGACAATTCCCTCAAACGCAGTTTCCTCTCTAGTCATCTAACTTGTGCATTCCACCTTTCTCGCTTATTTGCAGAATTTCATAAAAACATTTGTCACTCAGTGTTGACGGAGGGTAGTGTTTTTCATGGTATTTTTTCTTGGGGATAGATGAGGCTTGCAAAGAAGATTCCATTCCTATGCTTATATGTACAAGTTGGCATGACTACGGGTCCGCTTCCTCTGCTGGCTGGAGCACGGGCTATTTATAGTCTCCCGTCTTGGCTTCTGATTAGCGTATCAGTGTGTATTTATGCAAGGGAGAACTCTGAGGCCATATAAGACTGTAGTTTAGAAACCTACTAGCCTCATTTGCTTTTTGCTCTCTGGAGAGAGAAGAGTGATCTTCTATTTTGCCAACTTAGAAACGTAACAGGAGGGAGCAGAATGACAAGACACATGGCTGTAGCCTCTCTGCAACCACCAGTGGCTCAGTGAGGCATGGAGCAGAGTCTGCACAGGGAAAGGAGTTAATGATGAGGGCGGCTTCCCAGGTCGGGGGCTGCTATCAGTTGCACTAGATAAAATGTCTGGTTGCTTTGGTAGGTGGGCAGTCCCGCAAATCTCCTTGTCTTTTTCTCAGAGGCATCCATGACATTGAGGCCAGGGATTGTGCATGAAGATGCCAGGGCCGGCAGGATGGTGTCATGGGAGCACGTGGGCCAGATACCACTGGCTTTTCCTCTCGGGTCCTCCTGTCACTGGTCCCGTGATGCTGTGACGGTCATCCTTCCTCATCTTCAGGGTTCTCCTCTGCGAAGTGGGAAAACTGTGCCCCTGTCTCATGGGGCAGTGACGAGGATTAGGGACGATATGAACCACAAATCAATGTCTGGCACAGAACAGATGCTCCCCGAGTCCTGAGAACTCAGTAACAGAAATAAAAGAAAATGGGGGCAGTGGCTGCCTTTCCCTCAAGGATCCACATGAAGGGGCTTTTAGACAAAATGACATAAAGGTCAAGTGTATCTTGAGAATCCATTTCCCTTTGCTTTTGTCTCTGCCCTCGGCATCTGCTGACCCAGGGTCATCTTGCCCTCTCTGAGTAAATGCAAGGACCAAAATGACCTCACCTGAGTCTCTCCTTTCTGCCGTAAAACTCTCCTCTATAAGCAAAGAGAATGCAAGACCTTCTTCCAAATCAAGGAGCTGGACCTTAATAATCAGGAGACATGAGACAATAGCCCTGTTTAAATCTCCCTCCGCCCCTGCTTGCAGAACTCTGCTGAGGTTATTAGCCTTTGGAGAAAATACCTCTGTCTAGCACTCAGTTTTTTGAAATTTGAGGTCCACTTTCACGATGTCCAAATGAGTCCTCAGAACAATCAGGGACAACTGTGGGGATTTTTCTAGTACTCCGCTTGCCTCAGTGGGGCAGGCTGATTTTAGTAGCAAAGAGCTGTTCTGTGGGGCAATGACAGGTCCCTGGGGGCAGCGGCCACCCCTGAGCAGATGGTGGGCTGCTTCCCTTTGGCCTACTTACATTTACAGACCGTGTTTGTCAGGTTTTTTTCTCTGTTTGCTTTTTATTTTATTATTTTATTTATTTATTTTTTTTGTCGAGACAGAGTTCTACCCTGTACCCTGAGCAGAGTGCAGTGACGTTGTAGCTCACTGCAACCTCAGACTCAGGCTGTGGGCATCCTGCTGCCTCAGCCTCTGATTCTTTTATCAGTTTTAAGTAAGAGGAAAGGGGTAAAACTATTAAAAAGGCAAAAGCTATTTATCATCCCAACCCGTACACTTTAAATGAGTGCAGCGATCATGTCTCACATTGCTCTTGTTGCTATGCATAAAAGTAACTTGTGCTCCTCATGGGAAATTTGAAAAAGGACAAACTTTTCGGGTGGAAAATAAGAAAAAAAAATGTCCCTGATCATTTCCTTCACCTGAAGTTTTAAGCGGTGTTTCTATCTTGGAGTTCTTCAGCTCAAATCCTTTGATCTCAGTCTATCGCTTACATTCACGTGTATGTAATCATTACACACACAAACCAGGGTGGGAAATAGCACGCAAAATCATTTTAGTTCTTTTATTTTTATTTTTTTTCTAGTAGTGAGAGGCAGAGGGGGATGTGGTGGAGAGCATGGCCATGCACAAGGACGGACCTGTGCTGGACGCAGTAACTTCTCAAGCCTCCTTTGTTTTGATAAAGTGCAGGTGCTGGTATCGACTCACATACTGTGGAGTGGTGAGGACTAACTGAGAAGTTGCAGGTGAAATGATCAGGGCAGACAAATTTCTCTAAACCAGCCGAAACAGTCATCACCAAACTTTTTGCTGCCTCTGTACCATTTTTATTTTCTCCCTTCTACCCTTCCTTTTCCTCCTCTGAGAAAATCCTACTGATTGTTCTGCAACTGTATGTAGTACAGTGGTTAGGGAACCAGCCACACACACTGGGGCTGGTGGGGTCAAGCCCAGCCCTACCAATCAATAATGACAACTGCAACAAAAAATAGCTGGGCATTGTGGTGGACGCCTGTAGTCCCAGGTACTTGGGAGGCTGAGACAAGAGCATGTCTTAAGTCTAAGAGTTGGGAGGTTGCTGTGAGCTATGATGCTACAGCACTCTACCAAGGGTGACATAGTGAAGCTCTGTCTCAAAAAAAAAAAAGTCCTACTGATCATGTCAAGTCTAATTCAGATTTTGGTATGTTTGTAAAACCTTTCCAAGTGTAGAGTCTCCTAGAGGTGAACATCTGGGTGCCCTCAGGAGGCTGGGTGGTGTGGTGGTTAGCTGTGCAGGTGCTCCACTGAACCCCCTAGATCCAATGCCAGCTGTGCCATTCACTGGCTCTGCAGGCTGGGCAGAGTTAGAGAGTCATTGTAGGGTTCCATGTCCTCCTGTGTGCAAATGGCACAACTCTAGTACCTGTCTCCTTGGGCGGCTAAGAGGGTCAAAAGAGTTAATTCATGAAAAATGCTGATAAGGGTGCTCAGCCAATGTCAACCATTACACAGAACTTGCCGCATCAGGGTAATTTGGGTGTTGTGCTCATCTTCTAAGAAAACATGTGTTTTATCTTGGTCATCCTTGTATCCAGTGTAAAACTACTGCAGTGCCAGGCGTGAGGTAGATGTTCAATTTGCAGTTGTTAAACTTTACTGCCTGAGATTCAAAACTGCAGGAGAAAGTCAGGCTGTCTTGAGATGATGGTCAACCTCGGATTTTATTGTTTAGGCTTGCTGGTTATTGGCAGTATCAAAGCACCTCAGTTTAACATATTAAACTAAAAGTATTTTTCTTAGCTACCTTTTTACTTTAAGATGATTTTAGATTATAGAAGTATTGCAAAGAGATGATACCGAGAGTGTCCGTACCTCGTAATCCTACATGGTACAATTAATGAACCAACTAAAATCCATATTTCATTCAAATTTTCTAGTTTTACCCTAACATCTTTTTTTCTGTCCCAGAATCTAATCCGATTATCACAATTATGTTTGGTTTTCATTTTTCCTTAGACTCCCGTTGGGTGGAACAGTTCCACGGACTTTCCTCGTTTTTGATGACCTTGACAGTTTTGAGGATGGCTGGTCAGGCATTTTGTTTCTCCTTCGTGATTTTTAAACAATTGAGATATCACCCACCTTCCATAAAATTCATCTTTTTAAAGGGCATTGCAAACTGAATTCAAAATAGTTTTTTAGCAGCTTGATTCTGTTCAACCTAAAATTTATGAACAAAATCAGATTACTTAAATTGTATACAAAGTGCTTCCAGATAGGAAATGTGTTATTTAAATTCCATTTATACGGTGAGCTCAGCCGCTTCTGGAGAGCATTTATTAGAGCAGGGTTATAATGCATTTTGGCAAAAGGGAACTGGAAGGTCATCTTGGGTTTGCTGTTGCCCTGGAAATGTTGAAAGGAATGAATTTGTTCTGGCATCTTGGACTGTTTTGGACACAGCTTCTAGCAGGGTACTTGTTTTTATATACTAACTGAAATAGTACTGAGGTCAGGAGCTTGCATTTGGAAAACAGAAAGGAAAATGAAAATACATCTTTTACCTTGATGAGAGGCCGGCACGGATGGACAGAGCTGATCAGAGGTAGAAATCAGAGTGTGTGCGTGAGACTACGCATTTGAATAGCTTTCCCTGCTTATCCAAGCTGGCCTGCAATATTCACCAAATATTTATTCAGTGCCCACCGTGTGCCAGAAACTGCTCTCTGGCTTGGTTTACAGCACAGAACAAAGCAGAAAAATCATGTTCTCATGGAGATGACATGCTAGTGGTGCAGATGTGAATAGATGAGCAGGAATCGGGGGGTGAGTGGGTTGAAGAAGTGTAAATCCCGGTAGGGTGATAAGGAATGATCTGGAAAGCCTCTGTGAGTTGCCCTTGGAGCAGAGACACAAGAGGAGATGAGAGGGCAGCCAGTCCAATCTGGGCACCAGGGAAGGCTTCCTGGAGGAAGTGACATGTGATTTTGAGAGTCAACAGAGAAGGCAAAGTGGACAGGCTTTAAGAAGGGTTGAGAGGAAGGCCAGTGAGAGTGGGGATAGCTCGAACTTGGGGTGCTGGTGGTAGCTCAGAGAACCTGAGCCACTAATGGATAATCTTAGTATCTTTATAAAAGCCCAGTAAATGATAGTATATGAATATAACCTGGAAAAGACCATCCAAATGATATTTTGAGAATTTAGAGTATAAGATTCCTCTAAAATAAGCTGGAATGTACTATTATCTAACTTCTGATACTTTATTTGAATAGCCCCAAATTGAAAGAAATCCATTGTGTGGCAATGTTTTAAAAATAACCATGTTAGTAGGGTGAGAGGGGGAGGAATTATTTTAGGAAAACAGATTTTAACTCAAGACATAGAGGATTCTTATTTCTTTCTTTCTTTCTTTTTTTTTTTTTAACTATCGTTAAGTGAAATTTTAGAGGAGAGATTTCACTGTACTATACAATAGGATTCTGAAAGGCAAAAAGGGCCCTCAGGGAATGCTTTTTAATCTAATAAAATGAATTATCTTTGTTTAAAGCTTTTCCTCTAGTACATTCAGTTACTTAATGTTGTGTATCATCTTTTAAGAGTGTTTTGATATGACACGCTCAGAGTCAAATGACTTTATAAAGGCCAACTGATGCCTTTGTTAAGGGTGCAAAAATGCCTAATCTCTGGCCTTTAAAATGTTTCTGCCTTTTTAGGAAAATCCAAATGTAATTGTGGCATAGTCTTAAATGAAGGGCTTATAACAGTAGCAGTGGTTAATAATCCCGAGGGCAAGGGTGGTGGTTCAGGTTTCTGGGACTGTCGAAATGATGTTTGGGTTATGACCCTGGTTCCAGGTAGGGAGTAGGATCTGCTTACTAAGTTTTCATGTTTCTGTTAGTAAACAAGGGCTACAAACACACCATTCAAAATTCCATTTAGCATTTGAATTCACAGCTTCAAAACTTTTAGCAAACTTTGAAACTGGGAGCCTTTTTGTTTGTGCTTTTTTTTTTTATAGCCTATGCTTATTTGGAAAAACAGGAGAAATATAAACAAGCATAAAGAGAAAAATACTTAATCTCATCACTAAACCATCTCCTTATAACACAGAAAGGGGGATATTATGAATGAGAATAGTTTTATTCTTTCTGATTATAAAAATAATACATGCTTAATATAGAAAAACAAGGCAGTATGTAGTTAGATCACCACTGTTCAGAATCTGGGCTTCTCAAGTCGTAATTGCTAAGTCAGGGAAGAAGCCCAAGTGCCCATTGACCCATGAATGGATTAATAAATTGTGATATATGTACACCATGGAATATTATGCAGCCTTAAAGAAAGATAGAGACTTTACCTTTTACATGTTTACATGGATGGAGCTGGAACCTATTCTTCTTACCAAAGTATCTCAAGAATGGAAGAAGTATCCAATATACTCAGTCTTACTAGGAAACCAATTTATAGCTTTCTTATGAAAGCTATAATCATCTTACCAGGGTACATGTGAAATTTACTAGGTGTAGAATATGTCTTAACACAATAACTAGGAAAATGCCATGAAGGCTATGTTAACCAATTTGATGGAAATATTTCAAATTGTGTGTGGAACCAACCCATTGTACCCCATGATTGCATTAATGTACACAGCTATGATTTAATAAAAAAAATTATATATATGTGTGTGTGTGTGTGTATATATATATATATACACATACATATATATATATAATTCAGGCTTCTTATCCTCTGTGTACCTGAGTTTCATATTATAAAACTTGAACTCTAATCACATCAGGGTAGACTCTGAGAAAGGTTAAGGAACACATGTTGGAGGATTCTCTATTTCACAGCAATTCAAAGTCGTTGCTTTTTGACAATGTGGGGCTTTTACATGTTAATGATGGTCTGCTATCTTCACACTGGCTAACTTCGTAGCTTCATTTGTGGCTTCGAAGGCTTTAATTCACAAAAGAATTTAATGTTCATGAATGTGCCCCTGGCATAGTTACTACTTTATTTAAGAAGTAATTCATATTAACTGAAGAGAAATTCAAAAATAAATATAGCAAAAAGGCATAAACACCCTGCCCCCGATATTGTACTTTTTATACTCTTTGAGAATTTTGGTCTGTGCATAGATTTATATTTTTCTATATATCATGAAAAATGATCTTAGACTATTTGCATTGTCCTATAGCTTATTTTTCTCATAAAGTCAAATGTTGTGAGCACTATTCTATTGGTTTTTGTTTGTTTGTTTGTTTGTTTGCCGTTTGGCCGGGGCTGGGTTTGAACCCGCCACTTCTAGCATATGGGACTGGCGCCCTACCCTTTTGAGCCATAGGCACCGCCCCACTCTTCTTTTGTTAACGTAATTTTCTAAAAGCAATTTTGGTAGCAGGATAGTATTTGGTCTTACAGAAGTAACCACAGGTTAAATAATTTGTACTGTTAAAAATAATTGGATTGTTTTAATTTTCTTTCTGTTATTAAAAGGAGCACAAGTGGTGAGCCCTAGTGTCAGATGACTGCCTGAAGGTGGATTGCTAGAATGGCTCAGAATCACGAGTGTGAATATTTTTCAAGCTTTGGTTGCATATCACCGACTTCTCCTTCTAGAGCAGTGGATCCGTTTAAACTACCACCACATTTTCCATCCCATCTCCTTCAACACTGGATGTTACCATTCCTTTCGCTCTTGGCCTGCTTACTAGGCAAAGAATAAGATCTGGAGACTTTAATTTGTGTCTCTATGCTCCGGCCCCCCTGCAGATGCCATATTTTTAGACACAGGTATATGTGGAAAGCCTTGTTTGCCTTCTGTTAAATGCCTAACACTTGGACGGTGGTCTCTCATAGCTCAGACGAGATCAAAGCCGTGGTAACTCTCCAACAGACAAGCAAGGGGCCAGTTTTCTCACCCTTGAGCCCCTTCAGGGTTGGAGTTCCTTGAGGCCCCAGCCTATCGTAGCTCATCCTCTGGGTGCTCTGAGAGTAAGTAGTAGGCGCTTAGCAAATGCTAATCAGAAAGGCATACTGGCTCTGAGATTTGCACCCAGGACCCCGGAGGGAGAAGATCCATCTAGTAATGGCATAGATTTTCTCAGATGCAGAGAGTCCAAGAACGGGAGGGCACAGGGGAAGCTTCTCATCCCTTAGTGTATTTTCTTTAGCCATTATTTCAAATAGAAGAGGACCCAGCCACCCGTCTGCCCCATTTTCTCCCTCTTCCCTGAGAGGGAGCTTTCCGTGTAGGCTCTCAATCCAGACTTGGTGGGGAAGAGTCACGGAAGACATCCTGGTATAGGCAATGTCTTATTGAAACCTTAGGAGGGGAGTCGATAGAATTTATTCAGGCAAAGGGTTGGAGACGGTGGTCGCAGTGGGGGTGGGGGAGATGAGGGAAGTGAGGAGATGGGGACACTATTTCAGGCAGCATGGTGTGTTCCAGAAACTGAAAGTTAGGTGCCGACAAGAGCCGAGCAGGAAAGATAAGACGGGTCCAGAATAGATCATAAAGGTTTCTGAAGCCATATTAGGAGTTTCCCTGAGGACAAAGGGAAACCAGAGAAGAGTGTCAGACAGAGGTGTGACCTCATTAGATCGGGTTTCAAAAGATCATCTGGTGGCAGAGTGGAGAATGCTGGGACAAGTGCCAACAGGAAGGGGGTGGCCTTACAAGGTTAGGGTGAATGAGCAGTGAGAGGCTGATAGTGTCATGAGCCGGACGGGGAAAGTGAAAAGAAATGGAGGGACTGAAAAGTGGTAGAGGGAGGAACTGACAGGCCTGCGTGGCTAAGAACTTACTTATTTACTAAGAACTTTTCTGTGTCTTTTCTCCACTGACAGTTGAAGTAACCCAGTAGATGAGTAGGGAGGCCATTTTTATCCATATTTTATAAGTGAAGAAACCGAGGTTCAGAGAAGCTAAATGATTTGTCCATTGACACAGAGCAGGGAAGGAGCTAGCCCTGGAGACAGTTGCTTTGGTGAATTCCTTCTTGTTTCAGCAATTGACGAAGGTGTGAGAGGAAATCGGAACACCTCCAAATCTGGTTCTCTTGCCCTCCACAGTGGTCAAAAGGACTAAAGTGTGCTCTAATATTAATAGGATGTACAAGTGACAAAAAGAGACTTGAGGCAGGGACCTAGGATGATTAATCACTGAATTTGGAGCAACCTTCTCCTCCAGCTACAGAGCAGGTGCTGGGACCTCTTACCAGTACAGAGGCAAAGAGGTCAAGGCCAGGAAACACGCCTGTATACTTACTTGGGCTTTGGGCCAAAACCCCAGTGCATTTGATCACCTGAACTTTCAAGAATTGTTTCTACCAGGTGGTAAATGGCTTCTTCATTCATTCATTCAATTTATTATAATTAATGGAGATACAATTCATATAACACAGAATCAACCATTATTATTGTTATTTTTAGAGACAGAGTCTCACTTTATCACCCTTGGTAGAGTGCTGTGGCATCACAGCTCACAGCAACCTCCAACTCCTGGGCTTAGGTGATTCTCTTGCCTCAGCCTCCTGAGTAGCTGGGACTATAGGCGCCCACCACAACACCTGGCTATTTTTTTGTTGTTGTTCTTGCAGTTTGGCTGGGGCTGGGTTCAAACCCACCACCCTCAGTATATAGGGCCAACGCTCTACCCACTGAGCCACAGACACCACCTGGAATTAACCATTTTAAAGCAAATCATTCCACTGTATTTAATATAGTCATAGTGCTCTACAACTACTGTCTCCATCTAGTTCCAATATGTTTCTGTCACTCCAAAGTAAAAATCTCTACCCAGTAAGTGTTCTCTCCCTATCATTTCATGCCCCATCTCCAGGCAGCTACCAGTCTCTGTCTGTCTCTGTGGATTTATTTACTCTGTAAATTTCATGTAAATGAAACCATACAAATGTAAACATTTGTATCTGGCTTCTTTCATTTGGCCTAATATTTTTTTTCTCTTGTTGACAGCCTTCTTGCGTTATGCTGTATCTTGCAGAGATACAGCATAATGCTTTATAGGACCATCTGCACGGTAGTGGTGCTTCCTAACTTTTTATGGAAGAGTAATACTCCATTGTATGGATATACCATAATTTTTTTATCCAGTCATCCATTGATGAACCTTTTGGATAATGTGTATTGTGCTGTAATGAACATGTGTGTACATACGTTTATTTGAGTCCCTGTTTTTAATTCTTTGGGATACATACCCAGAAGTGTAATGTCAGGGTCATGGTGATTCTTTTTTGTTGTCATTGAGACAGAGAGTCCTACCCTATGCCCGGAGCAGAGTCATAGCTCATTGCAACCTCAGACTCGGTCTGTGGGCATCCTTCTGCCTCAGCCTCCAGAAGCCACTGGAATATAGGCGCTCACTGTGGTACCCAACTAGTTTTTTTTTTTTTATTGTTGATCTTTTTTTTTGAAATTGATACATAATAACTGTACATTTGTGAGTCATTACAAACATTTTGAGATACACAAAAATCAAGACTTGTAAAATCTTTGCAGACAGAAATAAATGAAGCCCTCCCAGAAACAGTGATAGGCTGAGCAAGTTGAAAGTTGCTCAGGTGAATCAGAAAGGACACTATCAACTGTGTTTTCTGGAAGTAAAATAATGGTGCATAACCCAGTCTATATCCAAACTTTTGTAGTGACCTATGTATTTATGCATTCAAAGTGTAGTGGTTAAGTAGGGTATTTAGTATATCCATAACCTGAAATGTTTATGATTTATTTATATTTAGAACATTTCACATCTTCTAGCTATTTTGAAATATGCAATGAATTATATGGTAATTCTGTGTGTGACTTTTTGAGAAACTGTCAAACTGTTTTTTACCGTGGTGAATCATACATTCTCTCCAGCAATGAATATGCCTTCTAATTTTCTACATCCTTGCCAACACTTGGTATTCTCTGGGTTGTTTTTTTTTTTTTTTTTTTTTGTGTATGTTTTTAATAGCCATTCTGTGCACATGAAGTGCAGGTGGCTTCTTTTCATAAAGTCATTCCTGGTTTCCATTTGAGGATGAGACCCTTTGACGTGAAACCAGGCCCACCTGATGATGCGGCTATTAAGAAATAAGTCTGTAAAGAGATAGATTCTAAAAGGCTCCTGCAGAGAGGGCTTCCTGCTGGAACGCAGGGCTTTAATCTCCTGGCCTACCCTGTTATCTCCCCACTCTAGTGTGGTAGATTGATGTACGTTTTACGTCTGAGCGGCTCACTAAAGCAACTTCTTCTTGAAGGTGGAGTGAGATGGCACAGTATGTGGGAGAGTTGTAGAAATGAAGCCAAAGCTTTCTGGACAAACAGATGAAGTCTTCAATTCATTCATTCACTCCCTAAATATTTATGTACCTGTTAGGTAGCAGGTACTTGTCTGGGTGCTCAGGAGACATCGGTAACTCAAGCAGATGAAATTCCTTGTGTTGGTGAACTTCCACTCTGTGGAGGGAGAAAGTCGTCTAACTATAAACGTAACGAATAGATTTTATGCTATGTTAGGAGGCGATCAGAGCTACAGAAAAAAAAAAAGAGACTGAAGTAGGAAGGTTCTGGAGTATTGGGTTGGGGGGACAGTCTGTAATATTAAATAGTAAAGCAGGCCAGATGTCGCAGAGAGGCTGGGATGTGAACATGGAGAGGAAGGAGCTGGGCATGAAGGAATTCTCCAAATCAGCGCTTACCCTGATGGCACATGTCCCTCTGCCGCTGGGCTCACTGTTGTGGTTCTCTTCTGCTCAGATGAGTCTTGACTGTTGCAGGTGCTCACGCACCTTGATATTCACCTATCTACTTCACTTTTCTCTCTTGCACTTTGCAGTTACCATAGGCTGATGAATGATGGTGAAAACTAAGCCCTCAGGGCCTTGAGCACCTCTGGGTTCTCTAGCTGGAGAATGTGAATGGGCAAAATCTTCCCAATTTAACTGACATCCAGATTCAAAGTTGTAAAGACCTGTAGGCCATAGGTCAGTTTGCCAGGGATTTTCTTTCTTTCCTTCCCTCCTTCCTTTCTTTCTGTCTCTCTCTTCTAGAAAGGGCTTCTAGAAGACTCTGGAAGATTTTATTTATTTATTTGTCTCTTCTAGAAGGGGCTTCTAGAAGATTCTGGAAGATTTTATTTCTTTGTCTCTGCTAGAAGCCTCTTCTAGAAAATTCTGGACTTCTTCAGTGCTCAGAAAATTTGTAATTCTCAGCAACCCACTGGCTTCTGGTGGTGTACCCCAAGGACAGCCAACAAAGACTTTGGGTTGACCAGGTTTTTCTCTGCATTTGTTCCTTACATAGACCTGTTCATGCTGGGATGGAGGACCATGGCTGAGGCATGGGCAGGTATGGAGAGATGTATTTGTTTAGTGTCTCCTATCAGGAGACAGGAGCATCGGGGTCATTTTGACTCTGAGACAGCATGCAGATTTGATCTTACCTTTGCAGGCCTTGGATAATTCCATGCCAAAGTCTGTGTTTTGTGAAATGTACATACCTGTAATTACTGTCAGCAGTTACAGTCCTGTTAAATGGAGTTCATTTTAGATACCAGGGTGTCCGTTCCCAGTGATACTAACTTCCAGTTTGCCAGAAGATTCATTTTGGAAATAAAAATCACTTTTGATGTTAAACTTTTAGCTCTAGATTCAGCATCTGGACAACTGCACTTTGCCTGATTCTTACTATGTATGTGTATGGTCTCTAAATACTTTTCCCCTGGAACTTAAAAATCTATGAGGAAGTATCATGAAGACAAGACATTTCTTTAAATATCCAGCTATGGCGCAGGAGAGTTCAAGATCACCTCGGGAATACTTTTCCAAAATGTAATGGAGTGTGCTCTTTTTCACTCCAGTTATTTTTAGGCAGTCATTAAACAGTTGTTAGCCAGATTAGTAAGTTTATACAAAACTGCATATTTTGAGGCTTTAAATGCCACAGGAGAAGTTCCAGTGTAAACAGGGCAGGATAGAATCAGAGCTTCAGACGGAAGCACCCAGCACTTTGCCTCATTCCAGCCGAGGAAATGCTTACAAATATAGGCTAGGGAGCACAGGTCGACCCAGCCCTGTTGTTAAAGAGGCCCCAGGGTGATTCATCTTTTCAGGTTAGCAAGTGGGTCCAACGAGGCCACAGCCCAGGTCTAGTACTGAGTTGTACCACAGGATCCGGTTTGTTCTGCGGTTACAGATTGCGTCTGGGCCCTTGGTAAATGTCTCATAAATACATTCCACTCATCAAGAGAACATGGATTATGGGCCGCTGGCTCCTGGCCAGAAGATCACAGCAAACATCGGCCAGGGAGGCCATGAATGTCCTCGGTTCTTCAGACAGTCAGGACTGTCCGTGCCTGATGGGGCAGAGGCAGCGCCTTCTCAGCGTGACACCTGCCTCTGCTGATTAGCTGTGGGGCTCACCCCTCCATCCGGTGACTGGCTTGGACACTGCTCAGTTTCTCCTTGAGCTGTTGCTGCTGCTGCTGAGAAGAAGGAGGAAAAAAGGGAGAGAAAGTTTTTGTCTCTTTCTGTATAATATCTGTGAACTCACGTCTATCACGAGAGTCGGCCCCTTTGGTGCAGAGAATTCTATTCTTGGTTTCGTTAACAAAAATGCATTTGTGTTCTGCAAAGCGAGCTTTCTCTGGATCTCTGTGATGCCTTTAAGATATTCTTTGTTTCCAGGTCCCTTTATTGAGAATGGGGGTGGCTTGCTGCTTACTCTGTCCCAGGCCTGGGCTTTCTACCTGCTCTGTGTATATCAACTCTTTTGATCCCCGACAGCCCCCTACCAAAGGAAGCTGCTATTATTACAACCATTCTTACTTCATAGACATGACACAGAGAGACAAACTTAATTGTTTACAGTCACAAAGACGATGAACTGTGGCTATTTGGCTATGAACTATTTGGACCCCGAGGGTGGCTAATTCACAGTTGGCTTCAGCCCACTCTGCTAATCTGTTGAACACCCCTGCGGCAACCTGTGTGCTCCCTACATGCCAATCACTTAAAAGTAAAGCAAAACTTGTATGTTATCCTTTAACCTCATTGGTGTCTAAAACAAACTCATCCTCCTTCCAAAGATGGGGAGGTATTTTTTCTTTTAACGCCATTCACAGTGATGGCATTAAAACAAAAATGTGTGTCCCACATTGTCCTAAAAATATGGATGTATTCTGTATGTGTGCCCCACAGTGTCCTAAAAATAACTTAGAAAGACTTCAGAATGCTTGTCTTCCAGGTTACTAGGTTTAAAATCACTGATTTCCCTCCCTGTCTGCCTGATATTTTACAGTATATTGTGTCTTGAGATCTATCCCATCCTGAGGTTTTTTTTTTTTTTTTTTTTGCCAATCTTGAATTTAGGACACTCTATTATGCTTGTCTCTCCTCTCCTCTCTTGTTCTCTCTCCTCTTTCTTTTCTTCTTTGCTTCTCCATCTTTCCCAGATGCCTCCAACCTCCCTGCACACTACTTTAGTATATGGTCATGACATTGACCAATGATTTTCGGGTGCAGAGCTCTTTGATGGCAGGACGGTGTCTTATTTGTCCCTGGTCTCCTCGCACCTAGCATTTGGGACTGGCACATATGAAACGTTAAACGTTTACTGAATGAGCCAATCTCTTCCTTCCCATCTCTCTCCCCCTTCGTCTATAACCTTCTCCAGACACTCATTATTATTTCAGGCTTAAGTTCCATCAAGGAGGATGTTTTTGCCTGCAAGTAACAGAAAAGACAATTCAACTTGGCTTAAGCAATGAGGAATTTTATTGGCTGACAGAATTGAAAAGTCCAGAGAGAAAGCAGGCAAAGACAGACTTAAGACCTCCAGCTGGCTGCTTTGAGATTCTCCTGGCTCTGTCCTCCTTTGGCCAACAATGTGATGGTTCTAGGATTTCAGACCTCCATAGTCATCCAAAGTGAAGCCCTTTTCTGGGTAGTTTCTAGGAGACATCTCTGTATTTTGTTGTTGGAATCTGGTCACATACTTGCTCCTAAACTAATCCCTCAATCTAAAGGATGGCCACGTTCTGAGTAGCTCACAGCTGGATGGATGAACCAGGGAAATGGCACGGAAGACGGGACACCTTTGAGACAAAAATTATAGTCAGGTCAACTTCTACCAAGTGTGTGGGTCGAAATCTGAATACAATTGGAGGTACTTTCAGGAACGGGGTATTTGAGGTTGAGCAATAGGTTCTGCAAAACTTCCTAATTAGTATCCCTGCTGCCTCTGGACCCTCTCTCCTTCTAGTACTTTCTGGGAAGAGACACTAAGAAGAGGGTTTCAGGGAGAAGGAGAGGAAACCTGGCCTGCTGAACCAGCAAGTTACCGAGTGTGTAAGAATGTGGGCGCAAAGTAACCTAGGTAACCAGTGACCAATAGAAAGAGACAGTAAATGACCAATAGGAAAGGGCAACACTGCCTGGAGGCTCAGAGGAGCCAATGAAAAACTTGCAGCCAATTTCAAACAGCGTATACTCCTGCAGGCCTTGGCCTCTCAGTCTCTCTCACCTTTTCTTCTCCATGAGAGGGACCCTCTTCCAGCTTTCCTTGCAACTACTCTAAACTTTCTCTTTGCTCTTCATAAGTAAAATCTCTCTATTACCCTGACACCTGTCTAGGTGACTTTTGCTCTCTATCCACACTGCCTGTGTGGCTCTGGTTTTATTTCCAGTTTCCATTCACTTTTGCTTTGGGTGACTGTCATGCCTCAGTTGGACTTTCTAGCTCAGCCAAGTGATTGAACCAGGTCAGCTGGGTTAGGGGAAATGGGATCCCCCAATGCCAACACTTCCCTGTAGTGCCACTGGATTAACCTCTCTGAAATATTACATTCATGACACAGCACTAATCAAAAGGTAAATGACTCTCCACTGTCTACCGACCCCTGTTTGAAACTGTCCCATTTCACTCTGGCAGATTCGTCTACCAATTCTCTTGTCCTGTAAAGCTGGGCTTTGGCCACAGTGGTTTACTCGTCATTCTGAGACAATGTGTGCTCGTTCCATTCCATCTGCATCCTTGTGTCCTCCACCCAGAATGGCAACTTCCCTGTGTGTTTCAAAATTCTAACCTTGCTTTCAAGATCCTGCTTCAGTTGTTCTTTTGGAAGCGTGTCATGGCCACTCTGCTCTGAATCCATTTGCGTCCATGCTAAATATGACAACATTTATTACTACCGCGTCACATTCAACACCCATTGCTTTGTGATGCTGAATAATTTTACATTTAAATGTATCTCTCCCCTTTCATCTTCCTAAGGCAAAATTAAAGATTTGTATGCATGCATAAGTCTCCTATTGTCTGAGTTACTGCCTTGTAGCTGGTGGATGCTCACTAAGTGTTGATATGAGTCAGCTGAGGAAAAGGTGGCCAACAAGCATGAGAGGAGCATTGAAACTGTGCAGGTGCCACCCAGCTCTTGGAAAATTAGTCGTACAGACATCGACCAGGAACTACACCAGGTCCTGTTGAAGATGACAGAAATTGCAGCAATGCATGACCAAAGCTCCTTCCTCGGCTGAGCTTGTATTTCTGCTGGAGAGATAGATAATAAACCAATTAACATGTAATAAAATATCAGATGATTCCAATTCCTAGAAAGGAAAACAAAGAAGAGAAAGTACTGCTTACCAAATTGAAGCGTTTAGTATTCTCCTACCAGCTTTTCCTAAGAAACATCTAACTTTATCAGGTTCATTCATGTTGGTGACAATTGTGTGATTACCAAGTGACAATTATTTGTCCCCATTTATTAAGCAGAGACAATCTAAGAGATAGAGAAATGAGTCATTTCCATTTAGAAGTTATTTTCTAATGCCCCCACAGCCGAGGAAAGCGCCATCTGGAACTCTTCAGCTTCTAGAAACAAGTCTTTGCACTGCAAGTATTTATTTATTCATTCATTTTTTGCATTGACATTCACCTCCATGACATGACATTTGTACTAACTCTATGTGATGGGTTCAGAATTTGATTTCAGTGGTATAATAGGACTAACATTCAATTACTTTGATTTGATGGCCAAACTAAGCCTGTTGGATGATTGTTTTGATAACCCTCTAGAATAGTTATTATTTGTTTATAACCTAGTAACTTATGACTTGGAGAAATTTATCCATGCCTTACTATGTTATTCTTTCATTCAGTGGAAATATATTGAATGAAATCATTTTCTAGCTACTCTAGAAAGTTCTTCATTAGAACTTTCAAAACAGTAGTCTTGATAGATTTCTCATCTACTTGACTTACAACAGGGTCCAGTATCATTTTTATGTGTTTTTTAATGGACCCATTAAAAATATACACATGTATGAGGAATGCAGTAATGTTTCAACATATACACTGCATAAGGGTCAGATCAGGGTGATTAGCACATCCAACTTTTCAAACCCTTTACTTTGTGTTGGAATGATCAGTATTCTCTCTTCTATCTATTTGGAAACATGTATTATTGTTAATAGTAGTCATCCCACAGTGCTGTAGAAGGCTAAAACTTCTATCTAGCTGTAATTTTGTGTCCTTTAACAAATCTTTCCCTAACATTTAAAAACATCTTGTACAATGCGAGAGCCAAATACCCCGGGACAGGTGGAATTTCAAGTCTTACTCTCTATCTCTTCATCTGCTTTGATTCTCATACTTTCTTAACAAGTTAAAAAAACTTCCCTTATGTGGCCAAAAAGATTAAAATTCTTCTTGTAGTTGAAGGTCTCTTTCACCAAACTTTTACCAGCTCGGTATTAAGAGATAGTGCCCTACTTGTGTGGTAGTTTGGCTAGAAAGGGGGAGAGTACCTGGTTTGGGACCCTTGAAATAGAGGATGGAATTATCTTTGTTGAGTGAAGGAGGCCAAGAAAAAGTTGATTGACAACAACAAAAAAGTTGTCTTTGTAATAGTGGCAGGGAGAACACTGTTGACTTCCCTTTGGGAGAAGCTCAAACAGAAACTATAAAGATCATCTTGCATGACTTGGAAGACAAGCACCCTCTGGTTTTGCGTATGGCGGTTCTAGTCTCTTTTTTGGCTGTGATCAGGTATATACACATCTACTCTGGACCTCAGTTTCTCTAGCTCTGAAATGACTCACCAAATGTGATAAAGGTCAGAATATGGGGCTTGGGAGTAAAGAGAACCAGGGTCCAAAAATCTGCATTCACTTCCTCATCTGTCAAGTGATGATAATATAAGGATTTAAGAAAATTAGAGATAATATAGATTAAGGATTTACCTTAGTACCTGAGACAGAATAAGTGGCAGCCAAATGGAATGAACTGAGGTTGAACCAGAGTCCGTGGTTCTAGAATCAGTCTCCAGTTCTGTAATCTCGTGTTTATCCATTCTGTGTTGTGCCCTCGTGGTAACTTCCATTTGGAATGTTGTAGCTTCCAGAAATAGCAGGGTCTCTCCTTTGGCAGTCCGTGTTTTAGGAAGCATTCACTTTGTAATCTGATGTTTTCACGTTGAAATTCCCTTTCTGGACATATAGCCTGACATTGTGTAATTAAGTCAGTGTCCTCTTATCTCTGTTATTAAACCAGATTGAATTTTCATCACAGGGAAAGAAAGCTGTTAACAGGGTCCCCATTAACTGAGCCGTCACTGAACATTTTCTGTGATTGATGCTTTGAGCTTCTGTCACTCACCCTTTGAAAATATCAGACTGTCCAGCTCCGGAGCAGACCGAGATTCTGCAGAATCTCATGGGAACAGAGGAGACACGAGGAATGGGTCACAACCTCCAGGTTCAATTATCTGTGAAAACTTGGTTCTTTCTTCTGTCTCCCATTCACCCAACTGGAAGGAGATTGGCAGATTCAGGCAGGTGCTTGGAAATGAGGATTTGGAACTGGGTAATATTGCAGAGTAGTTGAACAAAAGCCAGACTGTGGCTAGAAGCAGAGATTTTTATAAGCCAGCTGGGTAGCTGGACAGTATGAAGTGTGATACCCTGACCAAAAATGGATTTGTACCTGGGCTGGCAATTGGCCACTTTATTCTTATTTAATGTTTATAGGTTTCTCTTTGTGTGTGATCTTTGGGTGACACCCTATGAATGGGTGCAGAAAACCTTCCCTTAGAAAGGTAGTCATTTTATTCAAGATTGAAGTGTTTTCTTTCTCTCTCTCACTCTTTTTTTTTTTTTTTTTTTTTTTGAGACAGAGTCTCACTTTGTTGCCCTCAGTAGAGTGCCCTAGCATCACAGCTCACAGCAACCTCAAACTCTTGGGCTTAGCTATTCTCTTGCCTCCCAGTAGCTGGGACCACAGGTGCCTGCCACAATGCCCAGCTATTTTTTTAGGGGGGAGGGGTTATAGTTGTCATTGTTGTTGCTGGTCCAGGCTGGGTTCAAACCTACCAGCCTTGGCATATGTGGCCAGCACCCTAACCACTGTGCTAGGGCACTGAGCCTGGAATGTTTTATTTGTCTATATTACATCAATTAGTACTTTGAAAGAAAAGATGACTTCCAAATAGGAAATATAAACAAACACCCACACATATCTATACATGTGTGTCTATAGAGAAATTGAACAGGAGCGATCAGTTGTTGATTCTTTTAGCGGAAGCTGTAGAATAAGTAACACAATTAGGTACATGGTAATTAAGAAGGAAAAAATAACCGTGTTGTTATTTCCCTGTGGTTTTTGCTAGTGATGGCAGTTACAAAAAGCACGTTGTTGTCTAAAAAAAAGCATGAAATAAACAAAAATTTTCACAGCCCACGTTTCTCTGCTTATGCCAAGGATCCCTCCTGTCTGCGTTTATCCCTTGATGTGTTGAAGTTTCAGAAGGAAAATACAGCCATTTTTGTAAAGGTTAGATTTACAGGCTTCAATAAAAACAGGCTCATTCAAACAAACAAAGCAATCAGATTGTGAAATGGCAAATAAAAGGGGAAGCTTATCCTTAGAGAAGAAAAATATTAAATTTGAACGTTATGTTTAAATAGACAAAGAGACCGACCACAGATTTTAAAAGTGCTCATGTTGCTCCCAGTGCTGTCGTCCAGCTCACGGATGGTCCATGAGATAGTTGCTATAGAAACCAAACCTTTTTCATCAATCTCTCTCCGTTGCCATGGTGTGTTTGCAGCTGGCACATGTAAACTTTTGTATCAAGTGTCACTTACGCTTTTTATTCCTGACCTTATAATGAAGCGTATTGATTACGTATGAACCCACAAAGTACAGCATGAAATGGTATAGCACCACTCAGCCTCAGGAAGTAGGAATATTAAGTAGAACTAAAACTATTCATAGATGTCCATCGTGCATTTGCCAACCAGGCTTTCTGAAATACCAGTGTGATAAAGAAAACGGGTTCTAATTGATAGAAGTACAATCTTTTCTTTTTTCCTTGACAGTGATAGTTTTTGTTACAAAATTTAAAGTCTCTCCTTAATTAGAGCTCAGTTCACAATCGCCAAGTTGTAGAAGCAACCCAAATGCCCATCAGCCCACGACTGGATTAACAAACTGTGGCGTGTGTATACAATGGAGTACTATTCAGATATAAGAAAAGATGGGGACTTTACATCTTTTATGTTTACCTGGCTAGAGTTGAAACACATTCTTCTTAGTAAGATATCTCAAGAATGGGGAAAAAGAATCCAGTGTACTCCATACTAATATGAAGCCAATATATAAACTACAGGCCCACACATAGGATTAAACACAAAAATAGTCTGGCAAAGGGGGGAGTGAGGAAGGAGAGGGGATGGGGGAATGGGGTGGGGTAACTGGCGAGATCTCACCTGCTGTGCACAATGTGAGGGTGTTCAGCACATCCCCTGGGTGAAGATTCAACTACAACTCGAACTTTACCTTGAAAGCGAGAATAAAGTAACCTAAAAATGTGTATCCTCTTATTAATTTGAAATCAAAAAATAAATGAAGGGGCGGTACCTGTGGCTCAAGGAGTAGGGCGCCAGCCCCATATACTGGAGGTGGTGGGTTCAAGCCCAGCCCCAGCCAAAACTGCAAAATAAATAAATAAATAAAGTAAATGAAGTCTCCCCTACGTTAAATCTGTGATAGAATTTAGATTTCCTGCTTTGTAATTTTTGCTTTGACATTTGACCTGTGGCCTTACGCAAATCATTGAACTTCTGGATTTAATGAGATAATGCAACTATGGCATGATAGATTTATATGTGGTGATCTCCATGAGGGCAGGTGCACTACCTGGTTTGTTTACTTTTATACACTTTTATACTTTCAGAACCATGTACCATGTCTATCTAGGGAGAGATCCTGGAACACAGTGAACACTTGAAAATACTTGACGGAAAGAATACAGATATTGTTGCTCTTGTTCACACAACGTTCTCACACTGTAGTTTTTGTATTAAGTCAATTTCAAGAATAGTCTTTATTTCATTTAATTACAACAAGTATTTATCGAACTTCCAGTAGTGACAGTCTTCCCTTCTGGCTGGATTCTTTACATTTTACAAACAAAAGATTTGGCTTTTATTCCTGGGTCTCTAATTCCAACCTTTCTAGTTTTTGTTAATAATTGGATCTCAAGTGTGTTTTTCTTTTTGTTTGGGGGGCTTTGAAGAAACACCTTACAAAATGCCTTCTTGGAGATGACTTTCTTGATCTTTCCTTTCAAGGTCCATTATTAACAAGACAGTTATCTATCCAATCATTAAAAGCATGAGCTTTCTTTGAGTCAAGTAGGCTTGCACGTAAACATCTTACCTCTGCACCACTGGGAAAGTTATGACTCATTCCTAGCCTCAGTTTTCTCATCTATATAATGGGGGTAATATACCTTCCTTACATAGCAAGAGTTACATAAATGGTAGCTATTCTTCTTGTCAATGTATATAGAGAAAATATGCTTGACTCTAGATTGACTCAAAAATCTCTGGATTTTACTATTTTATATTTCTTTTCATTGCCTCTTACTGGGCTGTGTAGCTCCTATTGTTCCACGCCGTGAGAATATCTTCTTAACATTTTGTGTATTGTATAATTGGCAGTCATTTGGGTTTTTTTTTTTTTAAAGTCCTATACAGCTTAAAACTCCAATCATAAATGCATAAAATCTGATCTCTGTGACCTCCAGACCAGACTTTTGCATCTGAGTATGAGATGGGCCCTTGGTCTGTTTATCAATTCTTTCTTCCACTGCAGCTCCTTTGAGTGGGATGGAGGGCATGTTATTTATGAAGTCTAACAAGTAAGTTCCCAAACTCATCCTAGAAAAAGTGCTGCATACCTCATTGCTGAATATCACTATGGCCACCCTTGAAGTGCTCCCCCTTGAGCAGCTGTGGACTGATGCCAGCGCCTAGTCCATCCTACAAAGCAATTTTGGTAGTGTTGGGCTGGCACTGTCACTTAACAGGCAAAGGCTTGGGATGGCATGGCTGGCCTCCATTTCTTGTTGGCAGGTAAAGTAAGACGTGAAGATAAGGCTCTAAGTGGAATTTTACATCACTATGGGGCAGGGATTGATACGGTAGTCTGTCCATCTCTATCCACGGTTTTGCTTATTGCGGTGTCAGTTACCCAGGGGTCAACCCTGCTCTAAAAATAGGTGAGTACAGTACAAGATATTTTGAGTGAGAGAGACCTCACATTTGCACAATTTTTATTAAAGTATGTTATCATTGTTCTATTTTATCAGTTCTTATTGTTAATCTCCTCCTATACCTAATTTATAAAACTTTCTGAATTTCATCACAGGTATGGTGCAGAGGAAAAAATATATTCTAGATAGTGTTTGGTACAATCTGTGATTTCAGCCGTCCATTGTGAGTCTCAGAACTTATACCTGGTAATATGAAGGGGTGGACTACCACATGTCATAGTTAATAACCTTTAGATCCTAGCAGAGGTGTCCAACCTGCAGCCTGCGGGCCTCATGCTGATTTTGTGAGGACTTGCTTTGCTTATCTGTGGTGTCAGAAACCATGAAAAGTATGCACAGACTGGGACTGCTTTTTGGCTAATCAGCTTTTGTTAGTGTTTGTGTATTTCACTGTGGCCCAAGACAGCTCTTAGTCTTACAATGTGGGGCAGAGGGGAAAACAAGATTGGATACCCTTGAGCATTGGGAAATACATGTGTAGTTACCACTTACCAAAAATTAAAGTTTGTAACATATATTGAAATCAAATGGTTTTTACATTTGCAGTGTAAACACCTTCAGAACTAGAAAGCTTCGAAAATTGTTTGCATACATGTGTTTACCTTTGGACTTCTTTTTCTTGTTTTCAAAATATATCTCACATGGACATTTGAATGGACGTAATGTATTATGTTCTATATCATATAACAGCGGCTTCAGCTTCATGTGTTACTTAAGAGTCATCCTTATTCAGAATACCATGTTGTTTATGTAAATGTGTAAATACAGTTTTTATTTGTCCAACAGAAAAATAGTTCACAAATCAGTACAAAGAATCATTGTTATAAAAAATGTATGTTCTAGGAAACCCCCAGCCAATTGATGAAGTTTTTTGTTTTTTTGTTTTTTTTTTTTTTTT
>NW_003852414.1:15099567-15192523 GCF_000181295.1 Otolemur garnettii | reverse complement strand
GGATTCGAACCCGCCACCTTAGGTGTACGTGGCTGGCGCCTTAGCCGGTTGAGCTATAGGCGCCGAGCCAATTGATGAAGTTTTTATGTAGAATTCTGCCTACTACAAATTAATATAGGCCTATTTTATGTGTCTATTTAAAAAAAAAAAACTGTCCAGGTTATTTTGAGAACCCTGAATTTTAGAAAGATACAAACGCTAGACGCGTCTTGCTAGTCAGCGGGACTGCAGAATCACAGTTTACCGCAAGTGCCGAGACTCAGACATGTCAACTGGAACCAAGGTCACGCGGTCACTCGTCTTGCCATTCTTCCTTCTAATACACATAAACACACACAAAATCATTCAAGTGGCTTTCCGAAAGTTTTACCTCTGTTATTTATGGCTGATCTCACTCTTCTTTAAGCCTGTATCTAAGCCCCTTTGACCTATATCTTTTGAATATTTCTATGGAAGCCCCCAACCTTCTTCTGAAAGGTACCCGAGTTGCAATTCCTATGACTTTATTTCAAATATGTTTTACGAAAAATCTTCTCCATATATCCCAGCACTGACTTGGAGACAGGGATCGCTGCCTGATTGGATTAAAGACAGAAGACCTTTACTTCTACATCCATTTGTAGCTTTTGTGGGGGTGCTGTTAAAAAAAATCCAGCCACTGTACAGGGCAGCGTCAGCCAGTCAGGGAGGCCTTCCCCATGGCCTTGCTGAGACAGACTGTGACTCCTTTAACTATTGGAGCCTGGGGAGAGTTCAGGACAGTTGATGTGTTAGGACACACGTGTGGAGCCTTGGAACCATGGCTATGAGAGCCAGTAAGGCGATTCAGTGTGTCAGTGAGTGTGGCAGTACCTGGATGTATGGCTGAATGTCCCTGTGTCACAGTCATGCCGTGAAAACTATGCCCAGGTTGTGATGAGAAGTCTTAGCACTCATGATTACAGTAAAAGTCATGCTCACTGTTTCAGTGGCTTTAGTTTGTTTGTTGTTTTTCTTTTTTTCTTCTTCTTCTTCTTTTTTTTTTTTTTTTTTTTTTGAGACAGTCTCACTGTGTTGCTCAGGCTAGTGTGTCCCGGCATCATCGTCATTCACAGAAACCTCACACTATTAGGCTCAAGCGATCCTCTCTCCTCAGCCTCCCAAGTAGCTGGGACTACAGGCGCCCGCCACAAACCCTGGCTAGTTTTGCTATTTTTAGTCGAGACCAGGTCTCGCTCTTGTTCTGGCTGGTCTTGAACTCTGGCGCTCAAGCAATCCACCTGCCGCGCCTCCGGCAGTGCCTGGCCCACTTCAGTGGCTTTAGTTTTTAAGAAAAGAATGGGTTAAAAATTGTTGGGCTTTACGGATCCCGAAGTGCTAACCCCTACAGGGTAACAATTAGGACACCCGGAGGGGAAGAACTGAGAGTTCCCTCCCTCACCCAAGTTCCCACGCCGGCATTTCATGGGAGCAGCGACCTCTAGTGTCCCGTCCGCAGACGGCAGGGACTATGAATGAAATCCGTGTGTTTATTTCCACAGCGGCCTTCGAACTCCATTTCTTCATTCAGGGCCTGACTTTTTATCATTTCTGAAACACATCAGTTTCATCTATGCGATCTGGGGCTTGGTTCATTCCAGATTTTTACAACCACGCGGGTAGGTCCTGTGGGGAGGCCAGACATTTTGCCTTGTTTTCTCGTCGAACTCCAATGAGCAATGAGCTCGGCGGCCCCCCTGGGAGTCAGGCATTTCTGGGACCAGCCTGGAGGATTTGCAAAGCGTATTAAGTAAGCCCAAAACTACTTTCAGTAAAAAATGAGGCACAAGCTGAAACCTAGCCTTTCTTCCTAACGCATGTTGACAAAAATAGTCGTTTTGAATTAGGCGTGATTGGGAAAGTTCTTAAGAAGTAAAAATGAAAATTCACCCCACTCTTGGATGGTTAGATGTGTTCTGACCTTGGCTGCTTTGTTTTACACATTATTACGAATGTGTATTTTTTTTCAGTACTTGTTGGTGAGAACAGCACTAAAGAATTAAGTGAGTTCGAGAGAGGAGAAAAATGCTTTTAGATGGTGGCCCATCCTCTCTGCCCCTACCTGCCCCTTCCTAAGCCCATGTTGATGGTGGAGAGCGGCCTGTGTTTTTGATTTTAGTCTCACATTGCTGCTGATGAGGTACGTTCAGGAGGTCAATTCTTGATGCTCCTAGAACAGCTGAGCTTATGGTTGTGTGTGCTTTCAGGAACCTCAACCGTTGTTGTCCAGTAATTCTCTCCTATTATAATTTTCCTTTGGAACAAGTCTTGAATTCTCCTCTGAGGTTCTAGAATAGAAAACTTTATCCAATAGAGTCTGTCAAAAGAGCTCTTCCATGGATTCGTTATGCCGCTTCAGTCATACTTAAGCAAAACAAAAGACATGGTTATTTTATTAGTGGGGACACATCCTGTGATTACAACCAAGTGGACCCTTCTTGGCTCCTGTTTCGGTGTGTGATGGCAGAAATACAGTACTTGAGTGCCTCCAGCTTGGTGGTTTCAATACGTTTGGTTTTTGTAGAATACTTAAAAAAAAAAAAAAAGCATATACAGAATGACATAAATGCTGATCTTATTTTGGGGGGCTGAGAGTGCTTTTATTTTGGGGGGGTGCCATCTTCTGGTTTCTTCTCTTTTCCCCTTCAATTTTCCCCTCATGGTGGTTTACAAAAATCCATTATGTGTAAGATTCAGCCATGCTTAAACCCCTCCAAATTCTAAAACAGAAGTCTCACGAAAAGTTTCTGTAAAGCAAGCAGAAATAAACATCATGTGTTATCGATTTCGGCCTGGGTTGTGGATCCAGTGGTTGCCTTGGAACACCCAAGCCAGGATGGAGATTCTATAAACACATTCATTCCTTTAACCACTCCATGTATTTGGACTCAGTTGACCAATTTTCTAAAGATTACCCAGATGTTCTTCCTGGGTCATAAATAGAACCTTTATATTTATTCATTTCTTTATACAGTGACTAAACAAATACTTAGCATTTTCTCTAGCCAGGCACGTGGACATATTGGTGAACAAACATTTCTTGTGGCCCCCTCTGCACCTCAGGAAAGTCCTGTCCACATGGGGCTTACGTTTTAGTTGGTAGATACAGCTATAAACATTAAGTATCATGAACACGTTTAATTTCTAGTGTGGCAGAAGCTTATCAAGGGTACATTAAAAAAAAGAAAATGGAGATGAGAGTGTGCATTTCAGCCTTCAACGGGAAGGTCAAGGTGGTAAGTGAGAGACATCTGAGCAAAACTTGAAATGAGAAATTAAGTCAGTCTAGGAGGAGAACATTCCAAGTAGAGGGAAAAGCCATTGCAAAGGCCTGAAGTCTGAGTGTGCCTGGTGTGTTCAGAAACACAAAGGAAGCCAGTGTGGCTGGAGCAGAAAGAGGGAAGGACGTAAGGTGAGAAGGGAATCCAAGCCAGCTCAGGTGCCAAAACATGTCTCCTACACCTGTGTCTACTCCAGGAAATCCCTGCCACCTATTACTCTTTTTTTGGAGACAGAGTCTCACTGTGTCGCCCTCCATAGAGTGCTATGTCATCACAGCTCACAGCAACCTCAAACTCTTGGGCTTAAGCAATTGTCTTGCTTCAGCCTCCCAAGTAGCTGGGACTACAAGCACCTGCCACAGCGCTCACCTATTGTTTTGGTTGCAGGTGTCATTGTTGTTTAGCAGGCCCAGGCCGGGCTCCAACCCACCAGTTTGAGTGTATGTGGCCGACACCTTACTCACTGAGCTATGGGCGCCGAGCCCCGTATTACTCTTCAGGGTCTTTGCTTGCTTGAGATGGTGGTACGTACTTTCATTTTCCCAGTAGGAGTTACGTGCTTCAGCCCCGTGTATCTTTGCTCTCATGCTGGGTCATGACAGACATGCCCTCCATTCCCGGTATCACATTTTGCACGACATTCTCAAGGTTTTGGGGAGAGCTGAGTTCTCACAGATGATGCCCACTGCAGCTGTGATTACAAAGCCTCAGGCAGACCACTTTGGTCTAGCATGTCATTACCAATTTAAGAGAAATATTTCTTATTTGACTAATCTGTAACAAATGTAAGTTCTTTGTTAGAGTCGGTCTTGCTGAACTCTGAAACTATTTTAGCCACTCATGGAGAAACAACATGCCATTTTGACTAATCGATTAATTAATCAGAAAACTTATTTGATTCAGGGAATTGATCACCATTGATCTAATTCCATTTGATTAATTTGAAATAGTGTCAGGAGAGATTCTTCAAATTTTCAGGAGTCTTCAAATCCTAAGAGACATTAACTAGTGTCTGTTGCAACTTTTTCGTTCCATACATGAAAACAATGGAAGCCCAGAGAAGTGTGTGGCTGTGAGGCTCTACCATGCAGTAGCTTCGTGTGTGTGTGTGTGTGTGTGTGTGTGTGTTTGCCTGAAATTTCTGTCCTATTGAAATATTTCTACCTCTGGAATTCAGAGTGCTCTTCGCCTCTTGTCCTTATAAAAAAAAAAAGACAAGCGAAATTTAAAGATTTGCTGGGTATAATTTGTTCTTTTTTTGTTCTTTGCCTCAAATATGAAATGATTCAGCAGTCATTATTCTGGGAGGTTGGCGGTGGGGGAAGTGATTTGAGCATGTGATGGAAAACGGGAGAGAATCAGATGACTTGATAATTCAATTTCCAGGTGCTCTTGACGGTGTCGTTTGACCTTCTGGGGGAGTTCAGCCTCAAAAGACTCCGTATTATTACCTTCGAAGTACAGTCATTAGAGAATGCTTCTCCTAATCCTCTGTAACATTCCCCCTTATGTCTATATTCCTGGAATAAGTTGTCAAAACTGAAAGTACTCTAGCACAGAAACCTAGGGAACATTCTACTGGCTCTCAACATAGCCATTTGGGGCATCCTTTAGAATACAAAGTCTTAGAGGGGAATTCGGGTCTTATATATTCTTCAGAATACAGAATCTTGGGGGAGGAATTCGGGTATTATATATTCTTCAGACTACAAAATCTTAGGGAGGAATTCACGGGTGTTATATGTTCTTTAGAATACAAAGTCTTAGGAGGGAATTGGAGTGTTACATATTCTATTAATTTTTATGTTTCTATTTCTCTAAAATTCAATGCCTTCTTACTATTATTCATCTACTTGGCTTCTCACAAATCTTAACTCTCCATCTGAGCTCCTCTTATCAAGTCTTATTGGAGATCATTATTTCTGTGTATTTTTGTAGTCTAGAGGATCCCAAAGGGATGAGCGCTTCCTTTCTGTAGGAAAACACAAATAATTTTGCTTATGATGTAGAGAAATTGGTCCTAGTGGGTGAGGAGACACTTCTGCCTGGCTGGGTCTTTGCTCACAGGGGAGACAGTGCAGGGCAAGGCCAGGACACCTTGTAACCTTTTCTGAGAGGATCTTCCCCAAGATTGTCATCTTTTCTTTCAAGTCTTAAGAATTTTCAGAACTTGATACCTGCTTAGATTCCAGTGTGAGTATAGAAATTCATTCCAAGGCCCACCAGAGTTATATGGATTGAGTCATAGAATCAGATGAGGATTAAGAATAGAGTTGGCTGGCTCGATTGACGTGCCAGCACCCTCACCTACTGATTTTTTTTTTTCCCAGCCTCATTCTGTCACCCAGGCTTGAATACAGTGGTGTTATCATAGCTCCCTGCAGTCTTGAACTTCTGGGCTCAAGCCTCAGCCTCATGGGGAGTAGCTAGGATTATAGGCACATGCTATCACAGGCAGCTAATTTTTATGATTTACACTGTATTTTTTTAGAGATGGAGTCTTGCTTTGCTGCCCAGACTGATCTCAAACGCCTAGCCTCAAGAAATCCTTTGGTCCCCCAAAGCACCGCGATTACAGGCATGAACCACCATGCCCAGCCAAATGGCTGGCAGTGCTGCTTGGTTTATCAAAATTCACTAGATAGTTCACAAGGTTCAATTAAAGAAACTTTGCAACTGAAGGTCTTGGATACTGCTATCACAATAATAAATGTATAAAAAAAAATAAAGAATGAAACTTGGGAGCACCAAAAATCATTTCAAAAGACCTTTATGGGTTCATTTGTAAAAAAGAAAATGTGTGGAAAGGAAATCTCTTTTCTCTTGTCTAGTTTTCCTTTTCTCCATGGAAGTCAGTCTAGAATCTCGGAGTGCATTGTGCATTAACTTTATCAAAAACATTCAATATTTACTTTTGGCACTGGCCAAGTTGGTGTTGAGGCAGAGTTGTTCTTCATAGAGATACTCCAGCTGATCAACAAAGAAGGGGTCAGAGATTTGGAATTTCACCTTTCTGCAGTCCCAACGCTTAGGTGGTGCTAGGTTGTAGTATCAGTAGTTGGTAACTTCCCAAAGAAAGGATGAACCTGGCGAAATCTGCCTCCCTGTGGAAGTATACACAATACGGTTATTAAGTGTTCTGCTGGATTCATACTGGAATCTGGTAAAGTCTCTAGATCTGAGCAGCAGTTGACATTGGACTATGCTAAGCCATACCACAGAGAGGCAGACTTTAGATCGTGTGAAACTCCATGTAAACATGAAAACATGACCAGTTTTCTTCCATGGCTTAACTGCAAAAGGACAGTGGGAAGAAGTGATGAGGAGCCTCCCAGTTAGAGAAACTGGAGACACAGCAACCAGGTGCAATGTCTAGATCTTGCTGGGATCCTGATTTCAATAAATGGTTGGGGAAAACTAAATTTTATTGAGGCAGTAGGGGAAATAGGAACACAGAGTGAATGCTTGCTGGTATTAGAGAACCACTATCAATTTCTTCACTTGCGATAATAGCTCTTGTTATTAGGTTCTCGTGTAAGTAGTACTGATTGTCTAGCGATACCTGCTGGAGCATTCATCGGATGGAATGAAAATAGCGGCATTGGAGTTAAAAAGAACATTGAATATAAAAATTGTGAAACTTATCTCAAAATTAGGCTTTCATTCCATTATTAACTATTTCTTTTGAGCCTTCTTTGTGTTACATGAATGACTCAGAGATCCCATCTGACACAGTTTGAGAAGGCTTTGTCTTGCTGTCATTCATAGGCATATGCTACAAGCAGCACACACAGAGATGAAGCCATTTAAATCCGATTCTTAGCTTTAATAATTTTACTTCCAAAAGACTTCTTTTATTTTGGTGCATTGTGCTTAATCCTTGATAGCTGGTTTTCAAATACTAACTATGCCTCACCCAACATCTTCTATGTATGGGATAGTGAATATTGGTAATTGACACCAGTATTGATACAAGCAGACTCCATGACACTGTGGAATAGCATAGCATTAAAGAGGCCAGTCAGTACTAAGCCTCCAGCCAGTATTTATGGAATAAATAGATGAAATTTCATTGATTTGCTTTTGTGGTTAAAGCAACAGAATATCATTCTCTTAATACTTTCCATTCCTCTTGTTGAGTAGGACGCCCACAGAACCATCTCCCTGCATTAATCACCTCCTAAGTTGACCTAATTTGTATAGAACAGACATGTCAGTACACTAGGCCTGGTTCCTTACATTGGCCACCTCTGTATGTTGACCCGTTGGTTACAGTCCCGTGGGTGGTCAACTCACAGAGGTTCTACTATAATTATCAATTAATATTTATAAGATTCTCAAGAGGAATTAAAAATATATAATAGTTTTTAATGCTTAGACAGAACAGCACATAAATCAAGATGCTTCAATATTCTTTTTAGTTTACATCAGAAATAGTTTAAGAAAAAGACATTTTCTTTATAGACTATCACATGGTAAGTGATGAAAAATTCAAAAGTACCAAAAAGTCTTTATTCTATGCCCAGACACACCATTATTAACATTTTAATTTCATTTTTAACCTTTTTTAAAAAGGAAAGCCATAGTCAAGAAGAATTCTTATCTTCAGTTTTAGAGACTGTAGCCCACTGCTGAAATGTTTTTCTTGTGAATTTACCCTTTGTATTGTATTTTCTTTAATAAAACAGGAGCTGCTAGGTCCTTAGAGAATGAGAACTCTTCTGCCCAGGAAACTATGTACAAAAATATAGACAATAAACACAAGTTGCTTCTCTCTGTAACATATCACTGTGTCTTAAGGACCCTATTTTTTTGTTTGTTTGTTTCAGTTTTGGGCCCAGACTGGGCTTAAACCCATCACCCCTGGTGTATGAGGCTGGTGTCCTCCTTGAGCCACAGGCACCACCCTTGGGACCCTATTTTTTCCCAAAGAACGGTGGGCCCATTTTAATTTCTAGAAATAATAAGGCTTAGTTTGAAAAGTCCTGCTTTTTAAAAATTTTTATTTTTTATTGTTTGGGATTCATTGAGAATACAAAGAATTAGGTTACACTGATTGCATCCATTAGATAAAGTCCTTATATTTGCGTCCTGCCCCCAAGAGGTCTGCCATACACCATGACCCCCACCCCCTCCTGCCTCCCCTCCCCACTCCCTCATCCCCAACCCCACCCCTTGTATTAGATCATTTACTGCCTTCATGTTAGAATTGAGTACATTAGATTCTTCTCCATTCTCATGATGCTTTACTGAGAAGAATGTGTTCCACTTCCATCTAGCTTAATACAAAAGATGTAGTCTCCATCTTTTTTATGGCTGAATAGTATTCCATGGTGTACATATACCACAGCTTGTTAATCCATTCCTGGGTGGGCATTTAGGGTGTTTCCACATTTTTGGTGATTGTAAATTGAGCTGTGATAAACAGTCTAGTACACATGTCCTTATGATAAAATGTTTTTTTTTTTCTTCTAGGTAGATGTCAGGATAAGTGCTTTTAAGTGGATGTAGAGATTAGTAGTAAGAGCTAATTAGATAAAAATATTACTCCTTAGAGATGTTTTACTCCCCTAAACCTCTCTGAGTTAATGCCCTCACTTTTTATTGCCCATTTTGGATAGAATGGCTTCTATAAAGCCTGGAGCAACGTTTTAAACACAGTGAAACTTTTGAACTCAATTTTATTGAGCTTAAATACTATTAAGGACCTACCTTCCTTGTACCCCCCCCCACTCTCTCCTTCTACCCCCTTTCCCCTCACTAAGCCTCTCTCTCCCTCTCCCTTCAAAACAAATGTCCAATTGCTTTTTTTTTTTTTTTTTATTGAGACAGAGTCTCACTGTGTTGCCCTTGATGGGGTGCTATGACATCACAGTTCACAGCAACCTCATACTCTTGGGCTTAAGTGATTCTCTCGCCTCAGTCTCCCAAGTAGCTGGGACTACAGGCGTCCACCACAACGCCTGGCTATTTTTGTTGCAGTTATCATTGTTGTTTAGCTGGCCCAGGTTGGTTCAAACTTGCTACCCTCAGTGCATGTGGCCAGCTCCACAACGGGCACCAAACCTCCAGTTGATCTGTAACCTCAAAGCTCAGCATGCCGATAGGAAACCTTGTATCCAACTTGATAGGAAATCAAGTTTGAGAAATGAGTTTTATACACAAATTAAAGGAATTCCCTTCTATGGGATAAAATTGCTTGATTCCTTACTGTTCTTTATTTTGTAGCTGCTTTGCACTTTCCAAAGAATATCCTGCTCTAAGAAGATAGAGAACAGATGTTTATATTCTCATCTTAGTGAGACTCAGACAGTGCAACTTGGATCAGGTTACAAGGCTTGTCCTTGACGGAGCTGGGCTGAGAACCTGGTTACTCCAGTCTCCTGTGTCAGAGAACGGGAGGTAATGCTTGTGACAGAAGGCATATGTCCCACAGCCATGACCAGCCCAGTGTTTCTGGGAGTTCAGTCTGATGTAGGATCACTCTTCCATGATTATAACTTTATTTTAGGTTTCCATGGTCTGCAGAGCCAACTTGAAATCTAGCTGAGGTGTCCAGATTATAGGAGCAGAACTTGGTGAAATGGCCTCGTCCCTTTTGTTCCAGCTTCATCCTGATAGGAGCGTTTGTCTGCACCCAGCCCATCACTTTTCACTCCCTTTTCCCAGAGGAACCTAGTGTGAGCACCAGAGATATCTGTGTGTTTCTCTCCTTTCCTCCAAGGTCTTGGTTCTTTTCTGGTGTCAGCCAACCCTCTGTTTCCTCAAGGTCAAGGCTTCATGACGACAGCATAGATGGTTCATTTCTTTCATGATACACAGCCTGCTATTTCTCAGGCTTTCTTAGTTCTGTAGAATATGTGTGTGTGTGTTTTTTAGAGTGATCGATTGTACCCTTTCGTATTCTGTTGAGTTGGAAGGAGTCAGTAGGAACTTTTTAATATTGGATATTACAGATCCCTGGTGGGGGGAGGTGAATGAAGACGCCAGAGATGTGGCCAAGACAGATTCAAAACCACACCACTCGCTGCTAGTTTATTAATTCCCTACTCACTGCGAATATTTTATATGCCATCTCAAAATATTATCAATCTTTCCCAGTAAATATTCTCTGCCTCATTTGACAGGACAGGAAACTGAGGTTCTGAGACATATGACCTGAGTAAGATGAACCAAGATTTGTGGACACACAAAGCAAGCTGTACCTGGGTCCTCACTCAAGTAATATTCAAATATTTTAAAACATTTTCATGATGAAGGACAGACTGGCAATAATGAAGGATGCTTTTACATTTCCCTTCGCTGCCATTGGCTACTTCAGCAGAAGTTGGACCCCCGGGGTGGGAAACCTGCAGTGCCATTTTGGATTTAGTCAAAGGCTGAATTTTAGGACCTAGAAGGCCACAAATTCCCCCACTTATACATTTTGTAAGAGTTATAAAAAGATCTGAATTAACCATTTCTTTTCCCAAATTACCCCAATGATATTATATATATATATATATATTTTTTTTTTCTTTTTTTCTTTTTTTGAGACAGAGTCTCACTTTGTCACCCTGGATAGAGCGCTCTGGCATCATAGCTCACAGCAACCTTAAACTCTTGTTTTAATGTCTCTTATAAACTGGGCCCCTGCTGGGGACACCTTCATTTTCTCTGGCCTCAGGCTACATAGGTAATGGGTGGCAGAAGGCTTGAGAACCGGATCTTCCTTTGATTCTGCCATCTGCCGGTGCCTCTTGAGATTTATGAGTGTGTGTGTGGTTGAGTGATCATTAATGTGTTCACACAGTAAACATTGACTGAATGTGATTGAATGGCCCCGCTGGGTCTTACATCTGTATATTGTTTTATGGTTTATAAAGAGTTTCCACAGGTATAATCTCACCCCACCAACACATGAAGGAGTAAGGCAGGGACTGTCAGACATGCAGATGGGAGCCATGGCACATCTGTCTGTGAAACCCAAGTTTTATGATCTGCCCCAGCTCCTGTGTTGTTGGCATTTCTGTCACATGGTGTTACTATCTAACCGAGAATAGAAAAAGAAAGCGGGGGGGGGGGGAAACAGTAGGAGGGAGAGAGGGTTTAAATCAATCATAAATGAAATTCTTTGTCACCCATAACTCTAAGGATGGCGTAGGTAACCCACATTTCTGTCACATGGTGTTACTATCTAACCGAGAATAGAAAAAGAAAGCGGGGGGGGGGGAACAGTAGGAGGGAGAGAGGGTTTAAATCAATCATAAATGAAATTCTTTGTCACCCATAACTCTAAGGATGGCGTAGGTAACCCACAGTTGAGACAGAAAAAAGGACTCTTCCTTCTGAAAGGCCACAATGATAACATATTTCCCAAAATGATAGTAAGAGTTTTATGTCAAATCCTATAAAGGAGTCAGTAGGGCCTGTCAGAGGTGAGGTCATTGGATCTGGGTCTTGGTAAGTGAATCCGAATTGATCCCAGAGTTTCCGGGCATGGTGGCTCACGTTTGTAATCCCAGCATTCTGGGAGAAGCTCAGGAGTTCATACCAATCTGAACAAGAGTGAAATCCCATCTCTAAAAATAGTGGGGCGTTGTGGTATGGTGGGTGTCTGTAGTCCCAGCTACTCTGGAGGCTGAGGCAAGACGATAATTCAAGGCCAACGGTTTGAGGTTGCTGTGAGCTAGGCTTAGGCCGTGGCTCTCTAGCCTGGGGCAGCAGAGTGAAGGTCTGTCTCGAAAAAGGAAATTGATCCAGAGCAACAGAGGGGTACGAAGCAGTACCTCCCTTAGTGCGGTGGGTGGCGGCATTGTAGGCTCAGGTGTGACAGAGGTGAGAAGGTTGGGACTCGTGGGTGCTGGGCAGCCGGAGAAGTGCTTGGTGCGAGGGAGGGAGAGGCTAGAGGCTCTGGAAGCTTCCATGCCACAGCGTATACAACCAAAGCAATGCTTGAGAAGAATGACCGAGCTCAGGATGTGCTGATGGAGGAAAGGAGGAAGGCTCAGAGATGAGAAAACTAAGGTGCTTTCAATTCAGTACTGACCCCCTCCTCATAAACTTGTTTATCAAAAGATTGAGAGGAAGCCGGTGCTTGTAGCCCCTGAAGGCGGGTGGGGAAATAATGAGCAGTTAACACTTGTACATTGTTTCAAGTGAGAAGACCACTTTCCCACTTAGTCTCTTTTTGTCTGCAGAGGAAATGAAAGCTTCACCTTCAAAAGGGTAGATTAGTGTGTGGCTCATTTAAAACCTATAGTTTATTTTAAGGCTAAGATGAAAAGCAGCTCAATAATCCTACACGACAGTAAAGAGCTGTGATTGTCAACTGGTGTGCCAGGAGAGGATCTTAGATGTGCCTTGAAAATTCTTACAGATCATTCATTAAATTATTTTCGAAAGACTTTCAAAATAGAGCAAGTATGTTCTTCCTTTGTTACTTTTTTATTTTTGATCAATATAATTTAAGTGTGTCAGGGAAGTTTAACTATATAGGTGCCCTGAGATTAAAAAAAGGTTGAAAAAACTGGTATCAAAGAATCAGGAAGGATATAGAGCTTCAAAAAATAAACATTCTGTGTTCGAATCCCTACTCTTCATCTCTGGGGTTAAGAAGGTGGTATCTGTACGGTACCTGGAAGGGTTCCTAGGACAAAGATTTCTCCATATAACTTGTAGTTTTAGACACTGGACCAATTTTGTTACAAGTAGCTAATTTTTATCCTCCCCTCCACTTACTTGATTTCTTCACAGTTTTACAAAGCATTTTTATAGTGGGTATATACATAAGCAAGATAAAATATCTCAGCTGTGTTTCTTGTATACTTCTGTGAATAACAGTAGCGTAATTAGTATTAGAAACTAACAACAGCTAATTTTCAAATGGTCAAAGCCAGTTTCAATCCATATTTTCACTTACATGGTTTTTTTTTTTTATTCTTAGAAAACAAGAATGATTATTCCCATATTCACGGGCTGAGGCAGAAATTCAAATCTTTGGTCATATTTCTGCTTGGGAAAATAGCAGAGATCTAAAATTAGTCTTATTAGACCACAGATATGTACCCAGCCAAATTTAATGTGGGACTTTAAAGTTCATGAAGTTAAATAGTTCAAAGTAGCACTGTAGAAAGCAAATAGAAAATGTACTTTTAAACTGTGTTGTTGTTTTTTTTCCAACTTGGTAAGATATCAAAATCATTTAAGGAATGTATTTACATTTTTTATGATCATGATACTTGGAGTATTTGGCAACATGAAAAATGTGTAAAATAAGAAAAATTAACCAAATAAAATTTTCAAGGGAGAATTCTTTATAGTAGGTTTCATATTTTTAAAGAAAAAGAAAACAGTCTTCTGTAGTAAAAGCTTGTCAATCTTAGCTACAGATGCATACACTTATTAATGCTGTGATGGTAGAGCACTTTCATTTATTTATTTATTTTTGAGACAGTGTCTCACTATGTCACCCTGGGTAGAGTGCCACGGTGTCACAGCTCACAGCAACCTTAACTTCTTGGGCTTAAGCGAGATTCTCTTGCCTCAGCCTCCCAAGTAGCTGGGACTACAGGCGCCTGCCATGATACTTAGCTATTTTTTGTTGTAGTTGTCATTGTTGTTTACCTGGCCCAAGCTGAGTTTGAACCTGCCTGCCTTGGTGTATGTGGCCAGCACCCTAACCACTGTGCTATGGGTGCTGAGCTGGTAGAGCACTTTTAAAAAGAAGTTTATGACTGAGTTCTTTTTTATGGAGTTATGAATTCAGATTTAACACAGCAAAATTAGATATAGCATTAATCCTACCATTGGGAAAAATTAGACTATGGCATGTAATGCATTTAGCACTGAAACTAGAATCCCACTCAGGGCCAAAACAAAATGCATCGAAGAATCTTATGACTTACTACTCTAGAATTCAACCTCATGAATTCAGATGACAGCAGTTATTTTAACCTGACCCACTCTGTGACCAATTCTTAGCTCTTTGATCACGTTCCATGAATATTATAGTTCCATGAATATTATAGCTTTATATTCTATAATACTTAACAGGAAGTTGATTCAAAAGAGCTAACTCATTGTTAGAAAGCCGGAGAGGGACATAGCACCCCTCCCAGCTCCTCCATTCTCTGACGCAAACAATACCCTCCAAAAGGGAATTGTTAGGGGGGAAAAAAGTGAGAGAACTGTCAAAAACATCTCAAACCAACAATGTACATTTTTGCAGTAATGTCAAATGTCCTTGAAGTTAGAAAATAAAAGCCAGAATGAGCTCCATCTTGTGGAGAAAACGTCTTTCAGCCTGGCCTGTGACCTCAATTGTTTTTTAATCTATTATTAAACACATGACCATAATATGGGGATGTCTATAGACGATGGTATGATTGGAACTGTTTGCAGAAAATAAGGTACCCCAGTATCCTGCATGAACAATGTGTGGTTTCATAAGGAAGCTTCTTGAGATTTTAAACATTAATAGAAATGAGATATGACACAGTAATAAAGGGCAGAGAATGACACAAGGGAGAAAAACACTAATTTTCTCTTGGAAAAAAATCTGGACATGATGAGGGAAGTAAAATATATGTCATTCTCGAGAATCATCGAGAATCAGACATTTGCATCCAGTGTGCAGGAAGCAGGGTTTAAAAAAATCAGACATTTTTATCTAGAAGGAATCTTAAAGATCAGGCCGCCAAACCTCTTCAGCTCTTAACTAAAGGAAGAGCTACCTTTTCTTTCCTTAAATAAAATGATAAATGATCCTTCTAGGTCCCACATGAGCTGGAATTGACCAGGGGAAGGAGGATAGATCATGTAATATAGTCAACAATTCTGTGCATGGACCCTAAGTTTGCTTGAAGAAAAAAAAAGATTACCCAGTGGCAATATTTAAAGTCTCTAGCCTGCCTCAGGGGAGGAGAGGAGGAAGGTTAGTAGGCTGAAAGCTTGGTAGAACTTGAGTTTTTGTGTATTTTAACAGCATAGGTATAAATAGCCCTGGCTGAGAAAGGGCTCCAGGCAACTAAAAAGCATTGCTCCCAATCTTGGGTCATTGGTTGGCACAGTGCGTGGCTGGTGCTGTTGCCTTCAACTCTATGCCTTGTGTATCTCTTGTATGCGTTTGAATCCTGCTTCTATGAAGCATGCTCTATATTTTTATCTCTTAACTGGCACATACCATAGCATTTGATAAAAACTGGATGGTACTGTTGGTGGATTGACAGGCACTTTAAAATAGAAACTTCTTTCCGTGATTCACAGAAAAAAGAAACATGATAATGACATAAGTTTTCTATTAAATTCCTTCCTTCAGAGGCTCCCTGAGAGTTTGGTTATAATTGCTCTTTTATTCAAGACTCACCGTACGCAGTGTAGGACTCTAACCAGAAGTTAGAGCCCCTATCGCTCTCCTAGCCTAAAACTCTTTGTAAGCAACAAGAAATATTTGTCTTTTGTAAAGAAAAATAGCTGCGATCGTGATAATATCTGCATAAATGCATATTTGGAAGAAACTGAACCCCCATGTGCGATGTACTAATGCCTTCTTTTGGAAATTGTCCTCTGTTGATTTTATCATCCCCGAAGTGCATAAAAGTGACCAGGAAGGTATTTATACAAGACATTTTAAGTTCTCTTTTGAAGATAACAATGATATGTATTTTATGATTTTTACTTGGGGGCTGATAATGGAAGGAAATTTTTCAAAACACTGTAAAAAGAATTTGCCTTCAGGGAAGACGATATTATGATATTGCTAACCACTGTCGATGGCACTGTATCTAGAATTAGTTAATTTTCATGACTAACCTATTGAACAGATTACTGTTACATTCTTATTTTATAAAAGAAGGGACTTGAAAACAGGAAGAGGTGGAATAATTTGTCCACAGAGAGTCCGCCAAGATCCTAGCGCGAATCTGATTTTACAGACCCTGGGTTTAACTTCTGTACTGTACAGGCCTCTTGGGAAGTATGTGTCAAAAGGTATAGGAAAGGAATAATTTAAATCTCAAATCCCTGGTTGACTATAGTGAAAAAAAGTTGGTTGAGTTATCTGTGACTCTTTAAAAATAGGCTCTTCTGGGAGGGGGAGGGGTTAGGCTAATCTCTTCCTTTAACTGTCGGCCTTGGAGTCAGTTGGAGCCAGCCAGTGACGTGGCTGAGCTGTGTTATATCAGCTTTGCCTAAAAGTTGCTGTCGCCCAAGATCTGAACTGTACTTTGCACGGATATTGCAGTTTAGGGAAACATTTTTTTAAAGTCTTTTTTTTTTTTCTGTGTATTCCTTACAAGTTCAAGTTTCCCAGTATCTTTTAAATAGCTTAGAGAGCTTGAGAAAGCAGAGAGAGAGAGAGAGAAGTTCCTCACACATGATTTTGTCATGAACTTGATGATAGTCTAGGGCAGGACAGCAGCGAAGCCCAGGCGTTGTGTTAGCGTGGACTGGGCTCCAGGATCTACCCTCATTCCCGAGAACACTGAATTTGCACCAGGCAACTTCCTGCTCTGCGGTTTACACTTGAGCTCTCGAGTCCGCTCCTGCAATTTATTACCGATGTCGCGCCCCTTTTATGTGTGTAGTGACCTTAACTTGTAATTTTTTTGTTTAACGCTTTTAAAACGTGTAAGCACTTGAGTCTTGGGAGCTGGCCTCTAGTGGAAACATCTGTTATTTCTATCCTTCTGCTAGCTAGGGTTCTTTTTGTGAGGTTAAAAAAAGGATGTTGTGCTTATTTTATAAAAAAAAAAATACTGCATTGGGAATTTTGGATTAGGGTTTGATGTGACTTTAAGCGAGTCAGTTCTCTGACCATCAATTTTTAAGAGCTAAGCAAGTACTGATAGGCTGTGTGTTGAGTGAATTATGCAGCTCAGTTTTTATCAGCAGGCATCTTTTTTTTTTTCCTGGCCAGGGCTGTGTTTGAACCCGCCACCTCCCGCATATGGGCATATGGGGCCAGTGCCCTACCCTTTTGAGCCACAGGTGCTGCCCTGTCAGCAGGCATCTTTTGAGCTCTCACTATGGGTGATAGAAGTTCTGAGCAAGGTTCTGTGGGGCAGAAAAGAATCAACAAGAAGATCCCTGCTCCCAGGAGTTCAGCCATCAACCTACAAATAACCTCCCTTAGGAGGGCCAGCCCACATCTGATCCCGGTGGCAAAGGGTTGCTGCCATGAGTGCCCTAGTCAGCTGAAATCCCCCCAAATCTGAATGTATCCCTGCTTAGAACTTAAAAGGCCCTTGCCATTGTGAGCACAGGACTGCAATCCCAAAGGAGGGGACCAGTGAGCCGTTCCTGTTCTCGGTACTGAGACACACCAGAGACCAGGGGCAGGCAGTGCTGGGCACAGGAGCCTGGGCTGCAAGGTTAGGGCCCCACAAGCTGCTTCATGACTGAGCCACATTTTCTGATTAGGGAACATGGTGCTGTCCCTCCTTTGGCCAAAGTTGTCAGGGGACACAGTCGGGGTCTTGTTTTGTACCGAAAGGAGGTGTCTGGGCAACTTTTTCTCTTGAACACAAGGTCTGACAATTAAGTTTGTGAACTCCTGCTAGAAATAGTGCTACCTACCTCATTGCTGAATGTCACTATGGTCACCTTCAGAGTCCTCCCCTTAGGAAACTAGGAACTGATGCCAGTCCCTTCCAAGCCATTTTAGAACTCTTTTTCTGGAATGGCCATTGGAGCTGTCATCTTACGAGGTCTGACATGTAGGTTCTCAACCTTATCCTAGAAAAAGTGCCGCCTACCACATTGCTGAATGTCACTGCAGTCCCCAAGACTTCCCTTGGCCAGCGGGTGATGACATCTCCTAATAGCCAAAAGGTGCTATTAGCCCCATTGCCCATCTACAAATGAATGGTAAACAGAATGGGGTAATAGCCTTAAAAAGGGATGGGATTTTGACACATGCTGCAACATGAATTGACTTTAAAGACGGGTGTGTGAAGTGGAATAAGCCAGTCGCAGAAGGGCAGATGCCCTCTGATTCCACACACACACCTGGAACAGAGAAATACAGAGAAACAGAAGGTACAATGGTGGTTCCCAAGGACTAGGGGAAGGGGAGGAAGGAAGTTATTGTTTCATGGGTACAGAGTTCAGTTGGGGACAGGAAAATGTCCTGCAGGTATGTGGTGGTGATGGATGTTCTCAATGCCACTGAACTACACACTTAGAAATGGTTAAAGTGGTAAATGTTATGTATATTTTGCCAGAATAATAATAAGAAGAATACAGCCTTTGCTGCCATCGATTCAGTCAACAGCAGGGGCCAGAGGTTTTAGTTTGATATTACACCAGCCAGGCCTTCAGATTCTGTGGCCTCAGTTTGGCGGCAGCCGATCTGGACCCCAATTCTGGTCTCTGCCACTAGATCACCCTGTCTACTTAAAAGCAGCAAAAGTCACCACTGGTCAAAACTAGACACAGAGGAGGGATGGTTGCTACAGCCCCACCTAGAGCTCTGAAATGGAGGGAGAGAACGTGGGCACAGGGTGCAGACATTTCTGTATGGATGGAAGATCACACATCTGGGAGGTACAGGCGAGCTATGGAGAAAAACAAGGATGTTCTGCGGGTGCATAGAGCTCCCCACTCCCTCCCTGGAGAATCGTTTATCTCAGCTGCATCTCTGGATCCATCTCAGTAGGTCCTCCCAAGGTCAAGGGGCCACCTTCTTCAGAAGCTTTAAGGCCCCGTGTCAGACACGGTGGTTGGAGAGAATGAAATGCACTCATTTGGGATAAAGCTATTGCAGAAAAGACCTATCCTCCTAGGAAACATGTATTTGTGTTATAAAAAAGAAAAATCTGTATAAAAAAGAAAAACCTGTAGTTCATAACCTGCTCACACTCTCTCTGCCACTCCCTACTACTCGGAACCATTGGCTTTCATGATCTAATCCAAGCTGCATCTCCCTATCCCCAAACCCTTTCTTAGGCAGAACTTTGCAGCCTGAATCTCTCTTCAGCTAAGAATCTCCTTTGGGGATTGTTTCACTCAGACGTTCTCCTTATCTATAGGGAAAATGCCAGGGAGCTGGACGTATTCCAGAGTGAAACTGCAGAGAGTGATGTTCATTCATAGGCCCAGAGTTACTATGCACCAGGCGAAGCGCCAAGCAAGGCAAACACAAAGACGGAAAATGGGCAAGAAAGAGGCCCTGCTGACCCGGGATCGCACTGGATATGTGCAGTAAGGCCAGCAGTGTGGTCACCGCTGTGGTAGAGGCACCAATAAAGGGCAAGTGCAAAGAGGTGGCACCTCATTCTTGGGGGGGAGGAGTAGGAATAGGGACAGGTGGTATTGGGGGTTGAATTGTGACCCCTCCAAAGATATGTTGAGTTCTAAACACTGGTATCTGTAAATGGGAGCTTATTTAAAAATAGGGGTTTCCTAGATGTAATCAAATTAAGATTAGGTCATGCCCGTTGGAGTTGCCCTTAAGCCAATGTGGCTTGTGTCCTTGTGAGAGAAAACCAAGACAGCCATGTACAGAAAAGATGGGCCAAGTGAAGATGAGGGTGGAGAGACTGGATCGATGCACCTACCAGCCAGGGAATGTTAAGGTTTCCTGGCAACAGTAGAAGCAACAAGAAAGTCAGGGGCCTGTTCTGCCATGGAGCTTCCGGACCAAGGATGGCCCTGCCTGCACCTTGATGTTGAACTTCTAGTGTCTAGGACCGTGAGAGAATCTATTTACGTTGCTTTAAGCCAGCCAACCTATGGTACCTTGTTGCAACAGGAAACAAATGCAGATTGGTCTTGACTTTGGAAGAATTCTGTAGGTGGACAGACAAAGCCAGGAGGAGGTGAGGGCCTGGGAAGGACAAGAGTTGGCCAGAAAGGAGCATGGTGCACCCCACTGGGGTGGGGGCCCCCACTGGCCTGCCTGAGCAGACTAAAGTCAGAGAACGGGGATGGTGCTAGAAGAGTGGGCAGGAAATCAGCCCAGACAGGGCATTTCATGCCGTGCTCAGGAGTCTGGACTTGATTCACTGAGGATTTCATGGCTGAAGGATTGTGAAGGCTCTGGGGGCCTCACGCTCTGGACTCTGCTCCCTACACGCTTGCTCTCTGCAGCGTGGAACATATCCTAGTTTGGACCTGCTGTTGCCTTGCCCTTTGGAGTTCTTCCAGATGGGAGGTTGGGCCAGATGCAGACCGACTGGAAGATGGGAACTATGAAGACTATTTTCTGAAACATCTCTCCTCATCGCATCTGGCATCTAGTTTTATATAGCTGCCCGCGTCCACCCCAGACGTAACCTTATGATTGGCAGATAGTGTGCTTGGATCCAAACCATGATTAAAGTCTGTTTTGTTTTTCAGATTCTTGGCACGATGTCGTGAAACTCTTCCAATTCTAGCCTGGTCTTTACTTAACAAAACCAAGGCTTTCTCGATAGCTAGGATTCCAAGATTGCCTCGCACATGTGTGCCGTGGAATGCCCGAGCTTTGAGCGCTACCTTGTTCTGGTTTTGCGATTCTTACTTTCTTATCACAAACTCACTTCATTCTTTTCGTTCCTGTCATGATTTGATTAACAGCCTTTCCAAATCCTTTCTGACTAATATGTTTTCCACCAAATGTGAACTTAAAAGAAAATAATAAATAAAACAACAAAAACCCTCATTGTAACTTAAGGAAGGGCTTGGTAGACTTTCTTAAAGGGCGATTTTAAAACTTTTGAGCTTGTAGGTTGCTTTAAATAGTGTAGCATGAGTGAGTTGACGGCCAAGGATTGTGGTGATTCAAAATTTCTTCATAATCTTCTCTAAGAATGACTCCTTATTTGCCAGGATAGTTTCATTCAGATAATAGTTAGCACAATAACGCTGCTCTTTTAAAAACTAGTGTGGAAAATGATACACGGATATTTCAGAGGTTGAGTCGGAGCCCCATCTCTGTCTTTTAGTAACAAAACAACAAACCATTCAACTATATTTGGTCTTAGTTTTCTAGAAAATGAGAAAGGCCCCAATTCTGTGATTTCTAAACTCCCACAGTTGTGAAATCTTGTGTTTCCCTTTTGATTGCAGAGGGGACGTGAACCCTGAAGAAGTATTTTAAGACTTGATGGCAGCTGTAACCCAAATACTTTTAGTAAAATGTGAATCTTAATAAAAAAAAAAAGAAAGAAAGAAAGAAAGAAAAGGAAATCTTTTCAATGGGGCAGCATTCTTTAGCAAAGTTTGCCACCTAGCGGCCACAAGCTAAAACAGGGCTTGGCTTTCAACCAGCGAACAGCTACAACAAAAAACCTCAAGTTTGTTGCACACAATTATTAAGAAACAAGTCTTTCAAAGTAGGAAAGCATTCTAAAATGCTAGTTATTCTTGGATCTTAATTTTTCTTTTTTTTTTTTAGTTTTTAGATCACCTTCCCCACCCCTAAATCTTATAAAGCGCTGAACGCTTTTAGTTATCTCAAAGAAGGACTTCTGGGTTCTGAGCTCTGCAGTGACAGAAAGGAGCGTGGACACATTATTGAAGCGTTACTGATTCCTTTTGAATCTCGGGTAGCTATCTCCCTCTCTTCCTTAACGCAACTTTACATGACTTTCAAAAAGCTTCCTATTTAAAAAAAATTTTTTTTTTAAATCTTAAGTGTGATTAAATAGGAGCTTCATAAAAATATTGAATAACTGGGATGATAGGAAGAGTTCACGCTTTGAACCAGCATAACAAACACTCTGAGGATGCTACTGACATCAGACAAATGACTAAAAATATATTCTGCTTGACTTTTTGTTCCATCCCACGTGGACTCTCTCTCAGACAGTTATCAGTCTACACTCCAAGTAACGTGTAGCAAAAGAATCACAGTGACTCAAACCACTAAGCATCTGTATAAAACTTACTCAAAACTTGAAGTCTCACACAGAGGGCCTGTTAGGTCTCCCAGCAGTGTGGTGTGGTGGGCTCACCACAAGTCCAGCTCCACTGGGCGTTTTGGTCATTTGTCTGTAGTGAGATGATGAGAGCGTGGAGGGCTCACCCAGGCCACTTGCTGTGGATCTTTTGGACTTTGCCTGGGGAACAAATCCAGCTGCTTTCGTGACATCTCCCCTTGGTTTTCTCAAAGACACCTCAGATGCAACAACTCCCAACTGCCCTTGTGATCTGGCCTCTTCCAGACCTGGCTCATTCCCAGCATTTGCTGTCTCAGCAAATGAAGGGTATTTTTCCTCAACTAGTCACAGAAACTGGTAACTTCAGAGCCACTCCAGATGGCGTTCCTCTCCAGACTGGATCCCAGGGGCAAGTCTATCGTCAATTCCCTTGGTCTTGCTATTAAGCATCCTAGGTGTCCCCCAGCCTGTCCTCTGCCACCCACCCCGAGCCCTCCCCCCACCACATGCCCATTGCTTTGGTCAGCTGCCCTTCCTCCAGCCTGGTTCTCCCCTTGCACCTATCCAGGGTGAACTTTTCACAGTGAAAACCTAATCATAGATCCCTCCTTGACTTTGCATCGTTCTTATCACAGATACACAACCCCTTACAATTGCCCAAAGCATAGAAAACAAGAGTAGAGGGGTGATTGCCAGGGGCCAGGGGGCTGGACGGGGGATGGAAAATTGTTGTTCAGAGAGCACAAAGTTTCAATTTCTCAGGATGAATACCTTCTAGAGACCTCATGTATGGCCCGGTGATTATAGTTAATGATACCGTACTGTATAGTTGAAATTAAGAGGGCAGATCTTGTGTTCCCAGCACAAGTACATTGAAAGTTGGTTATGAAGGGAGTGATGATGCGTGAGCAAGCTTGCGTGTGGTTTTTTTTACAATGTGTATGTATATCAAAACAGTAAGTTGGATTCCATTAAAAGATACAATTTTTAGTTGTCAGTTTCATCTCAGTACAACTGAAAAGCTGGGAAGATAATTTACCTAAAGCCCCGCATGATTTCCCTCCCTAGTCCCAGCAGGATCGAATATCCACCAAGCCCGTTCTGCTGCCATCTCACCTGCTATTTATTCAGGACACCACCTCTGCACAGAGCCTCCGTACATGCTGTTCCCTCTTCCAGGATTGCTGTTCCCTTTTCGCTTTTACCTGATTAATGTGATCATGTTTCAGGTCTGAGATGTTGCCTCATTTCCTCAGGGAAGTCCTCCCTGAATTCTTGGACCACATGAAGTAAGAGGTCTCTTGCCAGCTCTTACAGCCCCAAATTTCTTCTTCTCTTTGGTGACAGTCTCACCATCAGCTCCTTGAGGAAGGAATCTGTCTCCATTTCCTCCCCAGTGAATCTCCAGCTCCTCTTCCAGTGCTTGGCTTATACCAAATGCTGTAGATCCTCGTAAAATAGATGAAAGAATAGGGCACATTCTCTGACCAAAGGTGCTAAAAGGCAAAATGACATGTTCAAGTGAAATGATCCCAACTGAACAGAGATTTGCACGGCTTCCTGGTGTAAACACAGATCTGATCAATGAGGAAAATGCCATTATGCTATCAGACTGTTTTAACCAATAGTTATCTACAACCCGGGCATCCTGGAAGTGTTCCCATCTACGATGGTAACCACTGTAGAAGCTGAGAAAATGTTTGGGCATTTCCTGTGGCTCCACTGCCTTTCTCTCTCAAAGATTGATTACAGAAATCATCAAGGATATTCTGGTTTAGGAAACACTTCAAATAAAAATACTACATACTGGCTCAGAGCCCATAGCTCAGCGCTTAGGGCGCTGGCCAAATGCACTGGGACTGGTAGGTTTGAACCTGGGCTGAGCCTGCTAAACAACAACAAAAATAACTGGGCACTGTGGTGAGTGCCTGTAGTTCCAGCTTCTTGGGAGGCTCAGGCAAGAGAATCACTTAAGCCCAAGAGTTTGAGGTTGCTGTGAGCTGTGATATTAGAGCACTCTACAGAGTTCCAGTGAAACTCTGTCTCAAAAAAACAAAACAAAACTACATACTATGTATCAGAAGTCACAGAGCACCATAACAATAGAGCTTTGCTATTTTCAGAAAATGAAATTAACACAAGTGTTGCCCTGTGTTCTAGGAAGTATAAAAGTTCTTCTGTACTATAGGTGCCCTGCCACTTAATTTTGACCTGTCATTTTGAGTTGGAGATTTTTCTACATTCAGATTAAAAGTGGGTTAAAATCCATACCTGACTACAGAGCCAGTGCTCTTGAAATAATTTGTTATCAAAAAAGAAAGAAGAGAAAGAGGAACAAAATAATCATAACAACTGTTTGAAGTAGCTGCTGTTTTAGCCCCAGTTGATAATTGAAATACAATGGTAAAGTAACTTCTGTCCTCTCCCCTCCCCCAGCTTGAGTTGAATTGAGTTTTCCTCTTGTATGGGCATGTATTACTTTGTCCACTGGCATCATATTAGTACTGAGTACACTGGATATTTGCTTTTCTATTTCCATGATACTTTACTAAGAAGAATGTGTTTCAACTCCATCCAGGTTGAAATACAAAAGCTGTAATGTCTACATCTTTTTTACAGCTGAATAATATTCCACACTATACATATACCACAGTTTATTAATCCATTGCTGGAATGTTTTGTAAAGCAATCTCTTTAAATGCAGGGGAAAAAAAGGAGAGCTACTCAAAATCATTATTTTTAATATGTTGTTTTTTAAATACAGGCCAAGGCAGTAAGCTCAGAATATAAATAAAAGTGAATATTTGGAAGAAAGGGATCTTATCCTGTGCAAAACTAAAAATATATATATATATAAGACATTGAGAATAAAAACATTTATACAGAAGTAAAGAGAAAAAATACATGAGATGCTACTGTAATGAGTTATAAAGAGCATCAAAGAGATGGCACTCAGAACAGAAAAGGTCTTCTTTTATTTATTCTTTACTTTGTTCCATTAAACATACAGGTGAGTTTTATAAAAGGTACATGGAAAACAAAATAAGTACTAAGGAATATGGAAAACAGAAATAAACTACTAACCATAGGCACAAAAATGAGGCAACAGAAAATAAATGTAAAAACTAAGATATATTTGACATTCTGAAGGTTAAACTTAGAGGGAGGGGTGTGTATATGTAACAATTTTGTAGTGGAAGAAAATCACTTTCCATTGAAGTCTTCTCACCAGGATAATGAAAAAGCAAACATTGGCATTGTAGGTGAGAGTGACTAAATGGACCTCATAGGACTGCAGGGTCAGCTGTCACAGATGCCTTGCCCTAGATACAGCAAGCCCTCGTTTCTGCTACCTTGTGGGTAAAGAAAATGAGTAGACATTATTGTAGGTTAAGATGGTAGGGTTAGAATGGTGGATTGCAATTGCATCACAAAAAACCTCTCTCCTAAGGTCTAGAGCTTATTAAAAGCTTACTTAAAAAATAACTAGCAAAATTTTTTTATTTCAGGTTAATGCAAGGGTATGAATAGCTAAATCACAATATATGAATTTGTTAGAGTTCCTTGTGTAGTTATGTCCTGCACCCCAAAAGTGAGCCATATGCCCCTACAATGGGTAGAGAGTTGAACATAAACAAATTGTGGTTAGAATACAAGTGTTGAATAGGGGTACAGGTGAATCTTTCTAAGAGTAGAATGTGAACGTTTTAAAGCAATAACTGAGAAAATGACATGAAGGCTGTGTTGACCAGTTTGATGGAAGTATTTCAGATTGCATGTGAAAATCCCACACTGTACCCCAGAAGTACATTAATGTACATAGTTACCATTCAATAAAAATAAAAATAAATAAAGAAAGAATACAAGTGTTGATTTATCAGAATAATAGGAAGGTAAAAATGTCTTCCTTAGTTGTGATGTGATAGAAAAAAATTTACAAAGAAAACCATATTGTTATATTAAAATACTAAGCTGCATAAGGAAAAAACAAATGAGATGAAAGGTATGCTTTGAAAATATTTGAAGAAAATATACAAAGGGTGTATATTTGTGTGTACATTTTAAGAAAGGAAAATATTGTATTAAAATTCTAATCTTCAATAAATACTGATAGTGTTTGTTATATATTATATCTTACATCTTTTGTAATTATAGATGTTAAACATGACTTGAGGATTACAATTTTAAGACAGTTTTTTTCCTTTTTTAAAATATATATACAGTTCTTTGGTATTCTCTGTATAAATGAAGACTCAAAATACCACACAAACAATTTCTACAGATTGGTTAAGTCTGGCACAATGAAGAAACTGAATTTGAAAGTATCTGTCTTCTAAGTGCAAGTAACTGTAATGAAATTTCAAATAAATATGCAAAAAGATCCTCAAATTTTATATGTCGAGATAAAGACTCGCTTTTCTTTGATACTTTCTAAATTGTCAACATTGTTACATTTTCAATATAATTAAAAGAAATTTATGAATCATTCTGGTAGATAAGAAGACTATGCTAGAACCTGTAGGAATACTGAAACATGAAATCCCTAGATCTCAGCAACAATCTAAATGCATTGCTATATTAAATTTGATAAAGAGTGAACACAGGGTTCTTGGAAGGCTTTTAGGTAAAAGAAAAAGGCAGTTCATAAAACTCCAGGAGAGGCCTGAGGAAGGTGGGGGATTTTGTGTGTAAGCTTAGCCTTACTAGGATCGTCTTGGAGAGTGTGGGGACAAGGACAATGGGGAAAGACAACCTAGTAGAATTTAAGGAGTGCTGTTGCTTGGGTGTGGTTTGTCCCAGCCATAACCATGTAGAGATTTGTTCTCTGATGGGACTGTGTTGGGAGGTTTTGGGTCTTGGGAGAGAATCCCTCATGAATAGATAAATTTCCTCCCTGGGTGGGAGGTGAGAGTTCTCACTCTCTTGGTAATGGTCTGCATCCTGTCAGAGCAGGTGGTTAAAAAGAGTCCAGCTCCCTCAGTCTCGGTGTCTTGCTTCCTCTCTTACCATGTGATCTCTCTGCAGACGTCAACTCCTCTTCCTACTGCTGAGTGAAAGCAGCATTGTGCCCTTTGCTAGATGCCGCTGCCTCATTTTGGACTTTACGGCCACCAGAATCATAAGCCAAATAAACCTATTTGTGTGTTACTCAGGCTCAGGTATTCTGCTATGGCAACATAAAATAGACTAGCTTTGAGTGGGAACACAGCTCTGCCACTCAGTCATCAGCAGTGTGTCCTTGGACATATCAGTTCACCATTGGAGCCTTATTTCTTGAATTGTGAAAGTGAGTTACTGCTAACTACAGTGCTCCATTGCTGGGTAGAATTTAGTGACACAATGTGAGAAGGTAGATGCTGTTGGCTTTTATCACTGGCTGTTTAAAAGTGCTCAATTAGAAGGCACCTGATTTGTTTCTCCATATTTTAAATGCCTTTGATATTTGCTGCTATGCCTTTGGCTATAAGGTCATTAAAAGATATTTCTAGGCTTAAAGAAAGTCTTTTCTAGAATCACAGATAGTCTGGTTTCTGTGCTGAGATTCATGTAGATTAAGATTTTTGCATTCATCAGTGAATTTTGGACTTCAAAATTTTACCTTTGAACACAAAATCATTTCAAAACTGAAATTAGAATCACTAAACCATTTCCCAGCTACCCTACATCAGCAATTATGGGGGTCCTTGAAGGGTATGACTTTTCCTAATATACAAGATAATCTCTCAAAAAATTTATATACATTTTTGGGTCAAGCATCATACTGCCTCTTACCTTTAGCGGCGACTTCTGTTACCTGTATCACAGCAGTTTTGTCTGGGAATTTTTAATTTCATTTGTTAATTTCAAATTTGTCCACAGTATTTTGGATCGTTTTGTCAAATTTATGTGTGAAGACTTGTGATTTGTTAGGGTGTAATAGGGAAGTGGTCTTAGAGAAGAATGGCTGTCTACTCAGCACACACATACACATGGGACACTGAGTAGGTTGAATCATCTCCCCCCAAAGCTATCCATGCCCTAACCCCTGCAACCTGTGAATAAATAGGATTTTGTAGAGCTAGGAGTATTATCCCGGATTATCTGGGTGGGCACAAGGTAATCATACGGTTGTTAGGAGTCAAAAAGGAAGATAAGAATGTCTCAGAGAAGGAAATATGAGAGAGGCATAGAGGTCAGAGGATGCAATTACTGGATTTGAGGGTATGAAGGGGCCATCAGCCCAGAAAGGTGGAAAACAAACTCTTCTTGGAGCCTGCAGGAGGAACGCAGCCCTGGAAGCACCATGATCCCCCCTCCCCCATAAGATTCACTGTGGACTTCTGTAAGATAATAGATTTTTGTTGCTTTTCAAGTCATTAAGTCTATGGTAATTTGTTCTAGCAGTACTAGGAAACAATAGGGCACATAGTATATAGAACCCTCTCCTCTGTACAGCTGAACTAGGGTGGAACCGCTATAGGGGATCTCACAACATTATTGCCTCTGTTCATTTTATTTTACTTTTGCCAAAATCATTATAAGAATGTTTGGCCATCAACTTTAGCTGTATGATCACCACCACTCCACTAAGATATGAGAATTTCAGGTTTGGTGACCAAATGTCAGGTTCATGTTCCCTGGTTCTTGGTTCTCAGCACTGAAGCAGGGTTCCTGGTACTGAGTCCATAGAACAAGATGAGCAAGCCAAACAGACAGAGGCAAGCTGAGTACCGAGGTTTATTAAGCAAGTTTAGTACGTCCCAGACAGGGAATGGGTCTATCTCCACAAGGGGAGAAGACCCTGGGATTGAATGTAAGGTTCTCGCCTTTACACGAAGGTTTTAATTCCATGTTAAATTGGGGCTATACTCAGAAAGGGGTGGAGAATTCCTGGAATGGTGAGTCCTCTCCTTTTTTAACCTTATGAGGTATTTTCCGGGGGGTACGTGTGATTTGTGAGCAGGTGTGATTTTTTTACTGTGCTGATGAGGGCAGGCCACTTGAGGGCACTTTTTGGTTGTGTTAATACTCCAAAGACCCTCTTTTGTGGCCCTGATTGTGTCTCTACTTTGTGGTTTCTCTACCTCTTTCTGGTTGGTCTGTCCATGGACACCCCTTGGACAAGGGATCTGTTCCTCCTTATCCCTGCATAACAAGAAAGTCGCCTCTTAGTCATTCTCCTCTGTACCTAGGCGGGGTCTAAGGCAGAACAATGAATTCTAACATCAGAGACTTAGAGTCCCGGGGAGGTGAAGGGATGAGGTTGGAACTACTCTTGTATTTCTTTGTATCCTGAACTTTATCCTGAACTTACTTGTAGATTTTCATGGTCCTCATGTTAATCAGAAGTAGAGAAGCAACATGAGCATCATTGGGTAGGTGCTGGGGAAGAATGGTAGAAATTGCATGCAATGTTCAGAAAAAATTCTCTGTTGGCAATTCCATTCCCAGAATCCAGAGAACTGCTCCAGTGACCACTTTTAGTTAGTCAAAAATATCAACCCCCTAGTCAGATCACCTAGAATTGAAACCCCACTCACTTTCCCCTATGTGAACTTAAACCACTTAGGGACCCTCTCTATGTTCAATTATTCAGTGTGCTAAATGGGACACAAACTTTAGCCTAAACAATTGTAAAAATTAAAAGAAAAAGTGTACAAGCTCAGCACATTGTAAAGCATTCCATAAATATTAAATTATTATAATTATTGTAACCTTAGGGAACTTTGGAATTTTGAAAGGGGAACCAATAGGTTCCTAGTTTTCTATTTCATTAAAACATTTTTAAAGGTCTTTTCTCTCCTTCCTCTATTATATAAATGAGCTGAAGATGGACTCTGTATATTGGTCCCTAGGTAGTTGATTTTGTTACTGGGGGCTGAGACCTGTTAATTCAGAAGATCAGTGGGCCAAATTTAATTTTTTCCTGTTTATTTGGTTTTTTGTTTGTTTGTTTGTTTTTTATAGTTTTTGGCTGGGGCTGGGTTTGAACCTGCCACCTCCGGCATATGGGGCCGCTGCCCTACTCCTTTGAGCCACAGGCACTGCCCCTGTCCATTTGTTTTAATCATAGTCCAAACAAGTAGATTTTCAGTCCTTTAGCTTGCTCTGCAGACCCTTTAAAACCCATCTTAATCCACTGTCTATAGGTAGCATGCAACCCTATGTTTGCAAGGTACTGAACTTCTGGGACATGGGACGTGCCTCCCCCTTCCATCCCCTTCTCTCCTGGGAGTTCCTTTGCCCTCTTCCCATGCTGAGTAACTGCACCCTCTGTGCCACAGTCTCGGGATCGAGTCCTGCTGTGAGGGACTTGCCAGAGACACCCAACACAGCTGCGTTGTTGCCACCTTGGGGTCACATCTTCTCCCTGATCAGCATCCAAATCCCTCCAGGCCTCAAACATCCTCCTTTCCAACTAAAACCAGCTCCCAATGAAAGAGTGGCAAACTTATTTTTGCACTTTGACTTAAGAAGAAGCCAGTGAGAATCAAAGGACAGAAAGGTAAATGTTTTAGTTTTCCTTAGAGTTGCCCAATTGAGGTCAACCCTAGAAGTGTTGGATTTAAAAGATAGAGAAGGCAAATATTACAAATTGTTATATCATTCATTTAAAAGAAACGACACTGTACTGGGATTTTAGGCACATCTCTTGGTACTTTCCAAAACAAAAATCTACTGTCTTAGTTTGCTCAGGCCGTATAACTAAATATCATAATCTGGGTGGCTTAGACACAATGGTGGTTTATTACTCACAGTTCTGAGAAGTCGTGGGAAGTCAAAGTTCAAGGCAGATTCGCTGTCGATGGAGGGCCTGTTTCCTGGTTCCTATCTGCTGTGTCTTCTCATAGAACAAGGGGAAAGGAGTTTCTCAGGAGCCTCTTTTACAATGACGCTGATCCCATCCATGACCCGGTCACATCCCAAAGTCCCCACCTGCTAATATTGTCACATTGGGGATTAGGTCGCAGCCCATGCATTTTGAGAGGGCATAAACATTCAAATCTACTACTGAATCAGAAAAGTGAAATTAAAATCTAGACACGTTAGCTTTGGACTTCAGTTTCTCTAAGCCAATTTAAAGTTGATGTTAGCATAGAAATGAACTAGTCTTTATGAAGGAGCAAAGAATAGAATGATTGTATCACACATGAGTTGCATCTTTCAAAAAATGAAAATTCATGGTCCTATTAATTCGCCTTTGGTAACTTCCTGATTTGATGATAAAAAAAGTAATTGGACAATTACATTATTTTTTGAAGTGTTTTATCCCTTATCAGATGAGTCTACCCAGGTTCTATTATCTCTGATCTTAAATTTGAGAAGACTTTTTTCTGTTGCGTTTATTATCCTGGTACGCTTGTTCTCTGCTAACTAAGTCTGACGCAGACAGGAAAACTGAGATTTTTCTCCTCCATGGCTTTGCCACCCCATTTCTCCATAGCGGCTGTGGTATTAGGAGAAGGTGATCTCTTGAAGATATCTTAAAAGAGAATGTCTGTGATCTCATTTGATGTGTCTGATTTTACTCTCGGAGAGATCTTTCTGTTCTGTAATTTTATACTTTATAACCGGCATCTCTTCCTGGTCCATCATTCCCATTTTCTCCCTTATCTGTGAGCTTCCACCACGATCCATGCAGACATCCTCAACATTCTGCTCCTCTCTCCTTCTGTCTACTCTAGTGGAAATCCCAAATCAGGCTAAATCTCAGCCTCACTGACTCCACCCTTGAATTACAGCAGATGAACGGAGTGAAGAAAAACCCATCAGTGTGGGGACTATTTTCCTTGAAGTTCATAACCACACGTTTCAGCCTGCACTTGTTACTGCCTGTCGGTTCTATTTCCTGGCCTGTCCACTTGAGGACTTCCGAGAGGTCTCATTCATGCCTTCCTTGTCTTCAGATCTGCAGCATTTTCTCTGCTTCTCCTAGGTCTCAGTTAATGATATTTCTCCTAATTTTATCTGAGAAAATAGCAACTCTCTAAAAAGAACTTCCTACTACCTACTGTTATGATTAAATCTGCCCACTTGTACCCGAGTCTTCCTGTCACAGTGGCTGAACCAACTCAGAGTCTCTGAGCCAACCACTCTGCTCATGCATGGGGTTCCATCTCCTGGGCCCACACATGGTCTTTGCTCCTATAATTATCTGTGCTCTTTCTTGAAACATCTATCCTTCACCCCTTCTTACCTGTCATACCTCCTATTTCAAAGAAAACAAATGCCTTATTTCCTTATCTTTTTGCAACAAAGTTTGCATTTTCCCACTCTCTGCTAAAGAAAATCTTGAAAAAGCTGTCTCTACTGTGTCAAATGGTTGGCTTCCCTTCTCTTTATTGAACTTTTTCTTTTTTTTTTTTTTTTTTTTTTTTCGAGACAGGGTCTTGCTCTGTCACCCCAGTTTGAGTGCCATGGCATCATATCACTCACAGCAACCTCAAACTCCTGAGCTCAAGTGATCCCCCTGCTTCAGCTAGTAAGCCTGGTTCCTATGTTGAATACCTCTGTATGTTGACCAGTTTGTTACAGGCCCCTGGGTGGTCAATTTAGAGAAGGTCTACTATGCACCCCGAATCCTAGCACTTGACAAGATATTTTTTTACAATATTTATGCCTTACATGAAGCCTTTCTGTCTTACCTGAGATACAGCAGTGGGCTCAGAAATGATCCTTTCCCTTCAGTGATGCCTTGCAGTCTCCACTCTGCAGACAGAATACCAATTCAGAGATGTAAATCAAATCATATGTCCTTTTCAAAGTCCTCCAATGGTTCCCCCTTATAATTAGAATAAAATCCAGTCCCTACAGTGACCTAAGGAACCTAAGTGATCTGACCATGCCCTGCGCTAGAACACCAGGCACCTTCTTGCCCGCCCTTCTGTGGGCAAGGACGTCCCCACCCCAGGGCATCTGCCTGGGATTTTCTTCCCAGGAAGCTCATCTTTCTGAGCGATCAAGGAGGTCTTCCTGCACTTAGTTCTGTCTTGTCCCTTAGGGGTTGTCCATTCTAAATGTGGAGAGTTTTTTGCCTTTAGACACATTTAAGATTTAAGACATCCAGGTACTTACAACCAGCCTAGGAGCCTAGTGTAGACCCAAGACCCAGACAGATTGTTTGGAACTAGACACAGTGATCTTTGCCTTGTTTTCTTTCCATGTTCCCATCCCTGTTATATGAACACCCCATGCAAAGATCCAGTACCATGTGGGCTTATGCCCTGATTCCCTCCTGCATCTGTTCTTGTTCCCAAAGCATCTATGCATTGAAGTACTTACTTCTTCTTCTTCCCGTTCTCTGAAACTTTCCATCTTCATTAGGTGTTTGGAGGAAAAGCCATTTGCTTTAACTATAGGGGCAAGCGGAGGTGGGTGAGCCTTCCCGTCAGTGTTCTTCTGTGACTTCCAGCTTTGTCCGTAAATCTGTGTTGACTAGTCTTAAGGTCATTGCCATCTGCTATTTATCTGAAGCTCACTGATGAGGAACAATACTCAGTAGGGTTGTTTAAAGGACACAGAGTCCATTTACTGTGTAATATTCTGGCAGCATTGTGGTTGGAAGCCATTGCTTTGGTGCTCAACAGATCTGGGTTCAAATTCTATTTCTGCTGCTTACAAATTGTAAGGACAAGTCCCTCCATTCTTAAGTCTGTTTCCTTACCTGTACCCAAGAGGTGCGTAATAAGTCTTCATATTTGTTATGAGGATTAAAGGAATAATGCCTACAGAGTGCCCACATCAGTAATATTAGCTCTTTTTGTTAGTGTTTTTTATTATTCTTGGGTCAAGTCAAATCTGTAAGGAGTTAATTATCTTGTGTAGTCCACTCTCTCCTTCCTCCACTCAGATTATTATACTGAATGTGGCTATGGTGTGAGAATTTTCGCTTCCACTGAAAGTCAGTCTAAGAAACAGCCTCTTAAAACCCACCGTGGCATTTCCGGTAAGGATGCTGTCAGGAATGCTGTTTGTCACTTTACATAATGTCCTTCTTTGTGGGGACTCCATCAGTGCCTGGTGTGAACTCCACGCACAGTCATACTTCTGAGCACTTGGTTTATTTTAAGCTTATGGACAGTAAGTTATGTAACTGACCAAGTTTCCCTTTTTGAGTTTGCTGCTAGAAAGCTCAGAGTCAGATCTGTGGCTCATTCGTAGGAACTGTGTCCGTTACTATGGGATGCATTGCAAACCCCATTTCTGCCTCCATGTTGTGTCTCTATTTGGGGGTTGCCTTTTTCCCCCCTTTTAATTCCTCTTTTAATGCATGCTCTTTCAGTGTTATTTGTTAAATTTATCTTTGAACATTGTCTTCAGTTATTTCTGAAATGGGATGGGGAATTGATAACTAGCTATGGATAGATAAAATATGATTTTAAATAATTTGTTACAGCTCTAGTATTAAGATGTTTAAATTTTTTTTTCTTTTTCTTTTTTTTTTTTTTTTTATAGACCCATATCTCCCTGAGTCAGAGTCTCACTCTTGCTTAGGCTAGCCTTGAATTCCTGGCCTCAAGCAATCCTCCCACCTCAGTCTCCCAGACTGCTAGGATTCCAGGTATGAGCCACCATGCCTGGCTAGTAGCCCCTGGTTTTTATTTTATTTATTTTTTTGAGACAGAGTCTCACTGTGTCACCCTCAGTAGAGTGTTGGGGCATCACAGCTCACAGCAACCTCAAACTCTTGGGCTTAAACAATTCTCTTGCCTCAGCCTCCCAAGTACCTGGGACTACAGGCCCCTGCCACAACACCCAGCTATGTTGTTGTTGTTGTTGTCGTTGTTGTTGTCATTGTTATTTAGCAGGCTCGGGCTGGGTTCCAACCCACCAGCCCTGGTGTATGCGGCTGGCGCCCTAACCACTGGACTACAGGTGCCAAGCCTAAGATGTTTAATTTTAATAAGAAGGTACTCCTGGCATTAAATAACTTTTCTAATTGGTGACATTTCAGACTTTTCGAGAAAGAGAAAAGAATAAGTACAGTGGTGAGAATGTTTTGCAGAAAAACAAGGGTGATTTGGGCAACTGCAAAAGGGAGCCATTCACGGCAAGATAGTCTGATCGTGGCTCAGGGTGGGAAAGGGTCTGCTGTATGATTGGTTTGGTTAATTAGCCATTACCTTCTCCTCCAGGGTCAGCTTATAAAATTAGTTGATACCTTTCACAGAGAATTTAAGAAGGTGTGTAAGACCATAGGCTCAGGAGCCAAAAAATCTGGGTAGACATCCAGACTCTGCCATTTCTCGGAACAACTTAGTTAACTTCACAGTGGAGATAAAGACCCTCGTAAGGGTTCTCACGAGAATGAAAGGATAACAGAAAGTGTCCAGACCAGTGACGGGACCTTGGTAGGAGGGGGCACGTGGTGGGGGTCACTCTTCTCCATTTTATCTACTTGAACCCCTGGATTTTCAAAAAGGTGCCAACTGGCAGTTTTAGACATGAGTTGTAGCCCAGCAGAGTTAGTCAGGTAGTGGCGGGGCCGACGTGGATGGCAACACTCCTGATAAGCACAGATTTTAGCAGATATATGATATATAGGGAAATCAATAGCGCTTTCAAATCTATTAGGAATGTTCCATGGCAATTTCAGAGAAATTGTGCGTTTTCCTTTCTTGGTCTTTTTTAAACAAAGAGGATATCAAAACGGTTACTGGGAAGTATTTTATCTTGTTATTACCATAGATTTGTTCAGGAGATGGTTTGCTATGAATAGTGTAGCTCATCTTTTTTTCACCCAAGGGCCACTGATTTCTTTCTTCCGTCCATGTTCCATTTCCTTACCCCTATAATGGATGAAATGAACCGCTCAGGTATATTCTCCAAAAACAATAGCATGGAGTGGAATTTTTTTGTTTGTTTGTTTTTTTGCATTTTTTGGCCGGGGCTGGGTTTGAACCTGTCACCTCCGGTATATGGGGCTGGCGCCCTACTCCTTTGAGCCACAGGAGCAGCCCTGGATTGGAAAATTTTAAGACACGACTGTCCTTGATCTTTCCCTTCCCTTCCCTCTCACTTCCTCTGTTCCCTGTAATAAAGAGAATTTTGCCTTTGTTCATTCAGGGTTTCCCCCCCCCATCAGCCTCCGGTCCTGTTCTGTCCTTGCTCACCTCTCTGTAGTATTGAAACCCAACATCTGGTAGGAAGAGATTAGGCTGAAGATGGAGGATAAAAGAACAGAGGTTTTGTTTGCTGGATTTCCTTGTTCAGAATCTGAGTGAGGATCCACACCGGTACAATGGGGAGGGAGACGAGAAGGCAAAAGCTGTAGGAAATCTCAATGCAAACTGAGGGGATGTAGGTTGAGAAAGAGTCGGGAAGCTGAGTACTGAGTAGGTAGTTTTTGAGGGGTTTGTTTGGGTTGGAAAGTGAGGATGGGATTTCCAGGGGCTTTTGGATTTAAGTGGGTAGGGGTGGAAAAGAAAAGGAGTTTTCAGAAGTGTGGTCGTGGATTATAGGAATCTTTATTATGTTCTTTGAGACTGGCATTTGATCTTAAATTACTCTTTTGTTGCTGAATTGCACTTCTTTGAATACGGCTGGCCTGTAAGAGGACTGGGGTTTCTTTTTTTTTTTTTAACTAAGTTTATTTATTTATTTATTGTTGCAGTTTGGCTGGGGCTGGGTTTGAACTCACCACCCTCGGTATATGGGGCTGACACCCTACTCACTGAGCCACAGGCACCACCCCATGGACTGGGGTTTCTTAGGGTTACGCCAATTTCTCACAGTCTTGAATGTAGCATTCAAGAGTTCGTGAACTTAACTGCCATTTCAGCACAAAGTATGTTTTAAACTTACCAGTGAAGTCTGACTATTAGTAATTTTAGAAGTGTGGCTCCCCTCCCCTAATTATTGCATGTACTAATAGTTATTTTACTTATCTCTGCTGCTATCTGTGGCTAGGTGGTGAGTAAACAAATGATACAACTCACAGAGAAGAAATACTGGGTTGTGGGTCTGTGAAACAAACACACAAGCAAACAAACATACAAAGCACGCTAGCAAATCCAGAGAGAGCCCTGACCCCTTGGTAAGAATGAAATGACAATAAGAAAGAAAGATTTTCAGTTCTTTAGAAACTAGGATAAAATACAAGAGCGTCTTTTGGTGGCTAAAGAAGTGAAGTTCAATGCAAGATGCACCAGATAGACATTCTGTTCAGGATCCTAAGGAGGGAAAGGAGCCTTGACCAAAACTAGAAGCTCCCTGGAACAAACATGAAAATAAAGGTTCATCCCAGATGGTGCTATAGGAGAACGAACTTCAGAAATGGTTAGAAATGTCCAGAGATGAGAGACTTGAGGAACATATACCTGTAGCGTTGGGGGGTTTTTTTTGTTTGTTTTCTGGATTTGTACTTGTCTATTTTAATTCCTAAATGTGTCACGTATCCATCCACTTTCCCTGCCTTCCATCACCACCACCTAAGCACAAGAGACCATCCCCTTCTGCTTGGGTAATTGCAGCAGCCTCCTAGCTGGTCTCCCTGCCTCCTGCCTCCTCTCCAGCCACCGTCCAGTCTAGCTTCTATTCCACTGCCAAAGTGGATTTTAAAGGATACGGCTCTGGTCATACCTCTCGACTATCTCAATGGAAGCTCACTGAACTTAGTATAAAGCTTTAAATCCTCACCCGGTTCTCATGATGGAGCGATCTCCTGCCTCTCTAGCCCCATCTTGTCGTCCCCCCGCCCCCCGCCGCCTTTTACTTTATTTTCCAGTTGCTTAAACACCGCAGTCTCCCTTCCACTACACAGACCTTTGTAAATAATATACAAGATCTGACAGTGAAGTTCACTCATCTTAGAAAAAGTGCTACATCCGTCATTGTTGAATAGCACCATGGACACCATCAAGGTCCTCCCCTTGGGAAGCTCTGCACTGCTGCCAGAGCCTGGTCTACCCTTCAAAGCAATTTTGGAATTCTTTTTCTCATCCTAGACAAAGTGTAACATACTATGGTCTCCTTTGAAGTGCCCCCCTTGGCCATCTGGTGACCATAGTGATATTCAGCAATGAGGTTTGTAGTACTTTGTCTGGGACGAGTTCACAGAGGTCTGCTCCCTCTCCCTGCCGCATCTCCTCTCTGCTTAGTTAATTCCTGTCCACCTTTCAGAGCTCGGCTCCACTAGCCTTTCCCCAGAGCCACCTTCCCCAAGTGTTCTCCTTCTAGAAGACTCCGGTCTTCATTTTCATTTTCATTTTCATTTTCATAGTCTTCCGTACTTTCACTCCAAGAATTTACCAGTTCGTAATTACTATGTATGTGTTTATGGGATCATTTGATGCCAGTAGTCTCACCTTCTGGATTCTAATCTTCCTGTAGTCAAGGGCCTTGGTTATTTTACCTGCCCTTTCCTTACTGGCGCCTGGCAGAGACACACACGGGGTGAGCAGTCCTCAGTTGTCCTTATTGGCTAAATGGACGACTGTAGACAGCTGGTCCTTTTTGTGTTTTTACTGAAATTAGAAGAAAGTTTGGTGAATTTAAGAACCCTAGACTCTGGATAGTTACAGTGACAGCAACATACTGTCAAAGAAGGGTCCAGCCAGGGGAAGGCTGGGTGTCAGTTGGTGGAAGGTCATTTCTTTCCTGGGATCACACTTACCACCAGAGCCAGAAGGACCCATATGGAGTCAGACCCAACGGAAAGTCTTCAGCTCCGTGACAGAAGGATTCTCTGGGTCACATTTTATCCCCTATTATCCAAGAACAGTCTTCTCAGAAGCAGTACTTCATCCAGCACTGAACTTCTACTGATGAATGGTAAGGTAGAAAGAGAATAGTAAAGAAATATTAATTCTTGTGCTCTATGAAGACTGCCCTAAAATCTCTCAAACTTTTAGAATCTACCTGGCATTGCTATTATCGCCATTGATCTATGATTTTCCTTTTAACTGATTGCTTTTGGCACTCTGCCTCTCATCGTCACTTTTCAACATTCTGCTTTTAACAGATCTCATAACAAAATAGCTAATTTAACAATTCATTAGGTTTGTAATTGAACAACACCAACAAACAGCTAGTTCTATTGACTTCTGATTTGATTTGATTATTCAGTAGATGGACATTTATTGTCAACAAGTGCAAAAACTCAAAAGTGTCAAATTTCTCAATGAGATTAATTATTGACCAGTTTGGGTTGTCTTTTTTTTTTTTTTTTTAAGAGTCAACAGTTGGGAGATTTTTTTTCCTACTTCTTAATAAGACAGCAGATATTTTCACATTTAAAAGTGTCAGAAACTCAATATATGGTGCTGGATGAAGTCTGAACTCCTTGCTGTGCTGTTCAGGTGGGCCCAGCCTGGGCTGTTAACACTCCTGTCCACTCTCCACTTTCCCACTCCCCCACTCTCACCTCCTCCATGGTGGTCTTAGATTCTGTGAATTACTTATTCATTCCAGAGACCCTTTGAGGCACTTTTAAAATACAGGTTTAGCATCTATAGCTGAAGTCAAAGTAAAAGCGACTTAACTTAGAGAGTTGTTTCTGTTTCAGCTTACAGTGCAGATGGTAGCACTTTGGTCCAAGGGACTGGAGATCTTTCTAGCTTGGTGTTCTATTCTCCTAAACATGCAGCTTGCTTCTCATGGTGGGTGACTCTGTTCCAGGGCTCAGCAGTAGCACATGGGTGTTGGATGTGGCAATCCTGCTTCCGATCTGTGGATCAGAACCCAGTCCTGGGGTCATCCCCATTGCAGGGGAGGCTGGGATGTTTGTCTCAGCCCAGCAGCCAGTGGCCACAAAGCAAAGAATGGATCTAGAGAGGTCAAGGATGAATCTTTGCCATCCCAGCTCTGTGTCAGTTACAGGTAGTCCCTGGGTTATAGACCAGATAGATTCTGGAGGATTATTCTTCAGTTGAGTTTGTACATAAGTTGGAACATGTACATCTACCTGTTCCCCCAAAGCAGCCTTGATTTGCATTTCTCTGATGATTAAAGATCATGGTGAGCATTTCTCCATGTGTTTGCTAGCCATTCGTCTGTCCTCTTCAGAGAAGTTTCTGTTCAAGTCTCTTGCCCACAAAGTGATGGGGTTGTTTGCTCTTTTCTCATTGGTTAATTTGAGTTCTCTGTAGATTCTAATTATTAGATCTATGATGGACTCATAACATGCAAAAATCTTCTCCCATTCTGAAGGCTGTCTGTTTGCTTTGGTTGTTGTTGGAACACATTCTTCTTAGTAAAGTATCTCAAAAATGGAGAAAAAAGTATCCAATGTGCTCAATATTATTATGAAACCAATGTATAAACACACACTCATAGGAGTGATAAAACACAAATATAGGGCAGCGCCTGTGGCTCAGTGGGTAAGGCGCCAGCCCTGTATACTGAGGGTGGTGGGTTCAAACCCAGCCCCGGCCAAACTGCCACAAAAAATAGCTGGGCATTGTGGCAGGCGCCTGTAGTCCCAGCTACTCGGGAGGCTGAGGCAAGAGAATTGCCTAAGCCCCAGAGCTGGAGGTTGCTGTGAGCTGTGATGGCATGGCACTCTACCAAAGGTGACAAAGTGGGACTCTGTCTCTAAAAAAAAAAATATATATATATATATATATAGTCTAGTAAGGGGAAGGGGGGAGGGCGATTGGTGAGGGGGTGGCATTTGGTGGGATCTCACCTAATGTGCACAATGCAAGGGATATTTCAAAATATCTCTGAGTAAATTTTAAATGTCTTACCACAAAAAATAAGTAAGGGAGCTGATGGCTGCGCTAAATGGTTTGATTTAAGCATTCTCCATTGTATATCATCATCACATGGTACCCCATAAATGTATCCAGTTATGATCTCAATTAAAAATGAGTAAAAATATTTTCAAACATTTGCCTGTTCCTTGTAATAGCCTCTGTTCATAAGAGTGAGTTGTAGATCAGTCTGTGTTTGTAACTCGGGGAATCACTGTGATAGCCCCCGTCGGTAAATGTGAGTCATACAACAATCTACATTTGTAACTCAGGGACTCACTGTAATAGCCTCTGTGTGTAAGTGCGAGTTGGACGTCAGTCTGTGTTTGTAACTCGGGGACTCACAGTGATGGCCTCCGTTCGTAAATGTGAGTCGTACATATGTTGGACGTTTCTAACTTGGGAACCGCCTGTACCGTGCTAAGTGCTGGGAGTACAGAGATGAGTAAGGACTGAATTTGGAGGAGAACTCAGTTTAGCATGAGGACGTTGGCTCTATCCCTGTGTTCTGAACAGACATGAATATGTAGATGCATGCTTCTCGTCCATTCTGTAGAAACAGAATTTGGTCTGTATATATTGTGTGTGATTTTCTGTCCTTTTGGATTTGATGCCCCCTCCCCTGTGATTCTTTTTTCTTCCCATTTTCCATGGGAAGAAATTCTACCATTCTGCAAAGGCTGGCCCTAGTGCCCCCATCTCTGTGAAGACTTGATTGTTCCTTCCCGGGATGGTTAGGTGATCCTGGTGCTTCCATTGTGCTTAAACATTGTATTTTCTTTCCTCTCTTGCTGTTAAGTGCCTGGAGGCATAGATAGCCTGCACGTATTTTATTTATTTCACATCCCTGGCACCTTGGTGTAGTGCTGAGTAAATGAAGGTGCTCAATAAGTGTTTGCCACATCGAATAAGGTACAGCTTGGCATCATTTTATGGATTCTTGAATGACAAGGTGGGTGGAATTGCTAACGAACGAGGGAATCTCTTTCACATTGTGTATAAAAATATCACAGTTAATTAAGAAGTTAAGTGACTTCCAAATCCAAATTCAGAATCATAGAAGCTTTAGATCATTTCCCTAGTCTTTGCATCTCCTTTGAATTTTGAGTTCATTTTTATTCTTTTTTTCTATTCATTTATTCTAGTAAACACATGGTGCTTGAGGTGATAAAGGGGCCTTCAGAAAAAGCTTGAATTTGAATTATGTGTTCTATTATTTACCGTATGTCTTGTTAAGGTTCCTTTTTTAAAAATCAGGTTTAATTTATCTTGTGTGGTTCAGAAAATTTTGAAGTTTCTTTCTTTATGGGACTTCCCCCCGCCTTTGTTAGATATATGCATAGATCATGAATACATTTATGCCTTTGTGGGATTCAATGTGTTGATTTTGGGGTACAAATTGGAGTACTTACATCCACCTAATCAAAATAGCTTTCACCTCATTTACTTAATCACTGTGTTAAGACATTTGTGTTTTATACGTGATAGACTTGATCTGTACCCTTGCAATAGGCTCCATAGGTGCGGTCCCACCGTTTACCCTCCATTAAAATGCCCCCTCCACTCCCATCCCTATCCCCTTCCCTCCTTCATCCTGGGGCTATAGTTGTGATTCATCTTTTGCCTGAAAGTGTGAGTTGTTCCCAGGACTTTAAGAGTCAATTTGGAATGTAATTCAGAAGTTTCGTTTTATCCTAGGTTTCTAATTTAATCACTAGAGTATCCTTATTGTGCATTTATAGTCTAGGATTTTCCTTTTAGACCTCCAAACACACAGAGGGCTAATTAGTATATGATAAAGCCATAGAATTTTCACAGACTGTGTACGTTACGTCAATTACAGGCTGTCACTTACCCCGTTGCTTACATTACTGAGAAACAAAACATAGAAGTGTTTCGGGCCTCACTTACTTCATGGGACAAGTAAAAAAAAAATTAAACTAACACAGGAGTGCCTTTTAGTCCTAATAGCCTCTTAGACTGTTGATAATGATCCAGAACAGTTACTGCCAATGATAGGTTTTTAGAAAATACTGGTAAAGTGTTAACAACAAATAGGATTTGGCTTGTTCCTGGGCCTAATGGGTTTAAGAGTGATCTTAATCTGTGACTTGAAATCATTAATATAACCTTCCTAAGTGGTAACAGTATATGGGGTAATTTGGGCATGGGCACAAATCTACTCTGATGGACTATGGGTTTTTGAATCAGCGTGAATTAACATGGTCCATATACAAATTAATAGTCGAATCCCCACATACCCATCTTAATGATTCATTGTTTTAGGTGTGACACACACAAAATCTCTTCCAAACACTGCTAAGATTGGATTTTCCCTAAAAACAACTGGGTCTTTAGGGAAAGGTAGAAATAATAGCTTCCAGGGAGACTTTTAAGCTCTCCAACCTGGACCGTAGCCTTCTGTAGTTTATTGTGTCTAAATCATAGGTGATATATTACCTAATTAATTCGGTCTGACTCTGATCAAATTCGCCTACTAGAGTTATGTTAATGCCATATGCTCTAACGTAGAAAAGGAATATTTGGCAGTGAACCACCAAACAAGTGTGCAGTGAGTCAGGTCCTGAGGCTACCCCGGCAATCCTTCTTAACGATTCCTGTGAAATACCTACTGCAGGACAGAGCATCTGACAACGTGGAGGGTGTGTCTGTAGTCCTAGGAATCCACAGTGAATTTCAGTCTAGACTCAGTCATTTTTCAGGGTCAGGGGAAGAGGGAGGAAGGAGCAAATCAGATATTCCCCAAACGTTCCAGGGGTAGCACGGAATCCAGGATGCTGCTGCCAGCCTGTGCATTTGTGATGGAGGCAGAATAGGCGAGCAGCCGCGGGAACAGAAGCAGCAGCCTTGTCAGAAGCAGTCACATAAACAGCAGCAGGAACAGGCCTCCTCTTTTCAAAAGCAGGATACTGCAGGGTCGTGAAATGCAAGATTCTCTGATGTTTCACAATCTCCCGAGTTGAGAATGGCTACTGTAAAGACGCTGCCAAGAAACTCTGGGGATCTGGACAGCCACCACTGTGCATTAGCAATAGTTATTACTTTAGGAAAATTCAGGCTACTTTCTGTAGATTTTTGCAAACAGGCAACCCCCTGAAGACGATCTCAGATTACCCGGCAGCAACAAGAACACAACAACAACAGGACAGACAGAACAAAGTTTTGGCATGCTTGGAGGAGGAAGGGGTTTGTTCCAGAAACTACCTGGGAGGCAGAAGCTAACTGGTGATGTGCCAGTGACTCTTACCTGGGAGCAGAAGGTGGGACGACATGGACAGTGGCTGTGACACGGAGGCAAGGCACAGTGCAGCTTGGTGAAGCCACAGGCTGACTGCATCCTGCCACCTCTTCATGCAGTGCTGTGGGTTGGTACATCGCCGGCGAGTACGGGTGTCCTATGTAAGTTTCTATGGCTGGGGACTTGCAGCTGGGACCTGAAACATACTGTGGGTGTCTGTCTGATGCATGTCGTTTCTCTCAGATGTTTTTAATCCTTGTACTGAACCAACTAGACGATCACTTGTTTGTACCCCGAGTTTTCAAGGCACCTGAGCTCTATGAGAGTCTGAGATTTTTTTTGGTTTTTTCCCCTCTCTCTCCTGGAGATGTTTTCCTCTCTATGTTTTGTGCCGTGTTACTTTGCTAAGGTTGGAAATAACCTTCCCAGGGATTGGTCTGGGAAGTCCATTGTCTCCGAGATCTGTCTCGGTTCAAACCAGTTGGTATTCTCTTTGACCTAGAGTAGTTCCTGTTTTTGTATTTGGATTATGGCACGGGGAGGGGTGGGTGGTGGGAAGAAAAGGAATACTACAGAGTTTGTCAAATTAAAGATAGCCACAGAGGCTGATGTGAAATCCAGTTTTGAACAGCTTCAGAGAAAGAGTAGATGATAATCGTCTGATGTTGCAGCAACGGTCGCCTTTACAGCAGCTTTATCATCCTGTGACTTTCACTGAAATAGTCCTTATTTCACGGACCTGCTGTGTTTTGCAAAATGGCTGTCTGAGTATTAAATTCTACAAGGCAGCCTCACACACATACTGAAGTATCACTACTTAACATGATTGGATGCTAATTGAAATATGCTATGCAGTATGTTAGCCGACAGGCTCTGAGGAAGCACTGGCTTTATTTTCATACTTTTTTTTTTTTTGCACACAGCCACACTTCATTTTCAGAGAATGATGCGAGAGAGAGTGAGAGAGAGAGAGAGAGAGAGAGAGAAAGAGAAAGAGAAGAGATTTTTGCAGGCTGGCCAAACTGCAGTGCTGAATTGCTTAACCCTGGTTTGAAATTCCTGGCTGCAAAACAAATAGAAAATTAACAAGGACAGCTAATCAATACTTAAAGATATTAGGTAAAGAAATCTGTGACCTTGGAACATTGGCCACCAGAAGGGATATAAATGAGACTTTCAGGACAAACAAGGTCAAAATCTGATAGGATCTATAGAAAGTTGAAAATTAGAGGTGGGGGGAGTGGTTAGGGAAGGGATAACTCCATGCCCATCAAATCTTAAACATAGTATTCAATTGTATTAAATAAGTAAGAGCCTTAAAGAGCCCCTATCGTATAAAGGTTTTAGTAAGTGGTACGTATTCAGTGCCATTTGTCTTTTAAATGCAACAGTTGATGTATCAGGAGTCACTGGAGTAGTCAGGTAGCCGGCCAAGATTTTTAAATATGATATCTGTGGGGATAAATGTTTTTTATGCCATCAAAAAATTAATCGCTTTTCCATAAGATTTGGGAATAAGTGTTACAAACTTGATAGAGCACAGAATTGTCCACGTAAAGAAAATCTGAAGTTGAAATAAGTAATTTGAAATTAGAGATCCACATTTTTCTAGGATAATGAGCAGTGAGAATTCGATAGCTTTTATGTTATTTCTGTTTATTCTTGTATAGTGAATGAGGAGAAATCTGCAGTTAGGTATGCCTGCTGAATACAATATTGAGACAAGACCTCAAACAAAACAACAATTTTCACCCAATTTATTATTATTCTTTTCCTTACATTGAATATACAAATAAATAGAAAGAAGGAGGTCGCTTAGCCTGTATTTTATAAAACCTTGAATAAAAGATATAGAGACTTGGTCCATCTGCTGCTGCTTAAACTTTTTTACCCTGTACTTGGGTTAAGGGACCACGGAATAGATAGCATAAATATATTTTCAAGGAAAAAGGCATTTGTACCCTCGGTCACTAGAAATCAATTTTCCTTTGCTTTAGAACGCTTCTGTCCTGTAACCTACCCGCTGCTGTTTGAACTGTTCTTTGCCAATTTAATATGTGGGTTGCAGTTTTCTTTAGAGATGGCCAACTCAGAGGAGGTATGGTAAATCAGAAGCCTAATTTATTTCCTTGGAGGAAAAGAACCCACTGTGAGCTCTCTGTGAGTGAGACCTCTGATTCTCTGCAGGGCACACAATACTGTGGCTGCTTATTGAATAACCATGTCGTCAGGGAGCGCAAGGCAGCCACACACCCTTTTGTGGGCTAGTGGCCGGGGTCTTCCTAGGGTCCTTTCTCAAATCTATTGTTAGAGTGGGGAATGACAACTTAGATCATACAAAGACTAAATTCCAACATTTGTATCCATGTATGTGCATATGTAGGATAGCTATCAGATATCATTATACATGAATATAGAATATACATATATAAGATGAATCAATCCGTGTATGTGTATAGCTCAATCTTCCACCAGTTCTTTTGCCTTTATTTTTTTTTTTTTTTAGTATGACAGCTTTCTAAAGGATTCCTCCTACTCTTAACACCCTCTCTCGGAAAGAAACTGAAAGTTATGTGGGTTTCAAAGAAAGTTTTATGCAGATGCTACAGTTCCCTTTTCTAGGGCTTTCCCTTTCAAAGCTGTTTCTTGATGTTCTTTCCGGCTCCCTCATCCCACCTGTTTAAGGTGCCCTTTCAGATTCCAGGCTCCTGCTGAGAGCAGCAAGCCCTGTTCCTAGGCTGTCGGCCTTAAGACTCCAGGCATTTGACTCAGTTTAACACTGTTACTGACATTCAAGGTCTAGTCTGCTTCTGTTTACACCTAACCATCATTCTTTCAAAACTCAGCTTTGCCTCTCCCAAGTAATTCCTGTGTTTCACTCAGCCGGCTTGCTTTTTCACATGAAAGGACATGAAAATCTGTCAGCTGGATAAATACTCCGAAATTTAGAAGGATAGACAAACATGGTAAGCCCTGTGTGCGTTTCTGTCAAACACTTCTACTAAAGGATCGCCGTGTGCATGCTTTGGGGAGCAGAGATTGACACGATCTCTTGCTGGTAAACTTTTTAGTGAAGTGTGACACACGTGCAAAAAAGTGAGCACAGAAGGGTAAGTCTGAGTGTTCAAAGAGTCAACCTGTGTGTGTCTCCAACACCCAAATCAAGATGCCGGGCACAGTGGACACCCTTCTCCCTGCCAATCACCATTGCCCCTCTCCTTCCTCGGGGTACCCACTAATCCGACCTCTATAGATTGGTTTTTTCCTCCCCATTTCTAAATTTTATTCTCATAGACTCAGACAGCCTATACTCTTTTTTTGTCCTGATGGGCAGCTGGGTAGTTTCCAGTTTGGGCCTGTCGTAAATAGTGCTGTTGTAAACAGTTGTGGCATGCCATATTGTGAATGTTTATGTACATATTTCTGTTGGATACAAATCTAGGAATGGAATTGCCAACTCATAGAGGCCAGCACACATATACTCAGCCTGAGTAGTTGCTGGTAAACAGCTTTTCTAGAACATTCCATCATTGTGCTGTCCCACCAGGAGCACTCCCCCCTGGACTTAGCATGCTCTTTTGAATTTTAGCTCTGGCAGGTATGTAGACTTACCCTATTATGATTTTACTTCACATTTCCCTGGTGATGAGAGAAGTCAAGAACATTTGCCTATATTTGTGGGCCATTCACATGTCTTCTTTCATGAAGTAGCTGTTGCTTCTTCTTTTTCTATTAAGTTGTCTTTTAAAGTTTTTTTTTTTTTCCCAGAAAAAGAACTGGCAAGGAGAAAAACAACTGGTGATTAGCGTAACAAAATTATTAAAGACAAAATGACATGTGGTGAGACGTAATTAGAATGTGGAAGGAGGCTTAACCTGGGTCTGAATCTTTATGTTCCTGTTTATTTGCTGTGGGGTAGTGGAGAATTCTTTTTTCTCTTTTGGAACCTCAGTTTCCTCATCTGTATAATGGGATAACAGTAAAACTTGGAAGGTTTATTCTGAGAGTTAAAGTGAAATAATGTTTGTCTGCCCCTACATAAGGCCTGACTCATGGTTGTTTATCAAAACTAGTGCCCCCTAGGAGATCAGGTTAGGAGGGAGAGGACCTGGCTCTTGACTTGGCTGCTGCCTGTGTTCCTAAAAGTAAGAGTCGCTAAGTACTTGATAAACGCATTGGATGGTGGATAGCGACCTATTCTGCACAGTACTAGTCTCTTAGGAGATCATATGTTCCTTAGTGCATGATGACTTTTGAACTTTCAGAGGATTTAAATACAGTGAGGTCACCAAACAATACTACTTTTGTATACAGAGGGTGCCAAAAATTGTACACACATTTTAAGAAAGGAAAACACTGCATTAAATTTGCAAATACTTGAGTCACCTTTGACTTGTACAATTATAAGAGGTGCTCAAACATGACTTGTATTCATCTTTTGTTATTGGTACTATATGATGAGTGTTACAACTTTAATACAGTTTTTTCCCTTAAAATGTATACACATTTTTTGGTACCCTCTGGATATAGTGTAACTTAGACTTATCCCTCTAAATTCTGGTTGTTATGGTTACCTGACATACACTCACGTAGTCTTTCAAAGTCTACAGAATCCTTTTGTGCCCACTATTTCATTTGACATTAAAGCAGTCTTTCAGGGTAGGCTAAGCAAGTGATGGTATCACCATTTGATAAATAAGAAAACTTCACCCTCAAGGAAATTAACTTTATTGCCAAAGCCACAGAGTCTGATGGTGGTGGAGCTGAGATTCAAACTGAAACCTATTCTTATTCCGTGTGGGGTGTTCATCTTCTTTGGAATGTACTTCTGAGTTTAAATAATTGAATTATAATTAAACTTAATTAACATGAAAATTGTGTAGTGCTTCTGAGTATAAAAATCAATTATCATTGAACTTGAGAAGTGCTGAAGTGTCAGTTCATAGAGATTTCTGGTTGGTAGAGTGTAAGTAATATACTTTCCAAATTACAGTTTTTCACTCACTATTTTTATACGTTTTGCAGATGATCGGAATTGCCCTGCTAATTAAAATACTTGTATAAGCTATACACTTTTTATATGTACCTTGGGAAATATCTTTTCGTGGTAAATGATTTTTAAAGAGTTTTTGGTGGCACCAAATTCTTCACAAATAAAGGAATAAGATTCACACTCATAGTGGTGAGTGCTTGTGTGTGTGTGTGGTATAGCTTAAATCACTCAGCTTTTCCAGATACATCTTAAAATCTCCTTTAAGAACGATATTTGGCTTTTAATAACTGAGTCTTCTAAAATCAAATCCCTTTATATATTTTGGCAAGAGATTGCTGACTTTTCAGATTTGAGACGCACATGTTTTTAACAGCTTTCAAGATTGGCCACATTGAAATCCTTAATTTGACCCTTCAAATTTTTAAGGTGCTATTGAAGTCCTAAAAAAAAAAAAAAAAAAACCACACAATTTTTTTAAACTCATGCTCATCTCTCTAGGATATGTAAAAGTAATTTCTTTAAAGGCCTTTCTGATGTATGCCTATATCAGAGCGGTACGCGTCAGGTTCAAAAATTATCATACTTGATTATATGTAAAATACTACGATAAATAGTAATGATTTAACTTCTTCAGGGCTTCGAATTTTGCTTTAATTACAAGCTTTACTATATAATGACATTTTGTTAATAGAAAATGAGATAAACTATTTTGTAAACAGTTAAGGAGAACAGAGGGGGGAGTGAAATTCAGTTCGCAGTTGGCAACTTCTGGGCACATGTAGGGAATGAGGTATTGATGAATGGTCAGGGAGGCAGGACTCTTAACACCCCTGGAGCAGGTCCCCAGGTATAGGCATGGCTTTCCTGGCGCATTGGAGGGACAGTCCAATGTGGAATGACAGTAGACTCTGGGCACACATCTGGACTTTATGTATTGGAGAACCTCGGGCAAGTCACTCTACCACTCCATGCTTTGAATGCCCTTTCTGTGAAATATGAGAAATAATAATAGAACCTTCCTTACAGGTTTTCAGTGACTGTTAAATTGTATGTGTTAAACTATGAAAATACTTGGCACGTAGTAAGTACTCCACGAAGTGTGAACTCTTTGAATTATGATTATTCCTGCTTCCTTATACATCTGAGCACCACTTACCCTGTACGGAAAAAGAGCAATCAGCTTTAGGACGATGCCCCCATTGTCGTAAAGGGCACTTTTATAAAGTTTACGGAATTACGTAGAGCTGTCGTAGACACCGTTTATCTGTTCATTTATGAAGCTGTTACCTGTCACCATCACCTGCTCTTTGCTCAGGGCTGTTCAGAAAGTTAGGAATACAGAGAGGAACTGGATCTCCAATCTCTGGCCTGGGAAAAGCCTGGTCTGGTGGTAGAGATACACGAATTTGTGGAGCATTAAACTGTATGCGGCCTAACGGGATTATCTGCGAACAGGAGAAAATTCATGGAAGACCATCATGGGGAATACCGTGCAGGCATTAAAGAGAAAAGGCTGGGTTGGTATAGACTGACTGAGGAAGAGGTTTATATTATGAGAATATGTTATGTAAAAATGAGGGCTCAGAGCAATGTATATACAGGAGAATCTGTAAGTTGACTACCCAAGGGATTGTAACAAACTGGTCCACATATGGAGGTGGTCAACATAAGAAACTAGTCCTGCTGTATACATGTCCATGGTGTAGGTCCGGTCCATGAAAATTAGGTCAACTTAATGAGGTGGTCCATGTAGGGAAGTGGCCAGCTATGGAGAGGCTGCTGGAACGTGACTACACTTACACTGTGTGCGTTTGTATCTTTATTGGTGTTTGCATGGATAGCTGTCTAGAAGGCTTTACCAATATACGAACAGTTCACAGGAATGGCATTGTGGAGGGATAGGTAGGATTTTTCTTTTTCTATCATCAGGTATTTTATAATAAATACATTTTCTTTTTGTAATATTTAATGGGGTCATTACCTCAAAATGAATTTATTCCTTACCTTTTTGTAGAAAGATACATGAAATAGAAATTAATACATGGAGATATCTGCTTCTTATCCTAGCTCACTAAGAAAAAACACTCAATTTGAAATGCCTTGAGTAAAAATAATCTATACATTGGGGAATCTGTTGATTGAGAAATGGTCATAGTTGCCCGGGATACTTTGGAATAAAGAAGACAAGTTCTGGCTGTGTTTTTAGGCCTGGCCTTTATGGGGTATTAAATGTGCAGGTACTCAGCTGTGGGTCAAGGTTAAGGCATTGGCTTTGCATGTATAGAACGTGTTTCATGAAGGGTGATCAAAGTCTACTGAGTTTATTTGCACGCTGGTATGCCTTTGCTTGGGGTCATTTCCCAAGTGAAGTTCACAGGAGTTTGTGAGTTGTTCTTCATCCTAAGAGATATTTCCATTAATTTGTGCTGGCCTACTTCCACTAAAGATAAATTCCTGTCAAGATGGTCAGAGAGGCATTTTGGGGGGTCATGCTCCCATCCCATGGTCTTGAAACACCTTTCCCTTCACTCCTGTGGTACCTCACTTTCCTTTTCCTATAGTTCTCTTTCTATTCCTCCCATGGACATTTGATATCCTTATTTTCCTGTGTATATTGCCACATTTTTAGGCAGGCATGAGTCTGTCTTCAAACCTAGAGAAGTTGGTGAGTACGTGTGTCAACACATACTTGAGGAATGCTTACAAAAAGGGATACCTGTGATAAGTAGATTTAGATGAAATGGCTGGAGATACTGAACTCTCCTGTGTAGATACTGATGGACTGAGTCAATACACCCATCTCAGTCAGACCTGTCTTCCAAGGTTCAGACCCGTATATAATCAAACAAAGTCTTACAGACATTTCGATTTGGAAGCTCTTCAGGCACTGCGGACACAGCCGTCTGTGGACAAGATTGATCTCAGGCCTCTTGGGTCTTGTTCCTCTATCTACTCTCACACTGATCCCTAAATCTCCTCTCCCCTTCCTGGTCAGATTAAAGTACATCCCTGTACTCCCCCTTGAGAAGGAAGAAATGGCCAACCATGATGACTGAATGGATCTGAGAGTAGAGGGAAAGGTCACTGTCCATTGAGTCATCATGGTCGGCCATTTCTTCCTTCTCAGGAGCTCTGGAATGTTTTCTCTGTTCCCCCATCTCAATCACAGCACAGGCCCCATTTATCCACCCTCCTCCTCCCTCACAAATTAACACAGCCACCTCCTGACCATTCTGCTCATCTTGTCTTCATTCCCAACAATCCGTTCTCTGCATTGTAGCTGCCATTGTGATTTTTCTCAAGTACAATCATGGTAATCTTTGCTTAAAACTCTCGATGGTTGCGCTATAAGTGCAAGCTGACCAGTATCCTATGATTTGCTTCTTGATGAAGCTCCCATCTGCCGCCTTGGCCTTGGCCTTGGCTTTTGGCACCTTCAGCGTCTGTAGCACCCTTGGCAATGAACATCAGCAGCTTCCCGACAGCCAGCTCCTTCCTTTGCCCCTGCACCTCTGAGTCTTGCTTAGGTGTCCTTGATCTTTCGCTGCACTGGCACTTAGCGTACCTTATCTAAATAATCCTTTTTGTCCTCTGCTATCCATTGAACTCCAAGTTTCCTCCGTTCCTTTTTGCTATTGTGTCTTTCTTGCCCAGCAAGAATCCCTGGTCTCCAATAGACATTCCAGAGTATTATTGAGTAAATATGTAAATAATGTTGGTAAAACATCATCACATTCTTCCTCTTCCTCTACTACCCCTCTGCTCCTCCCTGTCATTGTAACATGCTTTTATTTGGGGAGGGGAGGGATAAGAGTGTCGGTGAATCTGTGAAGCTTCCCCCAGACGCCTCCTTGAATTATGTGTGTGTAAAATTGATTGCCTTCACACACAGCTTTGTGATGGTGTTGAGCCGTGGTTCACAACCTTCCTAATGTCGCAGCCCTTTAATATAGTTCCTGTGGGTCGTGACCCACAGGGTGAGAACGACTGGTATAGACTTAGGTTCCCCACTCTTGTTGCTAGGTATAAAGTCGAAGAGAAATTCAGTTGCTGGAGTCTGAAACTGTGTCATTGTTTACTCTTTAGGCCTCCTTTCACTATTTAGATTATATTCTGTATATGTCTTCTAAGGATTTAAAGCAAGACCCAGCTTACTTGCCCACAAGGCCATCCTGCTCAAGTACAGAAGAAATCTTAGTTCTGATCTTAAATAATGAAGTTCCTCCCAAACCACAGACTAACTTTGTTTAAAAACAGTGGTTACAAAAATAGGTAAATATGTTTAAAAACGAAAACATTTTGAAGCATCTTGAAGCACAGCCATTAAAAACAAAACAAAACACTGGGTTATTTATTTAAAGCCTTGAGTTAAAGGCTTTAACAGCTCCATGTATTAAAAGCTGTCCTAACATCTTTACTGTATATAAAATGAGCAGCTCCTATTTTGGGAGATGTGTCATTCCTCCTGGCTTCCCCAGCGGAGGCTCCAGCAGGTAGCAGTTCTCCAAGGCAGCCTTTTGTGCTGTTGGTTTAGAAGCTTCTCCGGCCTGATGACCTTTCTGTTGAATAGATCTGCCTCCCATCGAGCCAGACGCCTATCTTTGTTCTCTTTCTTGGTATTACATTGAGATAACAGCCAATGCTCTTCTGTTTGAATCATCAGAAGTAGCTTCCTATTTTGTTTATTGGGCTTTTTTTTTCTTTCTTGCTTGCACTTTTGTGCTGAGTAGATCACTATTTTCTTGCCTACCACCCAAGGAATGAATAATTTATGTCATTTCTTCTGATTTCCAAACAAGAGAGAAAGGAGCAAAGCATCTTCTCCTACCATTTGTTCTTTCTTTCTTTTCTTTCTTTTTGTTTTAGTAATGGTCCCAGTGAGTCTGTGGTGCTCCCCACCCAATGTGTCATTGATTTTTCTATGGTATTTTCTTTATGGGGAGAATCAGGGTCCTCCCCACCCCCCACCCCCGCCCTCAGGGTCACCCTTTGGGGCTGATGTTAGGCTATGAAACAAAGTAGTAGGTATTCAAAAGAATGGAACACAACGTTTTTCTACAAAGATGACTGGGACGCACTGATTAGGAATGGAGGCTTCTTAATGACTTTCAAAGGTCCTAGTTATTGGAAACAGGGCAGGATGTCTGGGAAGGACACGTTTTAAAAAGAATCTACTTGGAAGATGTGGGATTTCTCCCTCCTTTGTCCACCAAGGTTACATGTATCTATAATAAGGTTATATGTAATCTATAAGGTTACATGTATTGATAATCAGTCTCTAAATATTTACAGAGTGTGGATAAGGTAAGGTTATTTGGCTGTACACAGTAGAAGTCACCTGTTGGTAATAGGAAAGATAGAATTCATTGGAAGTTCATGGCAATGTTTATGTGTATTCTTTGGGTTGCTAGAATTAGAATTCAAGGGATGTTCGTTCAAAAAAAAATTAAGCAGATGCCTAGAAATCATTCCAGAGTCATAAGATTTAATCTCAGGGGTGGATCCTGATCATTTAATTTTTAATAATCTCTCAGTGTAACTTTCACACACTCTCTTGTTTGAGGACGACTGGCCAATAGGGGAGCTGAGATGATAGAAGGAAATCCCAAAGCCAGAGAGCTACTCGGAGAATTTGAGTACCAGGAATCATGGCTGGGCTCAGGCGAGTCAGCTCACCTGACATCAACTTGTGTCAAGTTACTCAAGGCTCCGGTTCCTGGGAGGGAAGATCAGAGTGACCCAGCTTGATCTCCCCAGCCCAGGAGAGGGGCAGGCTGCTGGCTTGGCTCTCTTACCAGGCCCTTGTTAAACAGAGAAGGGAGAATTTCCGCAAGGGAAATCCAAATGTTATTTCCAGAAAAAAGGGAAATAGGTCCTGGGCTGAGAAAAACCAGAGATGTTCTTTGCAATGACACACCAAAAAAGGACATATTTTTAAAAAAATGAACCATGCTCACTTGTGATGAAAGCTTCTGAAGTGAAGTCTTAACATAGTTAAGCTGAAATTCCTTGGTGACATGAATGGGAATGATGAAAAAGGTAGTGAGGATTGCTGGAGTTGGTCAGGAAGAATCCAGAATTCCCCTTACAGTAGGATTCACACCTGCAAAAACTTATAAAGATTGAGGATTGAATAAATATTTGGATGGATTGAAGTAACTAGTATTGATAGCGAAGATATCATTCAGTATTTGGTAAGGATTGGCAATTTATTGAATCACGATATTGAATTACAATAGTTTGCAGAACTGGCTAAGCAAAGAGCTAAGATGAAATATCATATACTCTTTAATTCTTTCAAGACACAGCTCAGACCATTGTTTTCCTCCTCATTGGAACAACACAACTCGTCAGATAGAGTTCTGGTGAATGTCTACGATGAAAGATCCCATTTGGATTTTGTATTTCCAGAAAGTCCCACTAACCTCTAACTGTGAAATTGTTATGGATGTAACAGAAAGAGTAAATTATCCTGTAGATGATGGTGTGTGATGAGTTATACTGTAAAGTCTCTTGGCAACTTTCCTTGTATTAGGATAGATTTGGATGAAATTAATCTGTTGACCTGCCCACTTATTTTGAGGACAATAAATGTCAGTCCAGGAAGAAAAAAGTGGAAAAGAGTAAGAATGGTAATTTGCAAATTGTTCAAAATATGAAATAACTGAAGGCCGGGTGTGGTGACTCATGCCTGTAATCCTAGCACTCTTCAAGACTGAGGTGGATGGATTGCCTGAGCTCAGGAGTTTGCTTAAGCAGGAGAGTGAGACCTCTTCTCTACTAAAAATAGAAAAATTAGGTGGATGTGGTGGCATCTGCAGTCCCAGCTACTCGGGAGGCTGAGGCAAGAGGCTCCCTTGAGCCCAGGAGCTTGAGGTTGCTGTGAGCTGTGACACCATGACACTACCTGGGGCATAGAGTAAGACTCAAAAACACATAAATAAATAAATAAAACAAAATATGAGCACATCTCAGTAATCTTTTTGTGTGAAAGTTTACTGAAAATACCTTACAAAGAGATTTAATGATGTGCAAGAAGGTTCCTCAAGCTCATGAACTCAGGAACACCTACCCCTCAAATCTGATAAGGGAGCATTAAGGACAGACCCTACAACAGTGGTTCTCAACCTGTGGGTCACGGCGCACAGGAACTGTATTAAAGGGCTATGGCTTTAGGAAGGTTGAGAACCACTGCCCTAGAACTTAGCATCACGTGTGCCAGCTTTGCCTGCAAACTTTGGTCTGAATAAAGAGAGCTGACAGAGGGTCACAGTTCTCCTATATCCTGAGTTCTCCTTGAGGGTCACAAATATTTTTAAAAAATAAATCTTTGTATTTTTTTTTCTCATACAGTAAAGACCTTCACTTTATTTAAAATCTCATGATTTTTCAACTGCCTTCTTCTAAAGAACTCTTGCTCAGCCCTCCTCAAAGCAGCCAAGTTCATAGCATTTTTATTTCTGAACTCTAATTATAATGTGCTTAGTACCATTTTAAAATAATAGGATTCTTATTTCTATAGACCAAAAAGCACTTAAAATTTCAAAATGAATCTCCTCTTCAAAGGGAGAAGCCATCACTGCTGGAAGGGACTTTCTAAGTTTTTTTTTCTTTTTTTTTCCTTCATTTTTTCCCCCCTGTAGGAATCCTTATTGCACATTTTTTCCCCAATGAACTGAACTCTTGAACCATGATAGGTAGTACGATCAGATTAAAGAATACTCTTTTAAAAGACGCTGATTTGGGCCCTGTTCACGTTAGTGCTCCACGGAAAATGAGATGACAAGCTCCCTTTTTTTCTGAGTTGATTGGAGGTTCTATGTTTATTCTGCCCTTTAAAGTCCTTGATGAGACATGGACTTCTTGGGGCATTGTAAACAGTCATTAAGTCAGCCAGGATTTCACTCTGACGGCTCTGCTCCATGACTATCTGGAGAAAACATCTATGATTTGGCTTCAGGTTCTGGACGTCAGTTAACTGCCAGGTCTCAGATGGGTCAGATATAAGTACCAATGTTTCATCTAAATACCAGCTTTCAGAATTCATTTCCCAACATTATCCTGTTAATTCCAGTACTTCTTCATGAAGGGGACAAGCTGGCTTTATAATGGAATAGACCCCAGAGACGACAGACTTGGGTGTTTTGAATGTCAACTCCTATAGGGTATGTAAGGGAGAATCATTCTAATTTTAAATCACGTGGCATGTGGGGAAATTTAAGTCAGTCCGTATTCTCTCATGCAACTCACTGTGGTTTTAAAACGTTCTTCATTTTAAATAACAGCTCTGCTTTTTGTAAAGCATAGACTAACACGATAAATGTTCTATTAATGGTTTCTGAATTACCATGCTGGCCAACTTTAAGCACAAGCGTTTAAATTTCAAAGTAAAGCTTTACCATCCGTCTTGATTCATAACATGAATGAGTTTCTCTGGTTTTAAAATATATGTGACTTAATTGCAACCAGAGTGCTGAGACTTTGCTCAGATTAAATAAGGAATGTACAAGTCAACTTTTCTTCGTTCTTTGCCAATATTTCATCCATTTCAGTAAGTCAAGTCAAAGCATGAAAATATATTGTATAGTAATTTCAAATTGGTAAATGCAGAACATCTCTGGACCATGCAACAGTTTCAGCTTTATTTGATGTAAAAGATTAGAAAAGTTGGAAACGATGGGCAAAAACTGGTGATCTCAGATAATGTTTTTTCTTTTCCCCCTCCTTCATACTCTGTGCGAAGGTAGATCTCAGACAATTTCATCAGAAATTAAAATTAGAAGCAAACAGTGCAGCCCCTATAAGCATCATAAAGAAGTGAGTAATGATGCCAGCGTTATTGGAGATGTCCATTCTGGGCTTGCCCAGCCCATTGTCTCCTACTGTGTGACACTGCCCAACTCACAGTGCTACCCAAGGGCAGCTCAATAGGAGATGAACGGACAGCACCCTCTCCCCACCCAGACAGGCAGCCAAAAGGTATTCAGTGACGGTATACACCTTGGCTTAGGAAATTCAGTGAGAAATTCATAGAACTGGCAGTGGAACAGGAGCTGAAAGATTACCACTCATGAGAATTAAAGTCATGAGAGTCGTTGGAAGCCAATACTTTTTTTTATTGTTTGGGATTCATTGAGGGTACAAAGAATGAGGTTACACTGATTGCATTTTTTAGATAAAGTCCCTCTTATGTGTCCCACACCCGAGAGTTGTGCCACACACCGTGACCCCCCCCATCCTCTTCCCTTCTCCCCTCTCTCCACTTGCTCATTCCCCTACATCCGTGCTTCATATTAGCTCATTTAATGGCTTCATATTAGAATAGAGTACATTGGATTCTCTCCATTCTTGTGATGCTTTACTAAGAAGACTGTGTTCCACCTTCATCCAGCTTGATAGAAAAGATGTAAAGTCTCTATCTTTTTTAGTGGCTGAATAGTATTCCATGGTATACATATACCACAGCTTGTTAATCCGTTCCTGGGTTGGTGGACATTAAGGCTGTTTCCAGATTTTGGCAGTTTTTAAATTGAGCTGCGATTAACAGTCTAGTGCTAATGCACCTATAATAAAAGGCTTTTTTTTTCTTCTGGGTGGATGCCTAGTAATGGGATACAGGATCAAATGAGACGTCTTATTTGAATTCTTTGAGGATTCTCCATACTTCATTCCAAAAAGGTTGTATTATTTTACAGTCCCACCAGCAGTGTAAAAGTGTTCCCTTCTCTCCACATCCACGCCAGCATCTGCAGCTTTGAGATTTTGTCTTGTGGGCCATTCTCCCCAGGTTAGGTGATATCTCAGGGTGGTTTTGATTTGCATTTCTCTGATGATCAGGGATGGCGAACATTTTTTCATGTCTGTTAGCCATTTATTTGTCTTCATTAGAGAAGTTTCTATTCATCTCTCTTGCCCCGTGCTATGTGGGATTGCCAACATTTTGAATACAAAAATACTGTGAGGAAATAGAAGCTGTGTAATAAAGAGTATACTTGGGGAAGGGAGCGAGTCATCAAAGGGACACTCAGCACAGACAGTGGAGCTTTCAGGAAGCATGGCCTACAAAGACGATGCTTTTATCAGCTTTTTATAGATCAAAGGTTGTGTTGATGGCAGAGCATGAGAATGAAGATCAAAAATGGTTCCTGGCCTCTCCACAGTTTGATTATCTAGCTTTTCTGTGTTCCCACAAGCATATATTTTTTAAATCAGGTCCTGCCACTCATGGGGGCTTTAGTGATCTCTCTTCTTTTTCAACCAAATGGCCTGAACTTTAATAAACCAAGGAAAAAATATGATCAGCCAAGCAGATAAATGTGAAATGTTAGCATAAATGTAATATGACATGCTAAGTTAATGTAAGGTCAAGATGAAATGTATATATGTGGAGGTTCATGAAACAGAAATGATAATTAAAACATGAATTATGAAGTGAGGCATACTTTTAGCTTAATGATCATGTTTATCTAATCTCAGTGCCCAGCACATATCAAATACCCTGCTATTCTTGGGGGATACAAAGATAAATCAAATCATCTTTTTCCTCAAGGATCTCATGGTCTAGTAGGGAGAATGAAACATCCGCTCTTTCATTATTTCCTTAAAATTTATTTATTGCTTTTGAGTCCTGAGTCAAACTGTTATACTTACTTAGGCAGATCATGGATAGGAATTTGCCTGGAAACTAGTTCACTATAACCAGCTAGAACTAAATGTGGTTAATTATACATAAATTATGTCTCAAATTGTGGATTTCAGTAAGTAACCTTGCTATTAGACTCTTCAGAAATTGATATTTTTCTGGTTAAGGTATAAGGATTTGTGTTTCAAAAAGTCATGGTAGAGGAAAAGATTATTCTTAGTATTGCTGTTACTATATAGATTAACTTCTATTTATAGAACTGCTGTGCCCACATAATGACCAAAAAGATGCAGGATTTGACTTAAGACTTGACTGGTAAGTAATAGGGACCTGTTCTTATTGTGACCAGGAATCTACACAGATGTGCAGAGATGAACTCAAGAATCCTTCTGTCAATTCAGGCAATTGGATTCAAACGGAGTAAGTCAGAAGGACCACACAGTCTTATGTTGGGGTGCCAAAAAGATGTACACCCATTTTAAATGATCTTTCTTAAAATGTGTCAAAAATGTATATACCCTCTGTCTATTTCCCAGGTGAGGTGATAGAGCAGTGAGGAAAATCTCAGAGAAAGGGTCAGTCGAAAAAAAGAAAAGAAAATGAAATATAAATGTGATAACTCTTTCTGACTCAGAAAACATGATTTATTTAAACCAAAATTCTATTTGTAATGCAGAAAATAGAGGTTTAAAAAATGGCTAAGATAGCCAAAGATAATCATTCTACTTTTCTCAACTTTTGGGAGGTTAACTTACCCTCAGAATATAATTTTTTTTAATCTCTAGTAAGTTTTGGTTGAAATTAAGGATATTAGAAATATCATGAGTTCCCACTATAGACATTTCATACCTCCCCCCCTTTTTATCAAGGACATTTTAATTTGGTTGGTTGGCCAAATTAATCAAATCTGAAAGGATTTGGCTCTCTTTTTGAAAGCTGTCCCGGAACTGGTAAAACAAATGGTTCTGTTCTTCCTGGAAGAAGTTCAGAGAGCCTCTCCCTTCTCCTCTCTCCCATTCCCCTTTCTCCCCACCTACCTCCCATGTTCACTCTCAGAGCCATAGAATGGCTTTGTGACTATTATTAATAAGGGCAAGTTATCATTGAAGACTCCCTCTGAGGAGACAGGGTACTGTGGTTAGACCCTTGTTTAAAAAGCCCTTGTTTTCTAACCTTATCCATGCCCTTGTCATCTCTGGGTTATATTATTACATCGTGTTCTGCTGGGATGTGTCTTTGAAGTTCACTTGGCAGACGTTTGTGTTATCACTTCAGCCAGGATTTTTTTTCTTTTTTATATATAATATGCCAACATTGGATATATACTAAAGTGATGAATATGATTCTTGCCCTTGAAGAGTTTATAATCCAACAAGAGTCATAATTTAGTTAAATAAATCATTGTAAGATATAAGAGGCATCGTGACCTATTGACAGAATTTTAGGCCACTTACTAGAAATATTCAGCTTGGTCTAAACTAAATACCAGAGTTCTTTAAAGTCATTGGTACTAAAAATCCTGGCTTGAATTAAACAAAACAAATTTTCCATCCAAGAGAACAAATTCTGACAGCTACTTCGAAGCATCAGAGCTGGGTTTTTACCACCTGCACATGCCAATAGTCTTATCAATTGAGTTCATTGATTTGTTTATTATATTCATCAAAAATCCCCCAAAATAAAAGCATACATTGCTAACTGGCCTCATTCAAAAACAGGTGTACTCATAGATTGGTTTTGAATAGACCTTAATTCTATTTTGAATTATTGATGCTATGTTGTTGATTTTTCCCCTTAGTTACCTATCCTCACTTGGATTATGACTTGAGATCTACTGATAAGAATAAGAATCATAACAATTAACCATGAGCATTTATTGAGGGCTTACTATGTGCAAGACACTCTCCCAAGTGGTTTTACATATACTCATGTAATCCTCATAACCCATGAGCACTATAAAACCCTTTTATTTTGTAGTTGAAGAAACTGAGGCACAGAGAGACTATGCCCAAAGATGGCAGAGCCCTGATATGACACCTGTTCTATAGTCTACTATTTAATTCACACACTGAAGGCCTCTGCTGGGGGCCTCTGAGTGGACAAATTAGAAAAAATACACCCTTACTAGGATGTAGCCTCTCACCATTGCACCTCTGACTCATCCTTTGGCCACGGCCTTTGTACAGTGCACAGACTGTGCAGCTGTCCCTGGCAGCCTTGCCTTCACTTGTCTCTTGTACCTATCATTGCCTTTACAGAAATATCAAGTCACTTTCATACGCATGATTTTATTTGATTTTTGGCTTCAGTCTTGTGAAATGTGAAAATTAATTGTCTTTCTCTTACAAAAGAGGAATCAAAGACTGAGACAGGTTCATATATTATCACACAATAAGTACCTCACAAAGACCAATCAAGAACTCAGGAGCGAGAGAGGTCCTGGGTGTGAGCCTCTGTGGTTTACCACACCAAGTACACGACCTCTGATTTCGCTTAATGTTCACAAAGGCGCTACAGGATAGAAGTCACTAGCACGGATACATAGATGAAGAAACAGCTTCCAAGAAGTAAAGTGCTAGTTTCCATATTTTGTGAGCAGAAGTGTTAGTCTGATTCCAAATCTATGCTCCATCCACCATGCTCACTTCATCTCTATTTGAATATATCTGATTGGTGGAGAGGAAATCATACCACATAACACTCATTAGTGTTGGACAATTGGAGGTTAGAATAAAGAATCACATAGGCAGAGCACATTGCTTAGGGAGGACCCAGTAGGGACGATACCCTTGCATTTTTAATGGCTTGGAACACAAAGAGGTAATACTCTCAAGAGTAAGAACCACTTACTTAGTTAATGAGAACCTACTAATTGAGCAGCTGTTAAAATCGAGGCAGGCATTCAGGTGCTAGGTGAGAAACTTCCCTGCAAGGCCAACACTTTAGCCTCCTGGGATCACAGTCTAATTAACAAGATGACTAACGGGCTTGAATGAGAACCGCAGCTACTTAGTCATCTCTGAGGACCTCTCATGGGGGCTCACTTAAAGGACGGGAGAAAGAATGCTCACAGATTCAGAACACCTCCCGCATTCTCTCCCCTGAGTGGAGGGTGCTGTTTACTGTTAGGTGTGCCTAATAACAGACCTTATGCCCCAAATGCAGAGACAAGGAATTAGCAGGCAGTTGATTGGGCAGTGGGTGAAGAGAGGGTTCTGGGAGACAAGGAAGAAGGAAAAGCCAATGTAAAGAAATATTACCAAGGTTGTAGGCATAAGGGGAGTAGATTCCACTGGGGCCTCCTGGGAAATATACCCAAACCTTCCAGAATTGTCCACTTCTAAGAATGCGAGGGAGCATTTATTCACTAGTTCCTTCCTCTGTTCACCGAATGTTGTCTCCAGGGGCAGTAATTTCTTTGCATTCCTGGGCCTACTGGTGGGCTGAATGAATGTTTGCCAGGTCTTAAGACTCAGGGGCAGAGAGTGAAGGAGCATTCACATGGCGTGGGGTTGAGGTGGGATAGAGCACACTGCTCTGTGGCTGGAGTCAGTGGTGGGCTGAGGAAATCTGTTTCCAGTCTTTAAATTCCCACTACAGGTCAATTAAGATATCCTTGGGCAATGGGAGATACCGGTTGGACACAATAAAATTCAAGTCTTTTATTAAAAACAAAGGAGAATGCTGAATCCCACTGAGGAATCTAAACCTTCCTCCCATTCTTCCTCCAGGAGCCAGACTCAAAAGGGTCCACATCCTCTTTGTTGTGAGAGAATATTGACCAACAACTTCTGTTTCCTTCCTCTGACCCACTTCCGAAAGCCAGGATAGCTTTTTGCAAGTCTCACTTTTACAATGATGAAAGTTATCAGATTACGTTTGGGAAACTTCTATGTCCAAGGCAGTATGCTCAGTCCTAGAAATGGAAAGGGTATAAAAACAGAAAATATAGAACACATTTCTTACTTTAAGAAAGACCATTCTGGTTGAAGGAATTTCAGAGATAATGGGAAACTAGGGAATCCTAAATCACACATTTGGCCACGTTTTTACTTATCCAAGGCCAACATAAGAATTTCAGTGGGAAAGGAATTCATCTGGGGCTCTTTAAGAAATAATGAGCTAACTATATCAGAAACTTAGGTGAACAGGGCCAGCAGCCCCATGTACGAGGGTTATCCTCAGTCCTTTTCCTAGACATGTGCACTTACTCTTATGGATGTGTTTGTTAGGCGTGGTCTCTAGAGATGCTTCCCTCCCTCCATCCATGAGCCACACATGCAGTATTCATGTCTTTGTATGGTCTGTCTTCTCCCTTGAATCTGGAATGATTCTGTGACTCACTTCTGGCAAGTAAAACATGGCAAACGGAACACTGTGTGACTTTCAGGGTTGGGTTAGATACTATGTTTCCCTGAAAAGAAGACCTACCCCCAAAATAAGCCCTAGCAGGATTTCTATGCATTTGTTAAATATAAGCCCTACCCCGATAATAAGACCTAGTGATAGCATGCATTTCGACATGGAGAGTAGACATTCCCTGAAAATAAGCCCTAGTGTGTCTTCTTGAGAAAAAATAAATAAAAGATAGTGTCTTATTTTCGGGGAAACATGGTACTTTGGAATGTTTGCTCTTGGAATGCTGTCTTCTGGAACCTAGGTAGCATGCTTTGAGAAGCTCAAACCATGCAGAGAACTCACCAGCCTCAGCTGAGCTACCAGCTGACAGTTAGTATCAACCGCCAGCTATATGAGGGAGCCAACCTGGATGTCCAGCCACAGCTTGGCCAAGCCTTTAGATAGCCAGATATCGCACTAGCAGCGGTCTGACTGCTGCTAGTCAGACCAGAGACCCCAAATAAAAACTGCCCAGCTGACCTCAATGAATCCACAGCCCTATGACATAATAAGATACTGTTTTAATCCATTGAGTTTGGGGATAATTTGTTACACAGCAGTAAGTAACTGGTACAAAATTCAATTTGAGTATGTCTAAGATATCTGTAAAGTTTTTAATTTATACATGGTTGTTACATGACATTTTTAAAGCCTCATTATAACCTTGATTCTTTCAAATAGCTTTGCAGAAAAATCTTGCTACTGATCAGATTTTTCATCATAACCTTATAGATGAAATTCTTTTTTCTTTTTTTATAGCTGAAATTCTTATCATGCCTTGGACCCTTCGTAGTTTGGTGGTGCCTAGGGTAGTCTTTCTTGGAGCAATATTTTTAAGGGCATAATATAAAATTTGTGAAATTACAAAAGAAATGAATCATAAAGTTTCCAAAATATTTTAAAATTGAGTCTGGGGTATAGTAAGATATGTACTTCTGTTAATATATTAACCACATTTGGCTCAGTACCCGTAGCACAGCAGTTATGGCGCCAGCCACATATACCAAAGCTGGCGGGTTCGAACCTGGCCCAGGCCAGCTAAACAACAATGACAACTGCAATAAAAAACAGCTGGGCATTGTGGTGGGTGCCTGTAGTCCCAGCTACTTGGGAGGCTGAGGCAAGAGAATTGCTTAAGCCCAAGAGTTTGAGGTTGCTGTGAGCTGTGATGCCACGACACTCTACGCAGGATGACAGCTTGAGACTCTGTCTCAAAAAACAAACAAAACAAAACATATATGTATCAAAGGACAAGACTAGTGGTGGACATAATTACTATCATAATGTTGAAGTACCAATGAACATAATATTTTTCTAACATTGTTTAACGTCTTAAGAAAATTTTCAAAGTTAATCTTACAGAGATTACTCCCATCTCCCACGTCTCCATTCCCCCATCAGTGTTTCCTTTCATCTGTCTTTATCACGTCTCACTATCCATCCATCCATCATCAAACAATCTTAACAGTTTTATGTATGTCAGCATAAATTGCAAAGCACGGGGAAAATTTCTCCTAAATAATTCAGTGTGTCTATCATTAACTAGGAGATGGACATAGATTTTCATATATGTGAAGCAATGATAATCTCATAGGAAAATATCTGATTTCCATTGCTGATGCTATGCGCATGCCAATACTACATGGTCCGTTTCCTGTATTCATAATGGAAAGAAATGTTAAGTTTCAGTCAGAAGTTACTGAACATAGAGATGGAATATTTTTTTCATCATTCAAGTTCATGACCCTGCCTACTAATAGACCCCTTGGGGTCCAAGATCCTCAGGTGAAGGGAGCCAGTAAGTGCAACGTTCAGACAGGTCCATAAATAAGTTAAAATGTAAGTCAAACATAGAAAATAGATAAAAAGGATGGCGTACTTTGAAAATCCAGTCTTAAAAATAAATTCTGAGATATTCACCTTTAGGATTTGGTGGCGAAATGAAAGAAGTTTGGAATGCTCCAAAGAATCAAAGAAAAGGAAAGAATAACGGGTCAGACATCTGTGTTAAGTCTCCTAGGGCTTCTGTTGCAGAGTGCTGGAAGTGAGGTAGCTAGAAACTCCCAAACCTTGTTGGCTCACATTTCTGGAGGCTGGGGGTCTAACCATGGGGATCTTGTCAGGGCGGGGCTCTTGCTGGCGGCTCTAGAGGGCATAATCTTCCTTTGCCTGTTCTGGCTGCCGTTTGCTGGCAATAGGTGGCATTCCTTGTCTCCTGAAGGCTTCCCTCCAATCATGGGGCTGTTTTCCCCAGGGGACCCACATATCACATCCTCCTCCCTCTCTGAGCCTCTCAGTATTCAAATTTCCTTTTTTCATAAAGACCACAGTCACATTGGATTAAGGCCCACATGAATGACCTCAATTTGACCTGATCACCTCTGTAAACACCTTATATCCAACTCAGGTCACGTTCTCATGTATTAAGACTTAGGCCGTCAGCAAACCTTTGCGTGTGCTGGGGGGTGTGTGTGTCACAATTGGACACGTAACATCAGACCATTATGACTCAAAAGAACAAAAATGTCATTGGAGTTTGAAACTAAATCTCTCTAGAAGGACCTGAAATTAAATATGTCTCGAGTTACATGGTCTGGTCTTAGCAGCTTTCTTCTAGAACACTGAAGCGCTGAATATTCTTTCATGATTTTATAGGAACTTTGAAGTATATAAATACTTGTCTAAATAAGTAATCTCTAGCATTCACATTTTAGTCAAAACAGGTTCCAAATTGCTATCGTCATTTTTAATGGTATCAAATTGCTGAAAATTTTTACTGAAAGTTAGACTCAAAGAACTGTTCTAAATTTTTAAAATGAGGTGGTAACCAATTACTCAACAAGTTATTGAGAATAACTTCATTCCCTGAGGATAAAAAATATAATAAATATGGGCCACATCCCTAGATGCTTATAGCAAAATAAGGCAGATGAGTTCACACACACACACAGATAATACACACTGTCAAACCACTATTCCATTTAAAAAATCCTTTTCCATCTCCATGTTCATGTCTATTATAATTTCTTTTGATTTTGAATAGATTACGAATTATATCTGCGATTTTGATTATAATGTTAGGCTTTTCTTTTTAAAAAATTCAATACTGATTCATATTGCCTCTACAAAAAAAAAATCATTCAAAATCAACCTCATGAGATCATTTTGAGTGATCCAGGTAAAATACTCACCAAATAGAATATTTTTAGCAAATGATAGCTATTCTGGCTGACTATAGTTCTACATAGCAGAGTCACCAGTGACTTAGGCCTTTCTGAGAAGCACTGATGTTTATTGATACCTGATAAACTCGATAGCCCCACTTGTGTTGTTTTATACTTTATAAAAATTTACTCCAAAATATTTTTCATGAGCAGGCAGGGAACATTATTATTTTTAAAATAAAGTAGGAACCAAAATTCCAAAGAATTCTTAGACACATAAGGGTAACATATGGTTCTTTAAAAATACATATGAGCAATTCATTTCGAGTAGGTTGAAAGAGACTTAAAGAAAAAAAAATCCAGATGCCATTTGATTTCAAAGAGAGGGAGAGGAGCCTAAAAAGCATTGCTTTAGCCCAGTAGATTTTTTTCTGAGAGGTACTTAACATCTCAAAATCTTAATTTTTTTCATCTTGAAAGAATGGCTATTCATACCTACTTCCAAGATTGCTTGGGCTTGAGTATATGTCAACGTCCCTGTACAATGCCTGGCGTGCAACAAATAGATCCTCAAGAAACGTGACGTCCAGTTTCCTGTGTGGCCTGTGTCCACACCGCTAGGAAAAGAATCTTTAATGAAATGGAAAAACATTATGCATTTCATCTATGGTCATTGCACTCTGAGATTTGGGCTCAAAACACAGGAAAAAGTGAACTAGACGGTCCCTTCTATGTATTTGTATCTAAGCAGTTGCAAATCGCCTGGTTTTCTCTCCTTAGCATATTCCTTCCAGCAGAACCTTCCAGAACGCTTCAGTGCGGTGCAGAGAAGGGCAGCAGGCTTTGCAATCCCACGGTGTTGCTTGCTGAGGGAGAAGGCAGCGGTCCGCCTGTATAATCCGATTTCGTCAACTCACACTAATCACTACTGATAGTAGCAAAATTTAGCCTGGATCTGCCTGGTTAATCTAGATTGACAGGAGGGGAGAGTGAGGGAACACAAGGGCACAGGAACAAAGGGGAGGAAGGCGGCACCGATTTCCAGCCTCGCGCGGCCATCTGGGGCTTCTCCTTTGCTCCCCTGTGGGGCTTCTCCTTTGCTTACCTTATAAACAAATGCCACCGGTTGTTAGGAGACCAGTCTTGCACCGAGCGGTTTCACCGACGACAGGTGCACGGAGTCTGCGAGTCTGCAGAGAGAGCGATACCTCCGAGGTGCGGCTGCGCAGAAGGTCCACACAGGTGCACGTGGTACCTGAGACTATGTATTATTTATTGAAACTGAGCTTGCATTCTCTTTATCCTCTGGGCAGCCTTGGTGCCTCCTAAAATGGATGCCACCAGCAGCTAATCTACAAGGGCTCCGGATGCTCTTGGCTTTTATGATTTTTCCTAAGAGTCACTGGAAGTTCTGGCTGCTGGGCTTCTTATTAAAGCTTGGAGAGTAATTGGCAACCGCACTGGCACAGCCGAGGGAGGACTACCTGTGTGATTTCGGTCGTTTCCACGTGGACGCAAGTTTTCTTTGTTAAGGGAATACTCCACTCTGGATCTGGAGGATATACAGAAGATAAACCATGTTAAAGCTTCCTCGTCCATGGACTGCGTGATTAGGGATCTGACGGTTATGCGTGTATTCACAGGGACAGGGAAGATGGGCTATCTGAACGGCATCTTCACGGTTGCTTATGACACCTGTGTCTGGCAGACCAGGGAACTTTTTGCATTTGGGTAACACAGCCGTTTGGAATACACTCCCCTGGATTTTCCATGTTGGTGAAACTATTGTTGACGGCTTTAGTATCTCATGTTGCCATGCTAAAATCACCTAAGGGCAAAAATGTCTCCTGGGTAAGTAGACGATGATTTTCTATCTCTCTTCAAAATACATTTTAAGCAAAACACCTGCTTTCAGAACTTAAAGACACCCAGGGGTTTCAGGTCAGGAGGAGCGTCTGGAAAACCTTCTGAAAGCAACATTTGACTTAGAAAAGCAGGCAAATGTCTTTCTCAGCAGCAGAAATGCTTTGACAAAGTCATGATAGTGTGCTTGCTAAAATACGCCCTCCAACACATGGAACCGCCAGGTTTGTTTTGCCAGTTTTAAGTGGCTTCACCTTGGCAGACACATACAGAATTTAAAATGTATTCATCCAAAGTCAGGGCTAAGACGTGAACATGTTTTTAACTTCAGAACTGTTGATGTTTAAATAAAAATAGGAATAGTGTAGATTTCCTGGGAGGGTGGGCGAGTCAATTGTTAAGGGGAGAATGTTCAGGCTTTTTATTGTTTGGAAACAGTATAGACATGTGTCTTTTATGTTTTAGCAGCAAGATGGTGTAGGCTAATTGTTCATATCACTGATTTCTGTCAATCAATAACGGGTGTGAGTAGTGAGTTTACCATTTCCGTAATAACAACGGTATGTTAATCCTAATCATATTTGATACTTTAATATCGTTTCAAGGTAGTTTCCTACCAAAAATAGAAAACATCAGATTGCGCTCAAAATAATGAGAACAATCTGTAAACTCTTAAAAAAAACAAAACAAAAGGCGGCTTTAGTTCCCTGTATAGATGGTAAGTAAGCTTGAGACATTAAAATCAATAGGCAAATGGGGGCTCTATGTAAAGTCCTGTGTCGAACCCCAAATTTTTTAGCCAGCACCGACACATAAATATATCATTCCATCTTTCAGGTTGAGAAATAATTTTTTACTACCTTAATTTGAAATTCGCTAATTAAGTTCTTCTTACTTTATATAAAGTAGCACAATATTTGTCTAAAGAATGGAGATTGTGGCCAGAGGTGGTGGTGGCTCATGCCTGTAATCCCCGCAAGCTGTGAGGCCGAGACAGGTGGATCACCTGAGCTCATGAGTTCAAGACCAGCCTGAGCTGTACCCCCAAAGTGCATCAATGTACACAGTTACCATTCAATAAAAAAAAAAAAAAAGACCAGCCTGAGCTTAAAAAAAAATAGCCAGGTGTTATGACTGGCACCTGTTGTCCTAGATACTCAAGAGGCTGAGGCAGGAGGATCATTGGAGCCCAAGTTTGAGGTTGCCATGAGCTATGACACTACAGCACTCTACTGAGGGTGACAAAGTGAGACTCCGTCTTAAACAAAAAAAAAAGGAATGACGATTGTGCATTTTTTTTTGGTCATGAATAGTTACTCTTTAATAGTACTTAATTAAAAGAGGTGTATCTTGGTTTGAAACACAACTTTCAATGTTTTTTGTGAAAACTTGATGAAATTTTTGAAGTTCATTTATCATTTAAAATGGATATTGACTGGGTGCTGTGGGTCACATGTGTAATCCCAGCACTTTGGGAGGCCCTGAATTCAAGAGAAGCCTGAACAACATAGCAAGACGCTATGTCTACAAAAAATTAAAAAATTAGCTAGGCATGGTGGCACGCATCTGTAGTTCCAGCTACTCAGGAGGCTGAGGCAGGAAGATCGTTTGAGCCCAGGAATTTGAGGTTACAGTGAGCTTTGATGATGCCATGGCACTCTACCCAGGGTTTTTTTTTTTTAAATTGATGTTATTAATAATTCATTCCCTCCCAGTATAACCGAGGGATATGATTCAGAGACCCTTTGTCTAACAGTGAGTTAGTTTCCTTCCCAATATAAAGAGATCCAGGAGCTAATTGTCATGCCCCAATGAGTTTGCTACTTTTAGCCTGCATTTAAACACAAAGGAAGGAGTAGTTTCAAACTTCCATCCCTTCCCTTCAGCTGATTAATCCTCCTAAGAGATTAATTTTCTCCAAGCAGTGCCTGCCCAATGGTGTGTTTTGGCTGGGAGGGCAAAACTTGAAATATTTTGTCATCTCAGACTACCACTGGATTTGGTCGACTTAAGACTCAATTATGTTAATATTTTTTGAAAAGTTCAGGTTGTTGGCTGCAAATTTAGAAAGGCTGGTACCAAAGTTTGTCAAAAATACCAGGGTTTGTCAACAGTAAAGTGTATGCGTTTAATTACAGTGACAATCCTGGGAATAGAGTAATTAGGTTGGCGCTGCTGATTGTGTGTTAATGGATCTTAGGAAAGTCCTTATTTTGATTTTAGGGTAGAGAGAGACGCTTTGAAATGTTGCCTCGGACTTCAGTGTCATCAGTTTTGTGGTTGTTTTGGGTATTGACTGAGGTTTCTCTGGGGTTTGGGGCTGGGCAGAGTGAGATATATCTGGCATGCCTGCTCCAGCCATTCTCATTTCCCTTTGGACATTTATGGGGACATGAGTTCAGGAGAAGAAAATGATTTATCCTGTAGCTAGAACCACATGGTAAACTTCACAGCGGTGAGAGTAGGTCTTGTAACTCTTCCCTCTTGATCCTTCTGGTACGTTCCTGAGACATGTTGCCCCTGTGATAAATATGAATGCACATTTGCTGAACACTGCAAGCCTCAGAGTGAAACACCACCCTCCTCTCCTGTGTATACCTCTCAGAGCTGGGCAGCTGGTTAAATGGCATGATAGTCTCCCAAGCCATACAGTGGAAAAGATAATAGTAGCTACCTATTTGTCTGAGACATGTGAAGAACAATCAAGTCATCTGGGTAGGAAGTTTCAATAGTCATTCAACAAACGTTCATTGAGTGCTGTCCTCTCTAATATTCTAGGCACCAAGGAAATCGCAGTGAGTGAGATGCTTAAAAATTCCTGACCTCAAAAAGCTTCTATTCCAGCAAGGGGAGACAGACCCTGAGCAAATGCCCAAGTGGCATGTCAGGTGGTGAATAGAATAGAAGCAGAAAATGGGTCTTCCCAGAACTAGAACCCAGCCCCTTCCTGAGGTCAGTTGCAATTCCTGGTTCCCATGCCAGGAATTGCGAGGTGGTCCTGCAAATGGGTGGGTCAAAACCATGTGAGCAGAGACTTGAAGAGGGTAACAGAGTCAGCCATGAGAACAGGTAGGAATCTAGCACCCTGCAAGGAAAGTGGTCAGCTGCAAAGATCTTGGGTCCGGAGAGCTCCCTGAATGTGCGTGAGTGTGTGAGGAAGGGCAGAAGGCCCGGTGGCTGCACTGTGGTGGCATTCCTTTGCTTTCCTTGTGTGTCTTGTAGATAGTTGGGTATCGTTAGTAACTGTCCATGGGGGGTTCGAAGGCAGACCTAAATCCCTTTGTTAAATCTCTGGAGAATCGTGGTGTAAAGAGACATAGGACAGTACCCACTGGCACATGCCAGAGGAGATCGTAGATGGCAGGAATAGCCACGTCCCTTCCACAGACGGATGTATTCAGGCTTCACACTCTACTGTGGCACCTTAAAACTGGAGAAGCCTGTTTTTTTGTTTGCTTTTTTCTTTTTCTTGCTTTGTTTTTTTTGAGACAGAGTCTCATTCTGTCGCCCTGGGGTTCAGTGCCATGGCGTCACAGCTCCCAGCAACCTCAAAATCTAGGGCTCAAACCATCTGATCTTCTTGCCTCAGCCTCCTGAGTAGCTGGGACTACAGGTGCCCGCCACAATGCCTGGTCATTTTCTTTTTTTGTTTTGTAGTTGTCATTATTATTTGGCAGGCCCAGGCCAAGTTTGAACCCACCAGCCTGGGTGCATGCAGCTGGTGCCCTAGTCTCTGAGCCACAAGGGCCAAGCTGAAGACTTTTTTTTTTTATTATGACATGATCCCATGGTCACCTGTTTATGACAAGTACATAGACTCCTTAAAATGCGACATTATGCGTGCTAACCTTTGTTGAAAAGTCATATTTCCATGGAAATACAAAATACAAAAATAATGGGCCCCACTTGGGATCCTTACACTGGGTAAACTCCCTTGCCGTTCTTGTAATTCTCAAGAGCATAAATTAATCATGATGAACTTTCTGGTATTCCACACCTATGGTCCTATGTGTAAATAATTATTAGTAGTTCAGGGTAGTTGCCTTGGCTGCTTTTTCTGTGGTGAATCAATAAAAAAAAAAAAAACTAAGAAAATGAAGGGAGTCTGTAAAGGACATAAACAAGTTACTTACATTCACATAACAGTGCCAGAGATTTAAGAATGCAGAATTTGGGGGTTTGCATTTTCTTGTTAGAGATTCTCTTAGCAAATGCATTAAGTACATTGGTGTTATTATTATAAGGTAGATGTCACTAGAAATTGGCTAAAAGACTAACATGGTAGGTAATTAAACATACTGATGATACGATGGGGCCCTGACTTTTCTGAAGCAGAAAATGGGTCTTCCCAGACCCTTCCTGAGGTCATTTGAATCTCTCTATATTTCATCTTATTTCCGTGTGGATCTCTCTCAAACAGTCAGGAATCATATTTCCCTGGGGAGGGGCGTTTCTTTTTACGCTCTCTGATCACCCTGTCTGGACTAATTTTAAGCTGAATGGCTTTTAAGGTGGGGCTTTGTCGGAAATGTACTTGCTGTTGGTTTTGCTTTATTTGATACACAAGTTTCACTGCAACACCTTAGGTGACCCGTCTTCAGACAATATTGATTTCTGAAAATGTCCATTTTCCTCCTTTCCCTTTTCGTGCTCTGAATGTATACCTCTGTCTTCAGATGTATTTATTTTCATCTCTCCCCTTGTGGGGACGTTAGAAGATTTATTAAACTGTTTTCAAACATCTATGTAGATTTTAATTTTTCAGCTTCATTCACAATTGATAGGAAATCATCGCAAGTCTTAAGATACAGGCAGGTTATTTATTTATATATTTATTTTCAAAACAGAGTTTCACTGTGTCGCCCTCGGTAGAGTGCCGTGGCGTCACAGCTCACAGCAACCTCAAAATCTTAGGCTTAAGTGATTCTGTTGCCTCAGCCTCCCAAGTAGCTGGCACCACAGGTGCCCACCACAACGCCCAGCTACTTTTTGGTTGCAGTTGTCATTGATGTTTAGCTGGCCCGGGTTGGGTTCGAACCTGCCACCCTTGGTGCACGTGATGGGTGCCATAACCACTGGGCTATGAGCGCTGCCCACAGGCAGGTTATTTATGTTCAAAATCACTAAGATTCTTCGAGACACACAGAGAGACAATTTTTTCTCCCTCCAAATATATTTGTGTGTGTATACCAGGGGTCCTCAAAATTTTTAAACGGAGGGCCAGTTCACTATCCCTCAGACCATTGGAGGGCCAGACTGCAGGCCCAGGGCGAGTCAGCTGCTAAGCAGGACAGGCAGCGGTGGCAAAAACACCCAGCAGTCCAGATAAATGTCCTCGGCGGGCGGTAGTTTGAGGACCCCTGGTACTCTACGTGTGTGTATACTCTAACAGATTAACTCTATGTCTAGGCTTGGAAACCTGAGATGACACCCGTTGGCCTTAGTGAATATAAATACGTAATGCTTTATATAGCCAGCCATAAAACATGAAGAAGTACATGTTTGTATGTAGTCTGCCACTCTTAATTATATTTATTTAATGTTAACATATGTTCCTTTCAAAAATAATCCAAGTTCAAACTTACAAGTTACTTAGGACGAGGGACCAAGCCAGCATGCCCCATCTCAGAACTGCCCCTCTTCCCTGCTTCTCTCTTCCTCGTTTCTGATCCTGCCGACAATTATTCTCTCATGCCCTGAAATTCAAAGCCTCGCTGACAGGATACGCTGCTGGGAAAATGGGTACTTTGGAGTCCGGGTTTAAATCCTGCTTCTGCCACCAGCTGTGTGACTTTGGACAGATCCACTGTGCTTTATTCATTTGTAAAATGAAGATACTAAAACTTTTCCTCTAAGAGTATTTTTTAAAATGTGCACAAGGTGCTTACTGTAGTGCCGACATAGTAAGTTGTTAAAGTCTAGTTTGTTCCTCTCGTCTTCCTTTCCTTGTCCAATGGCACAACTGTACCATCAATTCAAGGGCTTATCGTCTTACGTCTGGCAGGCCCTGCGGTTACCTCTTTGCTGATGATTCCCTTCCAAACGTGCTCTTCCATTCATTCCAATGCTTTCCAGACATTTTCTCCTATTCATTTTCTTAAACCTGTATTTTCAGCAGTTTCCAAGAATGTCAAAATCCTTTAAGAATTCCTCACCATCCATACAGAAATGAAACATTCCGTGTCCACCTGAATTCCCTCCATGGACAGCAGAAGAATCCAGAAGAGAGGTGGCCTGAGCGGCCTTAACCTTGGGTTGGAGCCCAGGTCTTAGGCTAGACCAGTGGTCTTCAACCTTTTTTTATCTCACGGCACACTCGCTCCTCACGGTAAACTTCCATGACACACTTAAATTATGTTGATTAAAAAATATATATATACACTTACTGTGTTTCGAACTTCTTTCCAAAATAATTGAATTAATGATCTTTAAAACTGTTCGTGGCACATCAGTTGAAGAACACTGGACTAGATGAACTTTGAGCGGGTGGAATTTCTCTCTTGCAATTTGCTGCCACAGCTCTAGGGCTTTTGTCCGAGGTGGAGGGAGAGACGAGTGTGTGTTTGGGAAGATGCCTGACACAGTGCAGACGTCCTCCTCCTGGGCGCCGGTGCCTAGCCTGTGTGTTTGAGTCTGAAGAGCACAGGGTGAAGGTCAAGGGGGTGTGTGCAAGGTCGGGTGGAGAAAATCAGACCGTTGCCCCTGAGTCACCAAGTGTTCCTGCCGCACTCTTCTGTTTTTCTATTTGAGTGAAGGATTTAAAAAAAGGAAAAAAGAAAGTTGAGAACGCGCAAGCTGGTGCAGGAGAGACGTGTAAAGTGTAATCTTAGCATCACTATATTCAGACTAAACAATGAAAGGCATCACGCCGTGTGACATTTCTAGGAGAAGCAGCAGAACCGCCTTCATCCACGATGCCACAATCCCAGCTTTTCGGGCCCAGGAACGGGAGGATCGATGGTGAATTGTCCCCTAAAATTGAAGCAATAACAATTTGCACCAAATCGCAAGCTGTTCAAGGGCACCTGGGTCCCTGCCCAGTTTGGGGATTTTGTTCTCACTACTGTGGCCTCAGCGCAGGCAAGCCAGCCGGGTCGGCAGATTGAGAAGGAAAACACTCCACGTCCCTGTGACTCCCGTGGCTTGTGAGAGGGGCCGGGGGGCAGCCCTCTGTCCTAGGAACAAGACAGAGCAGGGGAAATAAGGCTGGGCGGGTTCCTGAGTGAGGCAAGGTCAGACATGTTCCCTTTGGAGAAAAGACTGGAGAGATTCCGCTCTGAAAGATTGCAGATCAGTTACCAAGAACACTTTTGCAGGGATTCCTTAAAACTAGGGCGACCAGAAGTCCCATCTTATTCCTAATGCCGTGACAATTATTACCAAAGCCCCTTTCATTCTCAAAGTGTCCTGATTAGGACAGTGAGTTACGCTGTCACTGTAAATGTGATGACAGAGTGTGCGTGGATGATTGTGGCGGAAAGGAGAGGGAAGAAGCAGGGCCTGGCTGGGCGTGAGTTTTCTCTAGAAAATGTATGCTATGAGTACCCTGAAATTCAGTGAGCCTGGGGAGTCTGGCTACATCTAGGGAATCCTCAAGCCGTAAGCAGGGAGGCAACAACTTTGTGCCTTTGGGCAAACTAATTCGTTTAAGGATCGCTTTCTTTACATGAAAAATGGGGATCATTCTATTTACCTCTCTGGTGGCCATGAGGCTTAATCATAAGAGTGCCAAGAATAGAGTCATTAAAGGTAAGAGATTTCCCGAGGAAAAAGAACAGAAAGGATTTTGCCTGGCTTTGAAGAGCGTCTACATTTCTGACCCTAGAAATGGCACGAGTACCCTAGGTACTTCCACTCCCCTTCCTAGGTAGAATTCACTGCCACTTTCCTAGGTAGAATTGCTGTTTTTCTGAGTGCATGTCCTAAATTCTCACCTCTGTTTTTGCTGCCACTGCTCGGCTGACAGGTTGACCCCCCCACCCCCACCCCCGGGCTGAAATTTCACAGCTGCTACCTCTTCAACGCCAAGATAAAAGCGAGTCCTATAATAAAAGAGAATTCCTCTTTCCATATATATATCTGGAGCCCTGTGTAAAGTAAATTTGTGTTTATGTTGCTAGAACTCACCTTACATAGGATTATAATAAATTTCAAAATTCTAGGTGTTTTTACCTTTGAAAATTAACACATTTCCAATGCAAGGAAAGTCAACAAGAATGCAGTGACTTCTGGAAAAAAAATTAACAGAATATTCAGACTACTCGGGGGAAGAAAAGATAAACGTGAGATTTTCTAAGGACTCGTGCTCATTTCAAGAAAATAAGACCGTTAGTGAGAAACGCTCAATATTTTGACTTGCAGGCTATCCAAGAAATGAAGGTGAGATGGAAATACTCGAGGTACAGAGCGACCCCCTGCTGCTTTTAAGAAAGGGACTTAGGTGTTCAAAAGTACAAACATCGCTCAGCACTTGGGAGGCCAAGGTGGGTGGATAGCCCGACCTCACAGGTTCAAGACCAGCTTGAGCCAGAGAAAGCCCTCATCTCTAAAAATAGTGGGGCATTGTGGCAAGTGTTATAGTCCCAGTTACTTGGGAGGCTGAGGCAAGAGAATCGCTTGAGCCCAAGAGTTTGAGGTTGCTGTGAGCTGTGATGTTACAGCACTCTACTGAGGGTGACCAAAAAAAAAAAAAAAGCATAGCCTTAAACAAGGCTGAGAGTAAAAAAAAATGTCACCAACTTCTCTAAGAAAAAGGAAGAACTAACATGAGAATAGATTCTCAAAATCGCCTGCATCAGACTTCCCAACTTGACACCAAGCAATCAGAATGGAATCATGCATTTGACGATAAAAGTTGTTGAACAGACTTGAGATAGAGTCCCAGCGATCCCCAGACTGAATAACAGCAGTCTGGATAGATTGGCAGAGGCTTTGTTGCTCCAGCCTCTCCTTAGCTGATTGCAGATCTGAACAGCGGCAGCACCTGTCTTTAAATGTGAGTGACAGTCGGCTGTGGCGTGTTCTTTTTCTCCACGTGCAGGCAGATTGCAGGTGTGTGCAATTTGAGCTAAGAGCCCCAGCCTTCCCTCTTCACCAGCTCTTTGATCGGTTTATTACCTGTCAGCAGGTATCCCTTAAACTCAGACTTCCTGGCGGTCTCCTTAGGGCCATTGTCTCCCTGGCACTCACAGTAGAGGAGGCTGGGTTAGACCCTTGTTGGCTGGGGTAGCCTTTGGAGATAAAGGCATAGAGAGTTTATTCTTGTTTTGCCTTTTTCCTGAAGCCTGCATGGCAATGCAGGCAGATAAGGATATGAGAAATGTTTGAGAAATGGAGGGGGAAAAATAAAAAGACACACACCTCAGGGCCACGTGTCTCAGATGTCACCATTGCTTTTCTTGGTAAGAGCCAGTCCTCAAGTCTTTGCACCTTTGGTGTCTCCCATCAGGGGCCTCACTTTTTATCACTTTCTCTGTGATCATGTAGAAGTCCCTGAAGAGGGCCGAGGACTTCTGGTGCAGGCGGGTTGTCCTTCTGGGTGCCCGTGCCACTCTGAGTAAGGGGTTCTTCTTGTTTTATTAAAATGACATTGACATTCATTTGATTTCCAGGAAAAAAAAATTAGCAGTGTTTTGAAACTGAGAATTGCAAGTCATAGTGGCAACGGACAAATGTATTTTTCAATCCTCGGTGGGCACATGTATACCTCAAATAAAATGAACTTCCCTGGTACCATTTAAGGGTTAGGGGTGTAAGAAGAAGCATTAAATAATTTGAAATGTTGAGTTGAAAACAGTGCTTGTTTCCCCCGAATTTCCAGGTGAAGGATAAGTCTGTGTTCATTGTCACTCCTTTTTTTTCCCCCCTTCTGGTGTAACCTAAACCTGTTAATATCTATATTCCGCAAAGCTGCCCTGGTTGCCTGGCAACCAGGCTTAGTGGGCTGGGGAAGCACCAAGGCAAGAAATCAAGTGCAGCTGACGTGACCTTGACTTCGGCACAGACATCATTCTCCCCATGCTCTGTGCAAAGCTTTACTTTCAAAACAAAAGTAAATCTTTCCCAAACATGAGCTCGAAGCTATTAGGAGTTTAAAAATTGTGGTATGTGGGGTACCATTTCAACAGAGTTGAATAAGTAGGAAGAAGAAATCGCTCCCTGCGCTTCCTTAATTAAAGTAGGAATCGTCCTTTTCTTCTAAGGGTCACGCTGTACTTTTCATGCTCTTTTTTTTTTTTTTCACTTCAGAAGGATGCATGCCTTATTCTTGGAATAAGATGTCATGGAAATTGAAATGTCAGTTTTGAGAAATAGGAGTTTAGGATTAATTACCGCCAAGCGTAGGTTTCTGCGTCTTGTGCAAGGGAGTACAAAGAGGAATGAATTAAAGTCACTTTTTTCCGGCCGATTCTCCTATCTTTCCACCTTGATCTGTTTTCCTTTCTTAAACTCTTCCCCCTGGGAACCATCTCCCCCCCCCCCAAAAAAAATTAAGAATAAGGAAAAATCGATGAACGGAAAGAAATAAATGTCATCTACCTTCCAGACAGTATATACTAAGTGGCAGAGATGGAATTTGGAATTCACCGTGGGCATTACCTATTGCATTATCTCATTCATTTCATGGCACATTTTTTATCGGGTAAGCCCAATATTCAGAGGAAAAATAAACTGAAGGACTCTGAATTAAATCCTTTTTGAAATAAGATTGGAGAATAACGTAAGCTAGGACAAATAACTGGGGCTGTTGAAATAAAGACAGAGATAAGCAGAGTGTGGATAGGAACAGAACACTGGGAGAATTGACTTGGAGATATCTCCGCATGAATCCTCAAAACCTGCAGTGAATGTACCTCTGGTTCCTAAGTGATGGGAGATGCTGGTCTTTCAGGATTCCTTTACCACCAAACAGCCATTTTTATCTACTTTCTATTATACTTCTGTATTCCACATTGGGTATAAATGACAGTGTCACAGCAAATCTGGAAGTCCAGATTTTATATAACATTTCCTAATCTGTAAGCACTGGCTTTTGCAAAAACTGACAATGTCAACCCTCTGTTGGCCCAAGAGAGCTCATCTGGAGGGCAGATTATGCTCATGGTGCCATTTGTGATCGCGGGTGGTGGGGAGAAGAGGGTTGATGGAGCAATTCTAAGGAATCTGCACACATTAAGAGGCTGCAAGTTCAAGGGAAAAGGGAGCAGGGAAGTCGTGCAAGAGGCCATGCCCTGCCTCCCACTTTGGTAGCTAAGGAAGGAGAGGATTTGAGGAAGCAGAGAAGAGGTGTCCACTGGATGAAAACAGACTTCAGAAAGGGGCATTTTATTGTAATCTTGGAGGAAGAGGTTCCCAGGGTAAAAGTTGACCACAAGCACAGTCGGTTACAGGGACTGTGTGAGCCATAAAAGAGGGTGCAAGCAAACACTGGTGACTTCCAGAAGGAACTGTGGCCAGCACCGCTTGAGCAAAGATGCAGATGTAACTGTGATTAGAGAGTGAATTTCTGGGGAGAGTGGGAGAAAGGAAACAGGGCAAATAGGAGGTGTAGGGTTTGAGGAAATAAAGAATTTAAAGGGAGCCAGAACACAGAGCTGCATATGTGAAGGATTTGTGTGTGTGTGTGTGTGTGGTTGGTGCCCTAAATTTTGAGTACATTCCATTTTGATTCACGTAAGTCTTGTCGCAGTAGGAATGGGGTCCTGGGGAAATGAAGAGGGCACCACTGAGATAGCGAGAAGAATGAGAAAGAAAAGTCCGTGATGAAATAATTGTAAGCATTTTCAAGGTCATGGTGAAGTTGGATAAAGTGGTAAGTATCAAAATTGTCTAGCAATTTACAGTAACCTGGAGAAAATATTGTCTAGCAATGTATAGGAACCTGGGGAAAATGTCTGATAGGGAGTGAGGGTTTCTGGGCAGCTGAAGACTGAACTGGGGAAATTCTAGACCTTGGAAAGTGGAATAGGAAGAAAATCAGGTGATTCTGGGAGGAGGTGAGTGGACGAGAGATACCTCAGAGCAGTTAAAGGTCATGGGAAAAGCTAAGTGTAGGTTTGTTCCAAAAGAAAGAACAGATAGGAAAAAATATATAAAATGTGATCTGGGGAAAAAATGTCTGGATTTGAGGTCCTTTGGTTAAAACAATTTGCTGTAAGCAAGAGGAAGTGGGAATTATGCATGTGGGTTCTGGTAAGGAAGTGAAGGTCTCTGAAAGAGGACAGCCAGGGGTCAAGGGTAAGGACCAGATGTGCATGTGACATCCTGAGGACGGCAGAGAACATCATAGAAAGGAAAGTGGAGCCAGGTAAAGCAGTGTTTGAAAACCCCAGTGGAATACCTCAAAAGTTGGCAGATGGGCCCCGTGCTCTGTCCTTCACAGAGTTTATCATCATTTGTGATTATGTACCAATTGTTTGTTTTTGAGTCTATTCTTCCTTACTCAATTGAAGACCAAGACCATATTGTATTGATTCTCTTCCATCCTAGTTCCTTGCACAGGGAGGGCTCGCAGAAGGCACGTTTAAGAAAATGTTTGTTGCACGTGTTAAAATACATTACCAGTGATGGGAGAGGGTACCAGTGATGTTACGGACTTAAAAAGACGTGAGGACATTGCATGAAATGAGTGTGAAATGGATTAAAGTCCTGCCTGTTCATAAACATATAAAAGATACGCATTTTCAGACCAATGATAATAAAAGAAATACAGCTAATTCAACATTTGCAGGAGGCAGGGGAGAAGGGGCTGATTTAATTTTTCTGCCAGTAGAATGTATCACACTCTTGCTGTCAGATAAACCAAAAAATGATTAATGTAAGTCGACATGGTATACACTCAAAATGTCTATTTCTCAGTTCTTGGAAGCTCCCTGTAACAGGGAGAGTATATTTTAAAATTGTAACTCTGTACGAGGATCCGGGGTAATTTCTTGGGTTATCATTCAGCTTGTCGACAAAGTCACTTTCAGCAGTTCGTGAGATTTGGCCGGGGTCATAATGAATAGTAAATTGGATATGTGTCAGCCTGCCAAAAACAACCCCAAGAGTGCCAAGTGTGGGAGCCAGAAGAGTTACGGAAGGCATAAGGTATGCTTGACACCTTTGGCTCTTGGCAAAATGAGTCAAGGGTATGACTTGACAACTTTTTTGGGTGAACAAGTTGTCCCTTTTGTATCAAATGTCATCAGAGCACTGAGGTACATTTGCTGATGTCAGCCAGAAAATGAAGCACTTGCAGAAATGCAATTTAAAAAGCAGAGTCATATTTGAACATAAACGTACTCTGATTCTCAATCTGGGTTGGAAGCATTGCAAAATTGGTCTTTGAAAAAAAGGAAACCTTATGACTTAGGCGTGATACGATTGTCTTTCTCCCCTCATCGTTGCTACTTTCTTTTTTTTTTCTCTTAAAAAGAACATTTTCAGGATTAAAGTAAAAGTGAGGCTGTCGTCTGATAGGTTCCTAAAATTTTAAAATATCAGATGGCAACTTGTAGACGAGTCTGCTCTGCGTGTGTAAAGGAAGCAGAGGGCATGACTCTTGGGTTTATAACGGGGGGGGAATAAGGGAGGATTGAGAAATAGAGGAAGAAGAAACGTCTCCAGCAGTTACCTAAGTAGCAGGCAGCCAAGAATTTTCATGTCGAAGCCAGAACTTGAGCGGGAAGTAGGAATTCCCATCAAATGGGAAGAAGAGAGCTTCTGAGTCAGAGCCACGTGGTTCCACTCAGTACTGCGACCTGGTAGATAGACCCTTCCGCAAACGTGGATCATGTTTGATCCTGTGCATTTGTTTCAACATCATGCTAAACAGACCCCAGAGGATGAGGAAGGCATGTGTTTTTCAATATACGAGTAGCAAAAGGATTATTGATTCGATAATCAAAAAGGAGATAGAAAAATAACTTTAAAATTAGCGTCAGGGTTGCCAGTTACTAATAATTAGAACAAAGATATTTCTGAGACTGGTCATTCAGTGAGGAGATAGTACCAAAGACTTAATTCTTGTGTCTGATGAATAATTGTTGCGTCTCTACACAGCGTACTGGAAAATGAATCAATAGGGAACACAATTTTTTGTTCATCAAGGGAGTTTACATTCTACTGGGAGATGGAGAAGGCACAAAATATAAACAAACTAATAAATGCATAATATGTGAGGTTGTAAAGAAAGTGAAGCAGGTTAAAGGGATAAAGACTAACAGTATTTCTTGTATTTCCAGGCAGTGAAATACATTTCTTTCTTTCTTTTTATTTTTTAGAGGCAGCGTCTCATTTTGTCACCCTTGTTAGAGTGCTGTGGCATCACAGCTCACAGCAACCAGTTCACAGTAATCCAGCTCTTGGGCTTAGGCAATTTTCTTGCCTCAACCTCCTGAGTAGCTGGGACTACGGGCACCTGCCACAATGCCTGGCTATTTTTTTTTTGTTGCAGTTTGGCTGGGGCCGGGTTCGAACCTGCCACCCTCCGTATATGGGGATGGCGCCCTACTCACTGAGACACAGGCGCCTTGAAATACAGTTCTTTCCAAGGGAAGTCTGAGACGCCTCTTGCTAAGGAAATGTTTGACCAGAAAAATCAATGCTTGTTTTAGGAAGTTACAATTTGATACATGATTCTGATAATATTAAAAAGTGTTGCAATACTGCTAATTCGATACCTATGCATAGATACTCAGTTACACAGTTTTTAAAACTTGTCATATTCTTAGTTTATTTTTAACTTGAGTAGTACAAGGGTTATTTTTTTTTTTTTTTTACCCCCAGTTGCATTTTAGGCAGTGTTGAAAGCTCAGTCTTTGAAATTCTAGAATTTGCCAATTAAAGTTGGATTTTGTAGTTCATAAACAACATTTTTATCCTCTCTAAAATTAAGTCTGCTTTGATGGTAATAATTAACTTCACTCTATTAGTAAGCCAAGGAAAGCATGCAGTAGAAAAATTATTTTAAAAACATTTAAGTTAGATGTTTAAAATAGGTCCACTATTTTTCCAATAATTCTTTTGCAGATGGTTTTACTTGTCTCCCAATATTCCCCCCAATTCACTAGATCCTTTTTTCTTATTTATGATGGTCCCCATACCTGCATGTGGAAAAAAGTTGTCCCACTAGAACAAAAGGGTATAGAATGAAAAATAAATATTTCTCTCACACTTTGATCCCTTCCACATTTTACTCCTCCAGGAAGACCCAGAAAAAAGAAAGGATACATGTCAAATCTGTTAAGAGTAAAGTATAAATGTCTTAACACAATAATTAAGTGAGGTGAAGGCTATGTTAACCAGTTTGATGTAAGCATTCCAAATTGTATATAAAACCAGCACATTGTACCCCATAAATGCAGTAATGTACACACTTATGATTTAATAAGAAAATTAAGGGCTCGGCGCCTGTGGCTCAAGCGGCTAAGGCGCCAGCCACATACACCTAAGGTGGCGGGTTCGAATCCCCAGCCCGGGCCCGCCAAACAACAATGATGGCTGCAACCAAAAAATGGCCAGGCGTTGTGGTGGGTGCCTGTGGTCCCAGCTACTTGGGAGGCTGAGGCAGGAGACTCGCTTGAGCCCAGGAGTTAGAGGTTGCTGTGAGCATGATGCCATGGCACTCTACCCAGGGGGATAGCTTGAGGCTCCGTCTCAAAAAAAAAAAAGAAAAGAAAAGAAAAGAAAATTAAGAGGGGTAAAAAAAGAAAGAGTTCATACTTAATTCATGTGGTGGTTGTCAATACAGATTTAAATATTATACTTTGTACCTTATTTAGTATTCTACCAACTTCAAAAGATGAGGAGTTTGAAATCCATTACCACCCACCTCTCGTAACGTCCCATTTTTGTTACTTGTATTAGTTATAACATCCCATTATTGGTTATATCAGTTACAAATAAAATAATTAGAGGCCAGGCATGGTGACCCACACTTGTACTCCTAGCATTCTGGGAGGCCAAGGCAGATAGATGACCAGAGCTCAGGAGTTCAAGACCAGCCTGAGCAAGAATGAGACCCCATCTCTACTAAAATTAAAAAACTAGCTGGGCCTTGTGGTAGGCACCTATAGTCCGAGCTACTTGGGAGGTTGAGGCAAGAGGATCTCTTGAGTGCAAGAGTTTGAAGTTGCTGTGAGCTGTGACTCCATGGCATGGTACCGAGGGTGACAGAGTGAGACACTGTCTGAAAATAATAATAAATAAAATAACTAAATAAAATAACTGAATCAGTTCTGTTCTGAAACCAGAATGAAGCCTTTAGCTTTGCTGTATAGTATCTTTTAAAGTAAAAACTAACTAATATTTATAATATCTACATTATAAACATATTACTTATTATTTCCATGGAGAGGAGCATTTATTCTGATAATCATCAGAGTTAGCCACTCAAAGGTGACTGTCTCCTGTCTCCCAGCCCATGAATTCTCTTATTTTCTTTCAGATTCCTCTGTTTCATCTTAGTCACATTCAGCAATAATAGGGTTACTATCCCATGAAGTCCTTGTTCTTGGATTCTTTTTTTGTTTTGCTAGAAAACCTGTAATAACTAAAAAAGTACATGTTTAGCAAACTTTCTGAGTTCTTCAAATTTCAAAAATATCTTAAAATTGAACATTTATCTGCACGTAAAATTCTGATTTTTAAAATGTCTTGTTCCCTCAGAACTTTTTTTCATTTGTCTTTCTTCAGTTATGCAGAGTTGCTGATACGAAACTTAATATTGGCCTGATTCTTTGATTTTGTAGATAATTGGTCTGTTCTTTTTGTTTTCTCCTCTCTGGGAGCTTTCCATGTTTTCTCTTTATCCCTGAATTTCAGACTTTCATCAGGCAAGTGTAGGTGTGAATCTTTTTTTTTTTTTTTTTTTTGAGACAGAGTCTTACTATGTGGCCATTGGTAGAGTGCCATGGCGTCATAGCTCACAGCAACCTCAAACTCTTGGGCTTAAGTGATTCTCTTGCTTCAGCTTCCCAAGTAGCCGGGACCACAGGTGCCCTCCACAATGCCTGACTATTTTAGTTGTTGTTGTTGTTTAGCAGGCCTGGGCTTGTTGGAACCTGCCACCCTCGGTGTTTGTGTTCGGCGCCTTAACCACTGAGCAACAGGCACGGAGCCAAGTGTGAATCTTTTCCTCAGCCATCCTGTTTAGCACTGTTTAGAATTTTTGACGTAAATATATTCACATTTCCTGTAATTTTTTTTTTATTCTTTTGTAAGATAAACATTGAAATACCAGGAGCTATCCATTAACCTTTTCATACTTTCTGTCATTTTCCATTTTGTTTTATGCACCTTTATCGTGACCCATTTTTATTCATGATGTTGGCCTTTGCACTTGTTACACTGACAAGTATGTTTTCATTTCCAAGGACGTTCCCAATTCCCTCCCTGGTACTTTTTCATAGGTTTTTGTTCTTGGTTTATAAATGCAATACCGTCAATTTGCTCTGAAGATTTCAATTGGCACTTGCTGCTTATTTAAACCTGCTCCAGTTCCTTGTTTTAATTCTTTGTCCCAAGGATCAACTTTTCTCTTTATTTTAAACCTTCTCTTGGGTTTCCTTGTTCATCCATCCATTCCTGTGCCTGGTTCACTCTATTGGTCCCCGTAGGTGGGTGGCCAGGTTCCTCCCTCATGTTTTGGTTGTGTTTTCCCAGTACACTTGTCATCTCTGAACGAGGGGCCAGCTGTGGTTCTGCATAGATGGGAGCACAGGAGACCTTTGATCGATGTGGAGGGTGGCAAGAGGCACAGTCAGAAATCCCCTACAACTTTTTGACTCCCCCCAAATCTTACCTCCTAAAATAGCCTACTGTTGAGCTGAAGCCTCACCAATAACACAAGCCATTGTAGTACTTGCTATAAGAAATACATGCTACATATGTAGTATGTTCTGTGTTTTATAGACTGAATTGTTATGAAAAGAAGAGAGAGGAAATGTTACTAAGAAAATCATAAGGAAAAGAAAATGTATTTGCTATTATGTGTGAGCGGAATGTATTTACTATTGATTAAGTGCGTCATAAAGGTGTGCATCTGTGAGATCTTCATGTTGAGTAGGCTGAGAAGGGCTTGGGGTTGCACTGTAGGGGTGTCAGCAGCGGAAGAAAACTGACCTGGTAAGTTCAAGCTTGTGTTATTCAAGGGTCAACTGTAGAGGGCAGTCAGGCTTCCCTGTGAGGTATCTATCATGGAGTGGCCACAGGCACTTGAGTTTAAGAAGCTATTATTTTTTTTTTTTTTTTTTTTTCCTGCCATAACCCCCTGACTATTTTATTTATTTTTTTCTATTCAGTCATTTGTACATAGATCATAAATACATTTATGCCATTATGGAATTCAATGTGTTGATTATTTGTGCAAATTGAACTGTTGACGTCCTACTAAACAACATAGCCTTCACCTCATTTACCCAATTACAGGATTAAGACCTTTGTGTTCTACACCTGATAGATCCAACTTGTACTTGCAGTATGCTCCCCCTACCAGCCCTCCCTCTATTGACCCACCCCTCTCCCTTCCCCTCTCCCTCCCTTCCCTCCTTCATCCTAGGCTATAGTTGTGTTTCATTTTTCACATGCATGTGTGAGTGATTGTAAATTGGTTTCACAAAAAGCCATTACTCTTGAGGATGGCCTGGGTGGTGTCTCTCCTCCTGGGTAGACCTGCCTTTTGTTCCGTCTTGATAGGGATAAGTCCTGACGTGTCAGCATCTACCTGAAGGGCTTTGTTTCTTGTTTGGTCCCAATGCATTTTAGAACACATCCACATATTTACCGCCTGTAATCTTTCCTTATGCGTGTTCAATCATCTGGCAAAACCTTTCCAAGGAACTCCTAGAACAGAAAATTGTAATTGTGAATGTGGCGAAATGTAAGCCCTTTTGAATGTTCGAGAGAATATATAAAATTAATAAGATTTCAATTAAAAATGCCAAATCTGTACCAACAACTCGGTTACATTTTTTGTTTCGTTTTTTTCAGTGGCATATTTTAAATTAGAATTAGAAAACGGTTCCTATTAGGCCAAATGCTCTTAAATACTAAAAATTTGTATTATTTGAAATAGGCACAGGGTCCTTTATATTAAGGTATTAATATTTAGTCATTGAAACATTTCTGCTTTTCATTCTAAATGATTCTGGCTTTACCTGCAAAAGAATAATTTATATCATCCTATCTCAGCCCGTTAAGATGATATTACAGCCAGAAATACTGGCCCAGATGCTGAATGAATTCTTGTCAATGGTCATAGTGGGATATTCTGAGGTTACTTAAGGTCCCATTATCAGTGTCCTTTAAATGGGTGTGTTTAGCAGTGTAGTGGGAGGAAAAATTCTTATAGTCCAGTTCAACCAAATCCCTGGTCAGCTCCCTCCTTTGTACACCAGATTGATTTGGCTTTAGCTTTTATGATTTATTTGTGCCTTTTTCATTTAATTCTAAGTACCTTTGATAAATCCTGCCTCTTCTTCCTGTTTTGTTTCCCCCCTTGTCCTTAGGAATACAGAACTCTTGAGGCATGTTTAAATGGTATCTAACTTTGTTTTAGAGAGTTCCCATGACGTTCATTTTTTTGTCCCAGCATTCAAGGTCATGCTCCTAATTAGTACTGACCAAACGAAAGAGCAAGTGACTGCTGACCTCTAGAGGATATTTGATGCAATAAATGATCATTTTTTTTCTGTGCTAATAATATCACTGACATCATGTGCTTGCAATGAATTTGGATCAGGCTGCCCAGTGCCCAGCATGTACTAAGTAAGGATTGAGCGACTGTTATCGTTTACAATGGTCGCGCTAGTTATTAGAATTAGCCATAAAAATTATTTATAGTTAGATGAGAAAGAAGCAAATTTTAAGGATGTATTTAGGTGATGGCTGTTTTCTTCTGCATCTCTACTATCTTTTTCTTAGTTTTGAGCAATATTTTGTTAATCTGTGATAGCAGTGGAGCACTAGTTTAGCTGTCCAGCGAGTTTTCACCATCAGCACCATTGACATTGGGGCTGGATACATTTTTATCATGGAGGGTCTGTTCTGTGCGTTCTAAGATGTTGAGCTGCATTTCCTGTTCCCTAGGTACCAGACGCCAGTAACAATCCCTCTCTAGTTATGATGACCAAACATGTCTGCAGACCTTGCCAGATGTCTCCCAGATGTCACCACTGTTTTACAGTGATCCTAATTTATGTGCTTTTTTAAAAGTCCACCTTCCACTGTGCTTCCCTGAATTCTGTTCCTAGCTTTGGAAATTTCTATCGTTTGCCCTAAAAGTAGCATGAAACATATCAACACATTCTTTTTCTCACAAGCGCAGGGTATAAAGATGAACATGTCATTAATTTTTTTTTTTCTTAAAAGAGTGTTTTTATTAAGGGGAAAAAAATCACAAAACTCATCAGACAGCCTTCCTACTTGTATGCCTCACTTTGGCTTGTTAGATTTGGGGCTGGTTAAGAGAATTGCAGATGTATTCCGTGGAGGAAAGTAGTCTGTTCCCACACTAATGGCAAAACATTGTATTCTTCTAGTTAGCCGTTTTCAAAGAGCTGTTTCTATTTGTGGTTACTACAAAAATAATGGCCTGCAGGTCATGTATTTGGGATCCAGTTAATTCCTCCTCGTTGAAATATTCCAGGCTTTTGATGAAAGGAATTATCTTACTCTCTAGAGGCTTCTGGACAATTAAATATTGAAACTTGAAGTGTAAATGACCAAATGATTACAGATAACCTCAGAGTGTTATTAGCTTTTTATGACCCATACCTAGGGATTATTGAGTTAATAAATGATTGAACATAGGCATTCATGGATTTTATCATTTGGAATGTTTATAATGATCATCTTTCAATCCCAAAATTGTGGATAAGAAACTCTCTAGAAAAGAGAGTTTTTATGAAAACCATCATGTATCTGTCAAAGTTTGCAATTTGGGGGGAAAGAAAGACCCTGTAGTTGATATGGCTATCAAAAAATAATCTTAAGGAATAGTTCTAGTGTGAGTGAATTTGAATGTTCGTTAAATTGTTCATTTTGGATAAAAGAGATCACAAGGGTGCTTGACTGTGTCCACAATTGGGAACGTGACTGGACCATTTGTAACTGACACCTCTATAGATTATGCTCTGTTTATGTCAGGAAATAATAGGGTTGTTTTTTTTTTTTTTTTTATTTTTCCTCCTTCAAGTGTGAAAAACTATATTTAGACAACTGAAACTCTATATAGTTCATTGTCCCATATTCATGAAAAATAAACACTATTCATTACTCTAAAATATTTAAAATAACCAAACCAGTCGCCCATTATTGTCCTCAGTTACTTTTCTACCATAGGGTAATACATCTCTCTATACGCTAACCCCATAGTGCTTGCTAAAAGAAATACAGAAAAAAAATTATTAAAAGTTTTCCAAACTCTGGTGCGAGATGTTTAAAATTACTTCCATATATAATAGCAATACCAGTACAACAGACGAATGTTACTTCATCCTGGAAAGCTTTTAAAATGTGCCAAATGATTAAAGATCACACACACTGAAAACTTATTGACTCAGAAGAACTCACTGGAAAGATAACTGGAATCCTACTGGTGGTTTGCTTTGTTTTGTTCTCTTAGAAACTCACATACTAATTCTAACCAAACAATTAGGTAAAGACATGTATAAAGTCGTAGTTTCTGATGGTGGATAAGAATAGTCATGTGCTGGCAAATGTTTAATATTCTCCTGCCCAAAAAATAAAGCAATTTTGATTTTTAGTATTTGCCAATGTCCATGGTGTAAACACTCTCACTGTGGCAAATTTTAGGCTGTAATGTGACTTCACTATATGCAGAGAGGAGAAGACTTGCCCGTTAGCACATTATCAAGTATTTCAACAAATGGGTACAGTAGATATAAATAAGCTCAAGTAAAATGTAATAAAATAATTAGGAAGTTATAAATTTTAAGTATTATCTTTGTCTTTAGCATAATTTATTTCATTATGGGTTTTATAATTTAACTTTTAATAATGACTGTATGAGAACTGGCTCTCAAAATTACTGGAAAAAAAAAATTTTTTTTTTTTTTTTTTGGAGACAGAATCTCACTATGTCACCCTTGGTAGGTTGCTGTGACCTGTGACACCATAGCACTCTCAGCTGTGGCATCCTAGCTCACAGCAACCTCAAACGCTTGGGCTTAAGCGATTCTCTTGCCTCAGCCTCCCAAGCAGCTGGGACTACAGGCACCTACCATAAAGTAGTAGTTTCTGATCATAGATAAGAATAGTGGTGTGAGCTGTTGTTGTTGTTGGCTGTTTTTTTTTTGTTGTTGTTGTTGTTGTTTTAGCATGCCCCAGCCGGTTTGAACCCACCAGTTCCCGTGTATCTGGCTGGTGCCCTAGTGGCTGAGCTATAGGCGCCCGGAGCCAAAATTCCTGAAATTTTATCTATTAGCCAGACCAGTTCCAGAAAGACACCCTTGATATGTTTTTTTATTTATATGTAAATTTTCTAAAAGGTTACTAATGGATGCTTGAAACGTTTATTTCCCAAATATTTTAAAATAATATTTTTGCAATATTAGTTTACATTTACTCACATCTATAATCTTAGTATCTAAAACGGGATGGTGTATACTAATGTAGGGCTGAGTAACTTACTAATCTCTATGTGCAACAGGCCTTATAAAGCTAAGTTCAGTTAGCTGCTGCTGTTACTATCTCAAATTATCTCTGAGTTAAAAATCCATACTGATGAGTAAGAACAATCTTAACTGCATAAAGAGCCCATGAGAATAAACAATCCTACAGGTTGTCTTGTCTGGGCTTATACAAAACTTTAGAGCACTGTTGGTCTTAGCAGACCTTCCCAATTAACTTCATTCTTAAGTATTCTTTTTATCAGTACTACCAAGAAAGGCCACATTTCTTGGGGGAATTAAAAAAAAAAAAAAAACTGAGCTCCTTTTATGGAAACAAACAAAAAGGAACACATGCTCCTTTTCTCTTCTGCTCCTTCTTCAATTCAGGGAAATGAAAAGAGAGACATCTTTACCTCCTATGCACTTGTAAACCCACAGCAATTAAGTTTTGGTTTCCATTCCCCCTTCAACCCACTTTACAAAAACTGTCCTCTCAGTGATCTCCAAAAATTGTTCTCCTTGCTTTTTCTAATGACCTCTTTTTTGTCTTCATCCTACCAATTTTTTCCCTAGCTTGTGACCCTGGGTAATACCCATTCTTTCTTGTAAATTTCCTACTTTCATTCATTCATTCATTCATTCAACAAATACAGGACATTTGATATACTCTGTGTTTATCAAGTCCTCCTCTGTGTCAGGCATTGCTTCTAGAAATTAGGACATAGAATAAGGAAGATGAGTTCTTTGCTCATAATCTATTTGAACTGAGAAAGACAGGAAATAAGTAAACCAAATAAAATGGCAAATTAAGGAGAAGGGTGGGTGTTTTGCAAAAGGGTGAAGGTCTCTCTAACAAGGTGATCTCCAAGCTGAAACCTATATGACAAAGAAAGGCCACATGAGGGTCTCAGGTGTATGTTCTTGGCAGAGGCAGATGCAAAGGCCTGGAAGGCAAATGGGGAATGAGGAGACATGGCAGTTCATGATGGGAGACAGGTAGGCAGGGGCCAGGTTCCTTGCTCTGCTCTTCATTCTCCTCTGAGGGTGTCTTCCCACTAAGTGTCATCCCCTTAGTCAGCCTCTAATCCTTCTTTTGTTCTATCCTCCCAAGGACCTGTCAGATCCTCCATATACTTCCAGCTCCTCAGTTGGAATTAATTTTTTCCCCTTTGATTCCCACATGAAACTCTCTTTTTTTTTTTTTTT
>NW_003852414.1:15069969-15099442 GCF_000181295.1 Otolemur garnettii | reverse complement strand
CAGGCGCCCGCCACAACGCCTGGCTATTTTTTTGGTTGCAACCGTCATTGTTGTTTTGGCGGGTCCGGGCTGGGGATTCAAACCCGCCACCTTAGGTGTACATGGCTGGCGCCTTAGCCAGTTGAGCTATAGGCGCCGAGCCATGAAACTCTCTTGACCCTTTTATACCCAGTTCTTACGGACTCTTCAGTTTTTCCATTGGATCAGAAGATTCTTGATCTTGATCATCTTCAGTGATGCCAAAGGCTTGGTTGCTGGTTTTTGTTGGTTTCATTTGCTTTGGTTTGGTTTTTGAGTCTTCATCACAGTTAAGTATGAAATACATATTTTTGTGTAATTATATGAGTGAACATCTACTTCATGAATAGAACAAAATATACAGAAACTAGTCCTTAAATCATAGTTTATAATTAAGTCCTTGCATGAAAAAGGATGTGAGTGTGAGAGGCAGTGGAGTGCCATGTTTGAGTGCACAAGTCTGGGTCTAGAAAAGTGATTTTCAACAGGTGTGCCATGGCACCCTGCTGTGCCTCAAGAGTCTCGCAGATATGCTGTGAAAATTTTTAAATGTCCTTAATTACATTATTTTTGAAAGAAGTTCAAAGCACAGTAAGTATATTCTTTTTTTTTTTTTTTTGACCAACATAATTTAAGTGTGCCATTAGAAGTTTAACTATAGGTTCAAGTGTGCCATGAGATTTAAAAAAAGGTTGAAAAACACTGGTCTAGACTGTTTGAGACAGAATCCTGCTGCCTGCTAACATATCCTCTCCTGTCTTTGTTTTTTTTAATCTATAGAATGGAAATAATTTGTATGGATCCCATCATGGTACTTTTTAGGTTGAATGAATTCATGCCTGTAAAGCACTGGGAAAGAACAGAGAAAGCAAATGATCGCCTCTTCTTTCCCTATGAATAGGCTGAAAAACTTTGTGGCACACACTGGTAGTTGTTCATAAACTGAGCGTACTTGGATTTCATTTCAATCAGCCCTTGCTTGATTTTCAGCAAATTTTGGAATGCCCTGAGAAATCATCCTGTGCCAAGAATAATAACCATATGCAAGAAAGCAAGGGTTTTAAAGAAAAATCATTGTCTTACTTAATTTACTTGATTTGTAGTTAGAACTACTGTTGACAACACGGAAGGGGGCCAGAAAGCTCACATTTTTCCTTCTAAGGAGACTATTAGTAAACCCTGCACTCCACACACCACAAACTGAAGTATTTCCAAAGAGCAAGCCAGGAGGAAAATATTCCTCTTAGAGATAGAGGTCATAGGGGAAGCAAAAATAGTCCTTTATAGGTAACGCTGGGGAGTTCTGATGGGTCCCTGCATGTATCAAGGACATGAGACACTTTCTCAGATAAGTGAGAAGTTGAGATAATTAAATTTCTGTATATTCTGAACACTTCCAAACCACCACCACCCCCAAACTGTTACATCCATTGATCTGATCAACTTGGAATATAGGTACAGCGATGTAACTAGACTTAGGGGGATTGATTCAGCATATGTTTCACCTATTTGCATGCACTGGAGAATATCACGGTACTTTGGAGGGTTTAATTAACATCTTCCACTAGCAGAGTATGGCAGGAGTAGGGGGGATTAGTGATGGAGAAGGCAGTTGTTGATTGGCGTTTAAATCACCTCACTAGTTTAGACATGTGACAATCACGGGACCCAGCACCTCATATGGGTTCTGGCCTGCTGATGTAGCTTTTGCTCTTTCCCCCCATTTATGAATTTTTTTAAGGAGTTGTGGGTTGGCAGCTTTCTAAACCTTAAAGTCCCTTGAATAAAAATCTTGGAAATCAGTCAGTTGTGGTGGCTCATGCCTGTAATCCCAGCAATCTAGCAGGCCAGAGGGGGTGGATCACTTGAACTCAGGAGTTGGAGACCAGCCTGAGCAAGAATGAGACCTTGCTCACGCTTTGCTCACTTGCTCAAAAAAATAGGTGGGTGGTGTTGTGGTCTCAGCTACTCGAGAGGCTGAGACAAGAGGTTTTCTTGAGACCAAGAGTTCGAGGTTGCTGTGAGCTATGACACTAGGGCACTCCACCCAGGGCAATAGGGTGAGGCTCTGTCTCAAAAGAAGGAAGGAAAGAAGGAAGGGAGGGAGGAAGGAAGGAAATAAATAAATTTTGGAAATTAGAGAGTATCAACTCTTCAGCTATCAGAGAGTATTAACTCTGATCTCCAAGACAGCATCTCAGGAATCAGAGAGCACAGCTAATGGCAGGAATCATTAAAACATTCTGAATAACACTCAGGAAAAATGGTAATCAGCTTTCATGAAAGAAATCATGACTCACAGTAAGCAAGTGGTGAGCATGTATTTTGTAGTCACTTTATTATTAAGGTTCTCTGTCATTCACTGACTCAATCGGTATTTTGTTTAGAATATTTATATGTGAAGGTCTTCTCTAAAACATGCCACGTTTTCATAATTTTACAAAATTACCCTGAATGAGATGGAATAAACAGATTAGAAACAATTATCAGAGAGCTATGCAGTATCTCTAACTATATAATTTTATTTCCTCTAAGGGAAATAGAATGGCATTTAATGTTCTGTTAATCTCTTATTTCAAAGTGATTACATATGAAACACATAATGACTATATTTGTGAAACTAAAGGAGATGATAAATTGTCAAAACATTTCATTCAAGGAGTAAATTTTATAAATGACTTATTTGTGCATTAGAGGCCACAGCTGGCTAAGTCATTTAGATTAATAGCTTTTAAAGCTTTTAAATGCACAGTAGTTTATAAATTGATCCAATTTAAAAATCTTACTTTCTGCCTGAACACATCTAGGAAATGTTTTAAAGACTTAAGAAAATTTGGAAAATGAAGTTCGTGTTGAAAGTCACAACAAAAACGATGACCACTATCTGGACTTTTATGATGATAGCCACTTTATTTTTCTTTATCATTGTATCACTCTTGAATATATTCTTAAGCAACATAGAATGATTTGCCTATTTTTGTGCTTCTTATATAAATTAAATCATATTCTATATCTATATTCTTTGGGAGTCTTCTTTTTTTTTTTTTGAGACACAGTCTCACTATGTCGCCCTCAATAGAGTTCTATGGCGTCACAGCTCACAGCAACCTCAAACTCTTGGGCTTAAGCAATCTTCTTGCTTCAGCCTCCCAAGTAGCTGGGACTACAGGCACCTGCCACAACACCGGGCTCTTCGTTTTTATTGTTGTTGTAGTTGTCATTGTTGTTTAGCTGTCCTGGGTCAGGTTAGAACCCACCAGCCTTGATGTATGTAGCTGGCACCGTGACCACTGTGCTGTGGGCACCAGGGCGGGAGCTTCTTTCTTTAAAACTAAATATTGAGTTTCTAAGCTTGATCTATGATGGTCATACACTATTCCATTGTAGAACCTGTATCACAATTTATTTATCTGCTCTACTGTTGCTGCATATTTGGGATGCTTCTGGTTTTGGAGCACTGAGAGAATCATAGTAATTAGTGGTCACAAATTTGAACCTGAGTCATCCAAAAAAAGCTTGACTTAGAATCTATATTTTCATTGTAAGAGTATACGGCATTAGAGATTATTTTCATCAGAATGGATCTAAATGTGATATTTTTGAACAGTTAAGGGAATGAGTTTCAATACTGAGGAAGCAGATTACCTACAGTATCCTAAATGAAAAGACATAATCACATTCAATAACGATGCTGAACTGGAAGGGAGAGGTTAGAAGGCTACGTGTTGCTAAGAGATTTTCCTATCTTTCTATTTTCTATCCAGAAAATAAGTGGTGAGTTTCTTCCACGCTTGTTATAAGGCTTTGCTCTGATAGTTGTTTGAACAAATCAAAATGAGACGACCTAAATCCAGGCATTTGTGGAAAATGACACATTGCGGGCCATTAACAACCTGCTGATAGAGACAGAGCATTGTGCAAAATGGTAGGAAAAAATATTAATTTAGGAGCAAGTATAATGGCGAGGATTGCAAATGAATCTAGGATACAATTCAAGCTTGCATAGAGTTAATACATCCTTCGTTCATCTTCCAAGCATTTATTAGGCACCTATGGGTTAGAGTGCAGGAATGCAAAGCTGAATGAACAGCCTTTCTATTCATGAGGAGCTTCAGAGTTACAGGGAAGAAAGGTATATTGTACGTTAGACAAGTATTTGTGTACATAGAGTGGCTGGTGCTGTTACAGAGAATATACCATGGGTAACAAAGGGAAGCTCCCTCCCCAAGAACATTGGAGGAGGCTCGGCGCCTGTGGCTCGAGTGACTAAGGTGCCAGCCACATACACCTAAGGTGGTGGGTTCAAATCCATCCTGGGCCCACCAAATAACAATGATGGCTGCAACCAAAAAATAGCCGGGTGTTGTGGCGGGCACCTGTAGTCCCAGCTACTTGGGAGGCGGAGGCAGGAGACTTGCTTGAGCCCAGGAGTTGGCGGTTGCTGTGAGCTGTGATGTCACAGTACTCTACCCAAGGGGACAGCTTGAGGCTCTGTCTTAAAAAAAAAAAAAAACAGAACATTGGAGAAGACTTCTGAAAGGAAGGGAAACTTCAATTGGATCTTAAAATATGAAATGGAAGTCAGACATGATGTAATCCCAGCACTTTGGGAGGCAGAGGCAGGAGGATCACTTGAGGCCAGGAGTTTGAGACCAGCCTGAACAAGAGCCAGGCCTGTCTATAAAAAAAAAATTGGAAAATTAGCCAGGTGCTAATGGTGTGCCCTGCAGTCCCAGCTACTTGGGAGGCTGAGGAAGACAGATTGCTGGAACCTAGGAGTTTGAGGTTGCAGTGAGCTATGATGACATTACTGTCTAAGTAACAGAATAAGACTCTGTCTCAAAAAAAAAAAAAAAAAATAGATTGGAGTTTGCCAGGGAGATAGAGGGGGATGTTTGTTCCAGAATACAAATATTCATTGAATGAGTGAATGGCAGTGTTCAATGAATATGCAAGGTGAAATGAGTAAGCCAATTAGAAGTCAGTTCACCTAGAAGCAGAGCAAAAATAATATTTTGAAAGTAGCTACTGGTTATTAAGAGCTTACCTGTGCCGACACTGTGCTTACTACTTTACATGTGTTATCTATTCTCCCCACCCTCAACCCTATGAAAGAAGCATTGAGGGACCAGCTTCATGGACGTATAAAGGGCCCTATGTTTGGAAGGATACTCTCTAATCACTGTCTTTAATTCTTCCTCATTCCAAAGAAGAAGACAGTGATGTTTTCATTGTGCAGGGAGCCCCGCAAATCATGTTGCCAGTCCAGTCTAGAGTGTCTTCATTTTTTAATCACAGAAACTGGGACCTACAGAGTAAAGTCACTGGCCTTGGATTTCACAGCTAGTTAGTAGGAGAAGTGAACACTCAAACCTAGTCCTTGAGGCTGATTTCTGCTGTATGAATCCTGGCTGGCCTGACTCCGTGGTCTTCACTGTTCAAGATAAACGAATAACCGAAGATAAGAGCTACTAAAATTAAGCAGGATTAGTGTCCTGAAACAGAAAGAAAAAAAATATAATAATAAAGCAGTAGGAAAAGTGGGAAAAAATGGACAAAAGGGGAAAAATGAATCGAGTGATTAGGAGTAAATGAATCGTGGTTCCTGTGAATGCTGCCTTGAGTCCAATACCGAAATCTGAAACAAATAATAGGTAAACGTAAAGCCTTGTCCCCCAAGTAATTGGTGCTTTAATTCAAAATCACATTCCAAGGTGAATCTCCTCGATCTTAGTTACCCCAGGTGCTATTTGGCCTGGACTTAACTCTGTTCTTTCTTGGTAATTTATGCAAGGAAAGCAACGGGCAGAAACTTCACAGCGTTTTAGCCCAGCGAGAAGGAGCAGATGGAGATGAACCTGCACTTCCTCCCTTATCAGACCTCATCAGAACTGCTGTGCCCTCTGACTGCTTTAGATTAAATTCTGCAAATACATCAAATCCCATTTGGTGCTTCATGAGCACAGCTCACGGGGAGGGAGTTTTACTTACGGATATCCTTGCTTTCCTTTGGAATATGCCAGAGTACTCCCCCAGTCGTGGGAATGTCTTCAAATTTGACTTATGCACCTTCATATTAATTCAGAGAGTAGAAAGTAAAGATTTTTAAAAGCAATTGCATAGGCCACCAGCCTTCCCAGAGGACTAATAAGTCAAACTTTCACGATATTACAAAATGACATCCTAGAACATTCCGGATTTGTTCCTTCTGGTTGAGATAAGGCCTTCAGATATGTTTTGATGTTGCTCCAAGGCACCTGTGGATTTCAGAGTCCAAGTAAGGAGACCACAGAAGAACATGCCTGTAATGTAAAGAACGTGTTTTTCTTAAGTATATCCATTACATTTTCAAAATAAAAACAACATAATTCTCTTTTGATTCATCTCTTCAGTGTCCAAACATATCAGATATACTTAAATGCTAGCTTATGGAAAATGCACATCTGGAAATACTAAATTATAACCAGTCATGTTTTTAATGACCACATGTATGCCTTATATTCTGATGTCTGACTAACCCCCCCCTTGCAAATGAGCAGGGTCTCTGGACATAGGGCTGAGCAAGGCTGGTTTAAGACTTTGGGCAAGGAGTCACAGGCCTGAGTAAGGGCAGAGTTGAGGGCAGATCAGAAGTGCCATATCCTTGAAGCAGAGCGTTAGGATTAGGTAGAGAAAAGAAGGGCTGCCTTAGGGGTAACTGGTGAGCCTGTGAAGTTCTGGAAAAGAGACCTGAAAAGATGCAAGACACCTCTGCTCAATAGTCTGAGACTATTAGAAGTCATCAAATGCTGGGTTTCATGGTAAAGTTCAAAAGCTGTAAGAATTCAAGATTGTAAGCTGGGTGCGGTAGCTCAGGCCTGTAATCCTAGCACTCTGGGAGACCAAGACGGGTGGATGGCTTGCTCAGGAGTTCAAGAGCAGCCTGAGCAAGATTGAGACCCCGTCTCTATTAAAAACAGAAAAACTAGCCAGGGGTTGTGGCAGGCACTTGTAGTTGCAGCGACTCGGGAGGCTGAGGTGAGAGGATCACTTGAGCCTAAGTGTTTGAGGTTGCTGTGAGCTGTGACACCACAGCACTGTGCCCAGGGTAACAGAGTGAAAATCTGCCCCCCACCCTCCCCAAACTTCAAGATTTTAAGAAAAACAAGAGAATTTGCATGGCTCCCAAGTAATTGATTTTTACATTGGGTGCACAGTAGAAATCACCTGTGGAGCTTATAAAAATCACATCAGCCAAGTTCATCCGGGACCCATGAAACCACCATCTTGGAGTGGGACTTAGGTGTCAGTGTAACTTGAAGCTTCCCTGTAATTCTGCTTTGCAGCAAGGCTGAGAACTGCTGTTTTAAAGCAAGTAAGAGTGTTTAGTGAGTGTTTAGGGCCTGGTTTATCCACTCCTGTCTCATGTATCATATTCATACTTAGAATAATTCATAGATTAACCACAATTAGACTGAAGTATGAATATAATTAGATTATACGTACATAGTGGGTGTCCACATAACCTAAAGGGATCCTCTTTGCCAGAGCTTAATCTCCCTCACTAAAGACTGGGACCTCCATAGAATGTCCCCATAGTCACCCCGAAAGTCACCGTAAATGGGAAATTGTATCGAAATGTACTTTTATTTACAAAATAGTCATTACCACCTTTGGCGAAGAGGAGGCCAACACGTAGACAATATTTGGAAATATTTATCTCATCCGCTATTTAGAGAAGAAGGAAAAACAAAATCTCTATGTCTCTCAAATGTTGAATTTTGTGAGTATCTCTAGTTTTTTATTACTATTATTATTATTTTCAGGTTAATTTGAGGGTACAAAGAATTAGGTTACAGTGTTTACATTTGTTAGGCAGAGTCCCTGTTGTGGTTACGTCCTGCCCCCAGGACGTGTGCCATGTACCCCCACACTGTGCCCAGTAAGTGGGAGCACACCCATCCCCTTCCCCACTTCCCTGCCCCCTCCTACCATCTCCCCCATCTTGAATTGAATTGAGTTTTTCTCTTGTGTGGGCGTGTATTAGTTCATCTACTGGCTTCATACTAGTACTGAGTACATTGATAATTGCTTCTCCATTCTTGTGATACTTTACTAAGAAGAATGCGTTCCAACTCCATCAGGTTAATACAAAAGATGTGAGATCTCCATCTTTTTTATGACTGAGTAATATTCCGTGGTATACACATGCCATGGTTTATTAATCCATTCCTGGGTTGATGGGCATTTAGGTTGTTCCCACATCCTAGTTTTTCTATGATACTCCGAGAATATTGTGGACTTAGACCTCCTGAAATGGTCTCAAGGTCCTCAGACCACGCTGAGAACCACCAATAAGGAGAAGATACGTTATGAGAGAAGTTAGGGCTGGAGGACCACAGGCGTGTATTTCCCCCACTTTTCATTTGTACACAAATATACGCTCTGTCATTCACGTGTCAGGATTTTCTTTTTCTTCACAATCGTCTTCCTAATCCTTTCTCCACTCGGCTGTGGTACACAGTGCGTTCAGAATAAATGTGCGTAGTCTGGGCCACGGAGGAATAGATAGCCCTGACGGGGATCCTCAACTCTATTACGAAAAAGGATGGTTAACACCCACGAAAAGTGTTCTTCCAGATAAAGTGCTGTGTGGTTGTTAATCCCATTTTAAAACAGGTGTGAGGGGCCTGCCTTTGTGTATTCGCAAACAACAAAACAGTTTTTATGCTCCAAAAAATCAAGGGATGAATCATGCCTGTTATGTTTTCATAACAAGATTGTGAATAGTTTTTCCCGGAGTTGGTACTCCTAAATTACCTCTTATAATAAAAAGGTGGGAGGAAGGGAAAGATACAGGCTTTAAAAAATGTGTCGTTGTAGTCAGAATCAGGGAGTAAACAGTTAGATTTTTGGGATTTCCATGCATTTTGCGTTTAGAAAGTGGGATTCCTTCGCCTCCCCCCTCGCAGAAAGTTACAGTAAACTGCAGGCACGTGGGAGAACCACTCCTGTTAGCTCTTGGTCTTTAGCAGACGTGAATGTTTTACAGTATCTTGATCACAAATTCGTTGTTTTCTCCAGATACACTTTATCTGTTTATTTTACTCTTATTGATAAATGCGTGTTGTTAAAACTGAAATGTACTTTGTACAGGTAACACAAAGAAGTCACGGAAATTACATCACTGTTTAATACTTAAAACATTTGACAGATCTCATATAGGTAATTATACCTTAGTCACTTACAATACATATACTTATGTAGTCAAGTGCAAACGCAGACAATTAGTGGGTCTACTCCCAGGACTCGTTATATCAGCAAGCTCTGGTTTAAATAAAACTTAGGAGATGTCGGATACAGGGGCATGATCCTATAGGGCCAGGAAGACTCAGGAGGCCAAAGTAGGGGGACCTCTTGAGTCTAGGAGTTCAAGGCTATAGTGGGTTTTTTTTTTTTTTTTGCAGTTTTTACGGTTTTATTTCAACACAAATAAAATGTGCACAGGAACTGTCTATTCATTTTCTTCGCTGCACAGCCTGGCAGCGATCACCTTACGGAATGTATTTTTTAAAATCATAAGGTGTGGGGGCAGTGCCTGTGGCTCAAAGGAGTAGGGCGCCATCCCCATATGCTGGAGGTGGTGGGTTCAGACCCAGCCCCGGACAAATACTGCAAAAAAAAAAGAACAGCAAAATCATAAGGCTTAAAAGTTGAAATTACTCCTTGTTCCATGGGCTGCATCATGAATATTATCTTAGCAGCCGTAACAACATTAATCTTGTACACCTCCATCACAGCTCTTGGGTGGCCGTCAACAAGTAGTAATATTTTGTAAGAACTCTTTGTTTCTGAGAAGTCGGTCTCAACCCTGGGCTGAAAATGTTCACTAAACCCTTCTCTAAACAGATATGGCACCATCCAGGGTTTGATGTTCCATTTCTAGGGCATTAGGCAGAGTAGATTTAATTGAGGTGCTAGGACTTTCAGAATGGTAAATGATTATTTGCTTCACCCTAACACATTGTTGACCAGTCACGAGTTAACTTGTGTTTTTGTCCCCAAATGCTGTTGACCAATCACAAGTTAACTCATATTTGCAGTCACATGAGCTATTGCAATTTTTAAAACACAGGGTAACGTAGGATATTGTAAAAGCTTTCCTGATCATGTCACCGAGATAGCAGCTTCTCCCTCAAATTGCCACTCAACCATCTGTTAAAATCAGTAGCTGCATTCGCCCTTAACAAAAGAATCAACCTGTCTCTTGCAGCTTTGAAGCCAGACCTTGACTTCTCCCTAGCTCTAGATGGCATCTAGGACTTCCAGCTGAGGGCTGTTCCATCTGCACTGGAAAGTGAGTTGTGTAGTGTAGGTGCCTTCATTACTGATCTAGCTAGGTCTTCTGGATAACGTGTTGCAATTTCTCCATCAGCCCTTATTACTTCCCCTTGCACTTTTACATCATAAAGACGGCTTCTTTCCTTGACCCTCGTGATTCAACCTCTGCTAATTTCCAACCACCCTTCTGCAGCTTCCTTACCTCTCCCAGGCTTCACAAAATCGAAGAGGTAGAGGGCCTCAGTCTGGGTTAGGCTTTGGCTCTCCTCCTGCCTTCCTCACTAAGCTTAATCATTTCTAGCATTTGATTTTAAGTGACAGACACGCACATTTTTCTTTCACTTGACTCCTTAGGGGCCAGTAGGGTTACTCGTTTGCCTAATTTCCGTGTTGTTGTGTCTCAGGGAACAGGGAGGCCTGAGGAGAGGAGAGAGACAGGAGACACAATTTTCTCCTTCTGTTTTTCCTAGAATCTTTTGAAGTGGCATTTTTGATGTAGATAAAATTAGTGTGCCTCTTAATTAATTATAATATGTGCTTATTTTCAAGTATGTCTCGTCCAAAAATAGGGACTAGGGGGTGGGAAGGAGAGAGTCCTTGTCTGGTTTTGCAGTTGGTTGGTTGTGATATGCTTGAATTTAATGTGCTGTCTGCAAAGGAATTTGTTCAGCCAATGTAAGCTCTTCACTAATGGTAAAAAAGCAGGTTATTTATATATATAAAGGGATGGCTATTTTATCAAGAAGAGAAGAGAAATAAAAAGTCACCTGATCCTAGCCAGGTGCAGCGTCTCATGCTTGAAATCCCTGTACTTTGGGGTGGTGTTGGGGCGGAAGGATCACGTGAGGGCAGGAGTTTGAGACCAGCCTGGGCAACATAGCGAGACCCTCTCCATTCAGAAAAATAGTACAATGATGGCCTGTGTCTGTAGCCCCAGCTGGCAGGAGGCTGAGGCAAGTGGATCCCATCAGCCTGGTAGTTTGGGGTTGCTGTGAGCTGTGATGCTATTGCCCTCTAGCCTGGGCAACAGAGTGAGACTTTGTCTCACACACAAAGGCAACTGAGTTCTCCCCACGGCTACATTTTTTCATGAAATTAAAAGGGGGCTCCGTTTGTGTGACTCTTGATTAGAATGGAAATTCTCACCTCCTATGCCGCTGGTGGAAATGGAGGCAAGATTGAAGAGTGGATCGTGGCTACTTAGGGGGAACTAAAATTTGAAAAAGGAAAACTGTTTGGCTGAAATACTGCAGTGAAATTGTTTCACTCTTTTTCATGTTCTTTTCAGTCGGTAACTGTAATTCAGTTGGAAATTCTGCTAGAGTGAAAAAAGGGTACGGTTAGTAATAAGATAGATGGCGATGTGGAAAGAAAACTCAGTTGTGTGTGACTATGTCCTTTTTTTTTTTTTTTTTTTTACTATGGCATGTAAAATTGTTTCCTATTTTTGATTTTTTTGATCCAGTGATGTGTTTGGCTGTTATTTACCAAAAACACATGTGAGCCTTAGCGTGTAAACAGGCTGTAGAGTTTTGTTTTTCTATTATGAGTCACTGTCTGGTTAACGCATACCATAATTATCCATATTTGTACACAGAGCGTGGCCTTTTGTAATCAAAGACGACACTATTGATGCATAAGCTCTAAATGGGGGTGTGATCAAGGGAATTTTTTTCACAATCCTGGCCAGTTGGATAAATAGTCTGGACTTTGAAGTCTGAACTGGCTGCTTGAAGTATGTGACCTCCAAAATTCTGTATATATATATTTTTTATCTCCTGGCAGCCTAACATATTTATATTTTAGCCACTCCCTCCCCATCCAGAAAGATCAGCTGCTGTTTTAACGTTTAAAACAACAAATGGGGAAGTTGTCTCAGATTGAAGCTCCAGAGTGACTGAAGCTCTCTTTCCTGCCTTCTGGGTGTGTGGACAGATCATAGCTAGATTGAGTACAAATACAGGGGTCCCCATGAAATTGTCACGACAGACTGTTAGGGTCATTACTTCACTTCCAAGAAACACCATTGATAGCGTCCTTTTTGATTTCACCTGTGCAAGTTTCAGCGTGCTCAGCTTATCATGTTGCTGGAAGGGCTTCATTTGTTTCCATCCCTACAGATATTTATGTTTCTTGATTTGGGGGCATCTCAAAACTTTCCTTGTGACCTTTGTATACCAATAAAAAGAACCCGCGTCTTTTTAGATTACTATGGATCTTTAGTTATTAAACAAAAAAAGCACTCTGGGAGCTCCCGAGTCATAATGTCATTTTCATTAAGTCTTCTTCAGTTTGGCAAAGACAACTTGGGGGATGAGTGGGGGGGTCATCGAGGAGTATTGGAAATAAGCTAAAATAAAATGTCCCTGGTGTGAGTGCTGGCCGAGACCACAGAAACCTCAGGTCCTCCCTTCTGAATTCAGACACACAGCTATTCCAAGGATTTCTCTGGGCTCCTCCCAGGACCACAGAAAAACCAGGCACCTTGCTGAGCTCCAGAAGCTGCTCCCGAGATGTTCCAGACTCAACCGTGGTCTAGTTTCCCTGTCTTTTTCTCCTTTGCCTCTCCAGTCATCTGTCCTACTTTCAACCTGAAATAGATCCAGAAATAATTTGAATTTCACATTCTGTGATCTGAGGTTGCACTTTCAAGCCCTTCACGTTGGCAGTGTTGACAGAAAGGACGCCCTTGACTTTTCGGCAGGGTTTCTCTGTGTTAGGACGCTGGGCGTATTGACCTGGGTCATCCTGTGTTTTGGAGGCTGCCCTGTGCACTCTATAGGATTGGGCAGCAACCCTGGCCTCTGCCCCTAGATGTCAGTAAAGTCCCCACCCCGCCTGCTGTGACAGCCTAACAGAGGTTCTAGAAATTGCTCAGTGTTGCAAAAAAATCACCCTCAGTTGAGAACCGCTGGATTATGGCAAAAGGTACTAACGTCTATTTGGCAACGCTGATATGCCGGATGTGTCTAGAGGTTGTAGGTGTCACCCTGACGATTATCCTGTGAACTCTTACCCTTGATTTATAGACTGGGAACCTGAGCGATGCAACCAGAAGTGTTACTTTGTTGTTGTTTTGTTTTGTTTTTCCTTATTTTCAAGTACCCCACAATGGAAATAAATTATAGCCAAAAAACCTATTTGCTACCCAGGGGAAAAAATCTAGAAATAGGCTACTTTTAATATATTAATTTTATAACATGGCTGAGTATTTTAAAGATTCACTCCCTCCAGTACAGACATGTAACTTGAAAATGTGCTGGAAGTATGAAAAGTTAAAAATCACTATTAGTGACTCAGCTATCTAAATTAAGGTTATTTTCCTTTTTTTTTTTTACAGTTTTGGCCAGGGCCAGGCTTGAACCCACCACCCCCTACTCCTTGAGCCATAGGCACGGCCCATGATTGCCTTTCTTTTTCTGGCCTTTTAATACTGTAAAGTGGCCAATTGTCTGGGATTTCTTATTTCTTCCTATTTGTGGCATGACAAACCATCTCTCATCTAAAATCTGTCACTTGGTGAGGCACAGTGGTTCACACCTGTAATCCCAGTGCTGTGGGAGGCCCAGGAGGGAAGGTCGTGTGTGCCCAGGAGCTGTGATTGTGCTACTGCACTCTAGACTGGGTGACAGAATGAGGCCTTGACTATAAAATAAAATTAAAGTAAAATAAAGTGAATAAAAAATAAATAAAATTATAAATATAAAATAAACAAAAATAAACTAAAAGTCTCTCACGTCTTGCCCTGCATCGACCTTCATGATTCCCTTTCCTGGTTTTCTCCCTCAGTGACTGTCATTATTATATGTACCTCTTCCTTAATTTCTCTTCAGTTTTGCTCTCCAAACTCTTCCCAATGACCTCAACAAACTGTCTCTCAGTCCCAGTTGAGTGCAAAAAGGACAAAATTCTAATTAATGTGGAAAGAATGCTATCTATATAGCCTGCATATACACATACGCACACGGGCCATTGTTTAGTTCTAGAACTATGTTCATAAGAGCTTGGAAAGGCATTGAAATTCCTCTCTGTTCCTCCTTCAGAATTTTCATCTTCATCCCTCTCTTCAAACCTGAAATCGTGAGTTATTAACATTTCGCACTGTAAATATATATTTTCGTGGCATTATAGATTTAAGTGGGCTAAGCTGAAAAGTTAGCATCATACATGGCATATATATATACGTATGACATGCCACTGTCAGCAAAGAGAGAAATCACGTTTCAAGTTGAAAACTGGCGTCTTGATACAATTTTTCCAAAATTTCAGAATATTTCTTTGAAAGAAATACGGAACGAATATGTGCCAAAGACTTTCTTTTTTAACCTTTTGAAAGAAGAAGTAAGACGGTAAAGTCACTTTAAAACAGTGACTTTACAATCAACCGTCTTAATGCTGCGGCCCTTTCATACAGTTCCTGTGGGTTGCGACCCACAGGTTGAGAACCTCTGCTTTAAAAGATGATGGGTGAGGTGCACGTATTTATGGGCATTGCAGAAAGAAAGCTGAGCTAAGATTGTTAAATTAGATACAGAACTGGTTAATACTCTAGATGGCAATAAAACAATAATTTAGGGGGTCTTTTTTATACTAGACAGCAGTCATTTGGGTACCAGACAAGTTCATTTCTGCTAGAAAGATTCATTTGTACGTCTGTCCATTTTCTGCAAACTAATGTCTGTCCTCACAGACATGCAAAACGCCCCTAACCCCTGGTAAACATGAAGCATCTGGATCTGTTAATACTTTTTATGTTTTATCTGTGTAATAAACCCTTCATGTCTTCCTGTGATGAAAGGTGCATCATCTGGACATACGCTCACCAAATTGACCAAATGCAGTCCGACCTCATGGCATTTATCTTGTTGAAGAAAGTTGTAGAAAATGTCTATTCCCCACGTTCTCTGCACAAGAGTGCCTGAAACAAGTAACTCTTCATGGCAAAGAAACTCTTCTGTTATGACCCGAATGCAGTACACAACCTGCACCAAGTCAGTAGTATCGGTTGATTCATCCAAAGCATTGAAGAAAATAAATTTTCCTTTTGGAGCATTGCACTAAGTTGTTCTGTTAAGTTGGAGGCTAATTCATGCAGCCAACCACTTACAGTTCTGGAAAGAGGCAGTTTGTATTTTGAAATCTTTTTTTTTTTTTTTTTTTTTTTTGAGACAGAGCCTCAAGCTGTCCCCCTGGGTAGAGTGCTATGGCATTACAGCTCACAGCAACCTCCAACTCCTGGGCTCAAGCGAGTCTCCTGCCTCAGCCTCCCAAGTAGCTGGGACCACAGGCGCCCGCCACAACGCCCGGCTATTTTTTGGTTGCAGCCGTCATTGTTGTTTGGCGGGTCCGGGCTGGGGATTTGAACCTGCCACCTTAGGTGTACGTGGCTGGCGCCTTAGCCGGTTGAGCTATAGGCGCCAAGCCGTATTTTGAAATCTTATCAGGGTCCAAGCATGCTACAGCTTCACCAATGCAGTCTTTCATAATTTCTATGTCATCGAATGGCTTCCCTTTTTTCCTGAGTATTGGAGCTACTTTAGAAATTGCTTCACTGGTATTGTTTTCAGGTCTTACTGCTGCTTGAAGGAACTGTGTTTGCTTTCACTTTTAACCTTATTAATTTCTGCAATAAAATCTTTCCTGCCTCTCCCTCTCATGTAAAATATTTATGCATATTATAATAATGCTGATGAGCACTGAATTTCTTTAATGTTGATACCGCAGTATCACAACGCAAGCAGATCATCTCATCTTTAGCAGACACAAGATAATATTGCAATTCCTAATCCTCATTAAAAAATCTGTTTTCTTCTGTTTTCTGTTGATCTTTGACATGCTGGGCTGTTCAGCAGACAGAATTTTAAAAACCTCGAGCCGTGCAGCTATCCACAAATTCTACTTCCAACAGAAACACAGTATACCGTTGTCAAAAGCTGATGACAGACTGGCGTACTTGACCCCCATAAAAGGTCACCAGCCAGCTTCACTCAGTAGTGGCAACAGCCAGGTGCGGGCAAGTTAGAACTAAATCATGAGCACAACAGCCATCCATTTACCCTTATGTTTCACAAATGTTCTAATTGAGCCTGTCAAGCTGGAAGGATTATTTTGCTGAAATTCATATTATTCTTTGGTATTTAAATGCATTTGTTTTCAAAATAAAATATAAAAGACAAACAGAAAGGTATTCATCAAATTAAAAGGATTTGTTCAGTCGAATGCGGATTGAGTCAAAAAGCATTTAAGGACCTAGAAGCCTCGTGTGGCCTTAAAGCCGCCCTGTCCCCACCCTGGGCTGTAATGAAGAAGGTATCTTTCAGCTCTGTGTGGCTGGGTAGCCTGGTGGCACGCATCTGACACTGATGAAGTGTTACTCTGCTTAGACAAGTTTGGCGGCTTCTCTCTTCCAAACCAGCTGACGTAATGCAAAGTAGAAAAAGACCCTCCCACTTTCGTTTGTTAATTAACTTTGATGGGCTCCTCTGCTGTTTCTTAAGTGGTTCTGGAACCGAGGGAGCAGCTATAATCTGACAAACTGTAGAAAGTGATCCTGGCTGAGGCTACGCACCCCAAGCCAGCAAGTGAAGAAGGGGAAAGCTGTTGATATGCCGCTCAGCTGAGCCCCACTTGGCTGCTCTGGCTGGTTCTGAGCTCTTACTCCTGGGAAGAGTATTCCCCCTGGACGGCCAGTCCCCTTCCAGCAGATCTAGCATGCTTGACAGACGCCTGGTTTCTCCGCAGACGAAATGCATCATCCCTGGGGTAAGCACATGGGGAAAGAGGCAGCCAGATGCCCGGTGTGGTTTAAAGAAAGCAAGAATGCCCTGAGCTGTTAGCAAACCCTGCAAGCTAAACTCAGTGGCTCTACTTTGTAAAGTGTTCTTATCTTGCCAGAGATGTTGCCGTTCACGGTGTTATGACTTAACTAGGGGGCATAATCTAGTGAAGCTGTAATTCTGGCTTTAAATGTTATCTTATTTGGATCTATTTAGGAGCCTGGGGGAGAGAGAGAGAGGAAAGCACAAACTTCAGAGGACAATGAAAATGCTTTTTCCAGCCACAGACAAGCACTTGTTGCTTTGTGGATCTTTCTGGCAGCCCGTCCACTGAGCGTTTGGGGTGTGTGTGTGTCTGATTCCTTTCTGTGTAAATCAGGATGAGGTGACGTCCTGGGTTGCTCCAAATGAAGATTTGATGGCTGTTGGTCCCTGACAAATGTTTGGATTTAATGCACTATAGACGTGAGAGTCTTAATGCTTAAAATACTGAAATGCAGTCTGACTGCGCACAACCACTGGCTGTCTGAGTGTTTGGATTTGGTTTAGAACTTTATGGATGCCTTTCAAAAAATAATAATTCCAGAATCTAAAATTGAACCAGAGCCTATACAAATAAAAACCATAATGTTATAAACATCTATGCTACGAGGACGCGGAAATCCCTTTTTTAAATCAACAAGAAAAACTCTTTCCAAATCACCGCTTTTGTTTCTAGTTATCTCAGCGTACACCAAATTTAGTATAATAGGGAAAAAAGTACTTGAAGTACGTGCAGTAATCATTTCTTCTACAGGGTGTCATCTAAAAGTATTAGCATATTCAGGAAACTGAGAGATTTTGCTTGATCTATGTGATTTTGGCTATCTTTTATTAGATTTCATTTTAAGTTTTCTAAAGATACAGGATTCCCCACAACACTTAGAATTTTAGAATTTATTTTAGAATCACACAGATGAGTCAGCCCCCCTTAAGTTTTGTGTATCACATTATATTCCTTTATACTCAGGGCTGGCAGTGCGTTACTCATGTGATTATTTTAATTATAAAGTATCTAGGCATTTAACACTTGATACAAGTATTCTGAACTTTTCACACGCTATTCATATTCAGTTTAGAAATGGTTCAATACCTGTTTGTTTGGAGGGACGCCCGGAGTCATCATTTCCCGTGAACTTGCCTGCTCTCAAAGAATATTATCAGATAAGAAAAAACTGCTGTGTATTTTTTCCTACAAAGAAATTCTGCTATGAATTAGGAAAATAAATAACGCAAAACTCAAATTGCCAAATATATACCATTGATCATATTGAATATAATCAGCAGTGAAACTGGGCACCATTATTTCAGTTATTTCATGGGAATGCCAGTCTGTGCGATTCTAAGATAATCACATGAGTCATTTATCCTAGTGTTAATTTCAGTCCTGGCTCTAAGTGTTATGGGGAATCTGCAGAGAGATGCTTTTCCTTTTAAACCACTTCTTCATCCCTAAGAACGTCTTATGTATCATAAAATGGATGTTTTATTTCTTATATGGCTCGCCCCTTCTCATTTTAACTAACGCCTGTGTTGGATTATTTTGTGCTTTGAGGCTGTGCTTTCATATACATAGATTTTTTTGTTCGAATGGTTAAAGTTTAAAATAACTCTATATAAAGGCTTTGTAACCGTGTAACACTTTCAATTCAGTCTTTCTCAAAGTCCCACAATAATGATGGAAACTTTTCTTTGCAGTTAGGACAACAATATAAATGGGGGAAATATTTCATAATCCACATATCCATTTATATATGTATATTTATGTGTGTAGATGTATTGCACAATAACTTTTTAAAATGCTGAGTAAACTCAGCAATAAAGACCAATAAATGGGGTCTTTATTTTTGTTCCAACCCAACAGTGAATTTTGTTTTTATATCAGTATCAGTTTCTATCAGTACTTTTTAAAGTCATTCCAAACCCCGACTGCATGAAGACACGTGGAGAAATTATTCATTTAATTTTCATCTTGCATTAAAATGAAATGAAGAAGCTGATGCTGTTTGGTGTAATTACCTTTTCACAGCCAAAGGTTAAAAAAAAAAAATCAGTCTAGTAGTAAATGTACTTATTGTCTTTACAAATTCTGATGCATTGTAAATTTCCTGGACATGGTATTTTCTTTTGATGTCTTTTTAGAAATTTTAATATATGCTTATTGGAGAAAAATATAATTTTTCCTTGCAATCCACAAATTATTTGTAATTTTGTTGTCGTATTTAATGTGGGTTAAAGCATATGGAGACTAAAACTTCAATAAAATATTCATTCCTTTGGCCTTTGAATATGATTAGTCAATTCTGAAGAAATGTGAGCTTTGGGCAAGTAGGTTTTTCTGTTTCCCTGAACAAAGACATTCATCATAAAACATAATACTGAAAATTTGATAATGCCCTAGAAGTCTAAAAATAAGGAAATAGTTATGAAAGTTATTTATCCATAGCATAGAATAATATATAGTAATTACAAATCATGTCTTGAAGAATTTTAATGCCACGGAGTGATTCAAACAGGATCATCTTTAATAACCACCATTATTCTTAGACCAAAATGGTCACTCCCTCAGTCTCTTTTCTTCCCTTCCTCCAAATAAAAAATGATCTTTTCAATTTATGGACGCTCTTAAAAATGTATTTAGGATGTTCCCCATAATTTTAGTTTTCTCTGACTGTGGTTGAGAGCCAGTGTTTGGACCCAGACAGACTTTGTTGAATACTAGACCATCCTCCTCATAGCTGTGTGATTGGCAAGTTTTATCTTCTCTGAGCCTCAGTTTCACCAACTATCATTTTGCTCTTATGTTCTTCAGTTATTCAGATTAGGAAGAATAATAACATTTATGTTTTAAGGTATTTGTGAAAATTGCTTTGAAAAGCTCAGGGTACCTGCATAGAAATGTAATTATGTGTGGTCTTATTTGCGTGGCACCTGCAGTTACTAAGGGAATGGATAGGCCTCCTACATTTTCTGCGCTGGCTAACAGTGAATGAACTTAGCTCTGAGATCTGAAACTAGATATGTATGATGGGCAGCCAGGGAAAGGTCAGGAGGTTTTCTGTTTTGGTTTTGGGGCTTTATTTCTTTTGTGTAGTGGAGGAAGGGGAAGAGATTGGGTAGCCCCGCATGAAGTGGGACGCTTATTGAGCGTCTTATATCCACTACCAGAGGGCTAGGAGAGGAAGACAAGCGTAAACTCTCCAAAACTGTGATTAAAGATTTCAGCCTATGTATATATGAACATTTTTTAGCTTCAGTTGATTCTCAAAGTGGTCCTCCACTTTTTTTTTTTTTGAGACAGAGTCCCACTGTGTCACTCTCAGTAGAGTGCTGTGGTGTCACAGCTCACAGCAACCTCCAACTCTTGGGCTTAAGCAGTTCTCTTGCCCCAGCCTCCCAAGACACCTGCCTATAGGACGGGGGTGGGGGGTGGGGGGAACTATAGGCGTCTGCCATAATGCCTGGCTATTTTTTTGTTGTGGTTATCATTGCTATTTAGCTGGCCAGGGCTGGATTTGAACCCGCCACCCTTGGTGCATGTTGCCAGCGCCATAACCACTATGCTACGGGCTCCGAGCTGGTCCTCCACTTGTCAAGGGTCATGAACCAGAGAATGCGAATTAAAAACAAAATGAACAAAAAAGATGATGGTGGTTAAATATTCTAAGAAAATCTCATCATTTTCTTTTTATTTCTTCTTTCTTTTCATATTGCTAACAGTTTTTTTTTTCTTCCTTTAAGAGAAAGTGTATGACTGTGCATCCTTGAATGATGTGAGACTGATAATGGCCTAAGGCTTCAGGTTTCTGCATCTCCTGTGGGATATAATTTGTATGTAAATGTGTAGATACATGGTTGTGAAGGCCTAGTGGCTAACATATATACCTGAGAGTACTGGCGTCATCACCTAGAGGCCAGCCTGTTTGATTTGATTTTACCTTGTCCCATAAAGCAGTTTGTGGGAATGATCATTTTGTGTAATCCGGACAGAGATTCACAAAGTTCTCTGTGTTACTGAAACTGGAAAAACTTGAAATAGAGCTTTCCACTTCTGAGCACTTAATTCATGGTTGTTATCAGTAAAAATAAAAGAAATGTTAGGTATTAAGAATATCCCGCCGTCTCACCATGTTTGGTCAGATAATTTTATGCTGGCATTTTGCCCTCAGCTCCTTTTCTACAAGCACACGTATTTTTATAGTTGTAACTGTAGGGTACAGAGGATTGTGAATTCTGCCTTTTCCCCTCAACATTATTCTGAGAACACTATCCAGTTACAACAGTGTGTAGCTTCGGTCATGTCTGATTAGACTTGTACATTGATTCCATATTTTTGTTTTTATTGCTTTTTCATTAATGTATAATAACAATTTTAAGGATATGGTTTTTGGCTCTGTTAAACAACTTGGAGATAAATTCTCAGCTGTGGAATTATTTGAACAGTGAATGAATTTGAATGTTCTTATTACTCTCTGGCGAGGCTCTTGACATATCTTTTGAGAATTCTAGTTGACTAGAGGTCTTCATTATAGTAATATATTGATTTTATGCAGTGTACCCATCATGAGGTATTAATGATTAAGTCAAAGGTACATAGTTACACAATATTGCTTTCATTTCCATTTCGTGGATTACTAGGGAAGGTGAATATTTATCTGAATATTTATATACATGTATCACTTGCATTATTCTATGTGTATTATTGTATTTGTATAAATTGTTAGCCATCCTGTATTTAGATTTTAAAATGTTACTTTTGTTCATTAATATTAAGAGGATTTTTTGGCTTGGCGCCAGCCATGTAACACCCAAAGTGGCCGGTTCGAATCCAGCCCTGGCCCACCAAACAACAATGATGGCTGCAACCAAAAAATAGCTGGGCGTTGTGGCGGCCGCCTGTGGTCCCAGCTACTTGGGAGGCAGAGGCAGGAGACTCCCTTGAGCCCAGGAGTTGGAGGTTGCTGTGAGCTCAGATGCCACAGCACTCTACCCAGGAGGACAGCTTGAGGTTCCTGTCTTAAAAAAAAAAAAAGGAGGATTTTTTATAGAAGGGGTGGGGAACCTGGACCTCAGGGCCGCATGTGGCCTGGACTCTTGAGTACTGGCCTTTTGACTGAATCCAAATTTGACATAACAAATCCTTTTAATAAAGGGGTTTGTTCTGTGAAATTTGGATTCCCTCAAGGGGCCACACTTGGGGGTCTCAAGGGTAATAGGTGTCGTTAGAAATCACCAGTAGAATAGTCACAAGATGGAGACTCAATTTTAAAAAGTAGAACCAAAAAGCTTTCAACTTTATTCCGATGTCTGACTGACTTATTTTTGGCAGACAGTGAATAACCATTCTACAGAATAAGAAAAGACCACACCTGGCTGGAGGGCAGTTAACATAACCCAAGTTTGGCTCCATAGACTTTGCACCCTCAGGGACATTACGACCCGAGACCATCAGGTTGTTGTTGATTCACGGCTGTCAGGACTGGCGGGACCCTGCACCTTGCTGGCTTCCTTCTCTTGGCCATTTGGGGACCTTTCGCTTCTCCCTCCGGGTTGGAGGTTGAAATTTTCTGTATGGTTTTTTGGTAGGGGACCTATTGTCATTTTTAACCTTACTGTAATATTATGTCTCGTGTGTGTGTGTATGTGAAACAGAGTCTTGCTCTGTCGCCTTGGCTAGAGTGCAGTGGCATAATCAGAGCTCACAGCAACCTTAGACTCCTGGGCTCAAGCAAGCCTCCTGCTTCAGTCTCCCAAGTAGCTGGGACGACAGGTGCACACTGCCATGCCCAGCTAATTTTTTTCTGTTTTTAGTAGAGACAGGGTCTCATGCTTACTCAGGCTGGTCTCCAACTCCTGACTTCAAGCAATCCTCCCCTTTCTGCCTCCCAGAGTGCAAGGATTGCAGGTGTGAGCCAACGCTCCGGGCCACATTATGTCGTCTGTTAACCCTACTAACAGCCATTATCTGCTCTTAAACCCCAGTTAAGTTACATTGCTTTGTGACCTCTTAGCGGCATCAGAAAAAAAAATTGTGGCCCATAAAGTGTCTGAGATCCTTTTTATACTGTGAACACAAAATCGTTTTTCCACTGTCAGAAAGGCCCACGCCCACTGATCAAGTGTCCTCATTATAAAGTCTACTTTGTCCCACCCTGCATCCCCTGATCTTCTTCATAGTTGCTCATGGACAGAAAGTGTCTTTGATGGGATGGATGGATCTCACTGAACTTAAAGGAGAATAACAAGGTTTAATTCTGGGCTTTAGCACTGTCTCTTGGTTTTGGAGCAAGCTGATTAAATCTCTGGGCTTGTTGACTTTCACCTGAGAAATGAAGACGGTAATTGATAATTTCTGCCTTTCCCCTGTCTTGTTTGGGAGGTTGGAGAAGCTCAAGGAGGTGACTCTGTATACTTAGAGCATCTCAGAATAACTGTTTGTAGTTTTTGTTTTTCCTATGAAGCCTGAGTAATGGGTTAAAAAATGTGTATTCGATGTTGATGTCGTGTTTTTAAAAAGAGGTATTTCTATAACATGAAACCTGCTGGGCTTGAGAATCTTCCAGCTGGGTCCAGGTTTATAGCCATTTTTTTGTGATTTACTATAATAAGGTTTAATGACCAATAAAAACATTTGGAAGGAATCTTTCAAGGCTAAGTTCCACATCAAGACATTTTTAAGCATGACACACAGCTAAGCTTCCAGCACTTCTATAATGAGCTATGAATAATTATTACTAATTTGATGTTTAGGTGGGTTATTTTTAAGGAAGCTTGGCTCTGCACCCAAGTATAACAGAATGGATAAAAAATTCAATCCTTGACAAAAGCAACCTTTTGGCAAGGTATTACCTAAAATATTAATCACCCATATGAATTGAGTACTACCGAGGCAAAGTTAAAGGTGGTCTCTATCGTTGAGAAAATTATCATTGACTTGGATAACAAGGTAAGAAAATACATTTGTAGCTATGGAAATACTGAGTGAAAGGGAATCGTGAATCTCTATTACAGACACAAATGTTTAGAGACTTCTCGGGGTAAAAGATCAAGTGAAAATTAGGAAGTTGTGACATTGAGTTCAGTTTAGTATGTTGACCTGAAACAATTAGACAAGAGACCTGTCAACTGTCTCTTTAAAGTGATTTCATGGACATACATATTTTGTGCTACAGTTAGAGAGGCCCCAGATGGTTATGTGGCCTGGATGTGAGCTCTGAAAAAGTTGATGTTGTAAAGAAAGCCCCGATCTGTCCTCTTTTCTTTGCATTTCACAGGAAGGGCAGGAATTCACAGGAATGGGAAGAGACGTGATAGGGCCCAGAGTTTCCGTGAGGGCCTCCCTGAGGCTGCTTCTGTGTACCTGAGAGTAGCTGTGCTGTAGCTGTAATAGTGAATCATTGGAAATGTTGTTGAAAGTTGGTTGTTTAAAGAGATACCCTCCTCCAACCGAAAAGAACAAAAAAAGACTTTTCTCTGAGTTCCAGATGACTGAAGCAAACTCAGTTAATAAGAGATCACATGAATAATAATGGGTCCAATTATCGATGCAGTATCTGCTCTGGGGTTGAGAACGTGCATATTGGTTTAATTTCTACAGCGGAGAGAGCGCGCCTGACTTCTCTGGGGCTACTTTCCATGCTGGCAGCATAAACTTAGCATTCAATATGCCATGAGAATTGAGGAGGTTATGCTCCGTGACATAGGCCAGACACAAAAGTGCAAGTACGGACAGTTCCAGCAGGATCCCACGGATGGGAGGGACCTGGAGGTGGCAGATTCACAGAGACAGACATAGGATGGTGGCTGTCAGGGGCTCCGAAAGTGGAGAATGGGGAGTGTTGCTCAGGCTGGTCTCCAACTCCTGGCCTCAGGTGATCCTCCTCCTTTGACCTCCCAAACTGCTGGGATTACAGGCATGAACCATAGTGTCCAGCCGGTGTTCCTTTATGAAGGAGCTCCTTCCTGACCTTGAGACCTGAAAGTCTTATGGCAGGAGGTGAAGCTTTCAGTCAGCCCTCCTGGAACCCCCCGCCCCATACACACAGCCAAACCAAAGGCCAGCTATTTCCTTCTTAGGCAGACCTAATGAAAATCACCCAACTGGCCTGATCCCAAGATTGGCCCCAAATTGCCTTGTGTTTTAAAAAACATTATACTCCTCTCTCAAAATATTCATTTTAACTAAAATAGTTTTCTGTCTTCTAGAATGATCAATCAGAGATTTTTTTTGTCTTTTAGAGAGCTGCCATAGAATACTATGCAGTATTTTTTCTTATCTTATACCAGCTACCTTTCAAAAGAATATTCCCTCGAGGGAATGTATATAAAAATAAAGATATTTTCATAAAGACCACACATATATCCTTTCTTTGCCTTTTGTTTTCTTGCTGAAATGGGTGTTTATTACCAGATTTCTCATCAGGTTTTATGGGGATTTTTTTAATGTGTTACTTTTTTCACTTACTGGCGTGCGTCTCGGCGTATATTTTGTTTTATCATGGTGATGTATTAAGACCATTCTGTGATAAAAGAAGTATCATAAAGCAAGAAAACGCTTGGGGACATTAAACTGATCAAGAGATGATCTTTGCTGACTCTGCTATGTGCTGGTGGATGTGTCTTTGTGTTCTTCAGCCTGTATTTTTTAATTGGGGGAAAGGCTGAACTGGAAAACTATTTGCTGCGTACAGACATTTCAAAGCATTTTTCAAACTTGTGCTGGGAACATATGTTATTCCATTGTTACCCTTTTCTGCCTTTTTCATTCTACCGTGGAAAACCAGATGGTCTATATGAGCTGAGAGAAATCATTTTCCAATCCAGTATATGTGTGTAATTCCTTCCCTTGCCCTTAATCTGGAGCAGTGGAAACCAAGGGAATTCGGTTTAATATAACGAACTAAATCAAGTTCTTAATTACAGAATTAGGAAAGATTTTAACATAATTTAAGGTTCCTTCATCATATTTCTTGCCAAGTTGGAAAGTGGAAAGTCCGTAGTGTAAGGAGTGATTTCTATTAGCTGCTTTTTCCTGAGTAATTCATCGATTCACAAACCAAAGTCACTGTCAGATTTTACAAACCAGAGAAAAATAATTGTTATGACATTTAAAATACAAACATTGATATAGAGAATTTTAAATCTTCTTTTTTGAGACAGTCTCACTCTGTCAACTTGTGTAGAGTACTGTGCCATCCTAGCTCACAGCAACCTCAAACTATTGGGTTCAAATGATCCTCTTGACTCAGCCTCCCGAGTAGCTATAGCAGTCCGCCTCACTGCCTGGCTAGTTTGTAGAGATGGGTCTTGCTCTTGCTCAGGCTGGTCTTGAACTCCTGAGCTCAAGTGATCCACCCACCTTGGCCTCCCAGAGTGCTAGACATACAGGCCTGAGCCACCACGCCTGGCCTTGGGAATTTTAAATCCTTTCCCCTCCTGCTGCCTTCTCAAAGCCTGTTCACTGTCCTAACAAGGACAACTTGTTTGCAAGGTTTAGACAGATGATGCTTTGACAATGTTGCTCCTTCTGGGGTTCTCTGAGGGGAAGAGGCTGTACCAACCATATTCACCGGAGGAATAATCTTCCCAAAAGTACATTTTGACACCCATGCCAGCCCCATTCTAATACTTCATCCTTCTCCTTATAAAAGGTAATGCCTTGCTCAGCACCTGTGGCTCAAGTAGCTAAGGCACCAGCCACATATTCCTAAATTGGCAGGTTCGAATCCAGCCTGGGCCCGCCAAACAACAATTACGGTGCAACCAAAAAATAGCCAGGTGTTGTGGTGGGTGCCTGTAATCCCAGCTACTTGGAAGGCGGAGGCAAGAGACTCACTTGAGCCCAGGAGTTGGAGGTTGCTGTGAGCTGTCATGCAACAGCACTCTACCTAGGGAGATAGCTTGAGGCTCTGTCTTGGAAAAAAAAAAAGGTAACGCCTGTTTGATACACATGTTACCTTTCACGTCACATGGATTAAGTGACTTCTACATATCACGTCCCATTATAGGACTTCTCCATGAACCAGAAAAAAATGTGGCATTGTTAACCAGACTTGTTAATTCTCATAACACCAGGAGAATATAATTGCTTTATCATATGAGGCTATGAAGATAGCCCATGTCACCACGGTATGAATGTGCTTTGGTTGTGGAATTTGGTGGGTGACTCACGTTATCACAGCAGGGTACCGAAATAGGATTGATAAACTGAGAAAGAGAAGAAATAATCAGTGAATGATAAGCAAGTACGTGGCTTAAAAGCATTCCGCGAGTTCCATTCGTCAGAACTCTTATTTATATTGTTTTGCTGCTCACTTACAACTTTGAAAGGGTTTTTCTCTTAATTAGGTCCACGATTTCTCAAAAGTGTGCACTTCATTGTTATGTGACTTACAAGGGGGTTCGGAATCAGTTGCACTCCTGATTTTTAAGTAATCCTGAAAACACTGCTTCTTAGTATTGTACAGGATGTGGCCTTTATTTAGGGAGAATGCTTCATGGGTACTGTTTGCCACAATTCGAAATTACTAGTTCATTATTATAATGGACTTTCTCATCTTCTCAGCCAATGAAGGAATATGCAAGGTCAGACAATTATATTCGTGAACTCATCCTGAAAAAAGTGCCGCATGAGTATCACCGTGGTCCCCTTTGAAGTACTGCCCTTGGGGAGTTATGCACCAATGCATAACCAAGGGTGCCTTGTGCACCCTTCAGAGCAATTTTTCTGGTTAGGCCGTCAGAGCTGTGGCCATGTGGGCTCTGACAATTAAGTTTGCAAACTCGACCTGGGAAAATTGCTTTGGAGGGTGGACTGGGTGCTGGTGTCAGTGTATAGCTCCCCAAGAGGAGTGCTTCAAAGGTGACCCTAGTAATATCCAGCAGTGAGGAATGCAGTTTCTAGGGCGAGTTCTTAAACTTTGTTGTCTGATCTCATATACATTTGTATCGTTAAAAACTGTGAACAGAATGAAACAGCATACTTGGAATCTATCAAATACACTATGTGATTTCTTGTCAAGTTATAATTTTAACTTACAGGATATTGTAAGAAGGTTATTTTTTATAAAATATTATGTTTGGTAGCAGAAAAATGTGATGTTCGATAAAAAGATAAAGAAAGGTAAAAATTTTATTTTTTATGGAAATAGGATTCCTAAATAATAATATGGCCTCTGTTTCAATTCTAGATGATCTTATGCTTTAAAATTAGAATTAGACTTTAAAAGTTCATGATTCTATGGGAGATCTGTATTTTTTATGGACTGGGGAGAATCTTAGTGAAGGCCTGAGTCCTCTCCATTGTTTTTCCGCTCAGTAGTTTTATGATACAAACTAAGCATGTTAGCATTTCTTTACAGTTAACTGATCTGTGTTGGTTCAGTGTAAGGTGAATATCAAAGTAAAATTCACCACAAAGATCTAAAACTAATACAAAAGAAAAAGAAAGCAAATCCTTGGTAAGACATACTGCAGCCCGTCAAGGATCATGAACTGTTAACATTTCTAATTTTTGGAAACCTAGTTTCGGAATCCAATTTTAGATTTCCAGCTTAGTTCTTAAAAACTTTGCTTATACTGCTCTGTGACAATCGAGGTTATTTCTTTTCTTTTCTTTTAGAGACAGAGTCTCACTCTGCTGCCCTCAGTAGAGTGCAGTGACATTACAGCTCATAGCAACCTCTTGGGCTGAGGCAATTCTCTTGCCTCAGCCTCCCAAGCAGCCAGTACTACAGGCACCCACCACGATGCCTGGCTATCTTTTTTTTTGTTGCAGTTTGGCCGGGGCCAGGTTTGAACCCGCCACCCTTGGCACATGGGGCCAGCACCCCACTCACTAAGCACAGGCGCCACCTGCAATCAAGGTTATTTCTTTGCCCAAGTGCATTATAATAAAATATCATAAGAAAGTTTTATTTCTAGCATGAATAATAAATCCTTCGAGAGATGCTGTTCAAACTTATATTCCACCTGACATTTTGAAAATTCTCAATCTTTATCAATACCAGTGAGTGTCAGATAATTTGATGAGTACTTGATTAGTATTAAAAAAGAACTTAATGGTCTTTTAAAAATGGGAGTGGGCCTTAACTAAGTCATTGATATTGGATAAATCACCCAGTATCTCTGAGAGTCCATTTCCTAATCTCTGGGTTTGAAATGATGATGATATGGTTCCTCTGAGCCCCATGGATCAAAATATATGAAATCTTTAAAAAACAATAAAGGGCGGCTCAGCGCCCGTAGCTCAGTGAGTAGTGTGCCAGCCACATACACTGAGGCTGGTGGGTTTGAGTCTGGCCCGGGCCTGCTAAACAACA
>NW_003852414.1:15064651-15069911 GCF_000181295.1 Otolemur garnettii | reverse complement strand
CAAGAGAATCACTTAAGCCCAAGAGTTTGAGGTTGCTGTGAGCTGTGATGCCACAGCACTCTAACAAGTGCAACATAGTGAGACTCTGTCTCAAATAATAATAATAATGATAGTAAAGGGCTGTATGATAATGAAGCAATAATTATCTGAGAAACACACGTGAAATCTTTAGAATCTTCTCCCTCTTGATCTGGGCCCTTAAACTGCTTGCCTGAGAGAGATCTGATCTCTCTTGGGAGGAGTCTCCTCGTTGAGGTCCCATGAAAACTTCCCATTGCTCCTGATCCCAAGTCATAATCCATCCTTTACTCCTTCACCCCCTCCACCACCTTGCTCTGGCCTTGAAGACGTCAGAAGGCTCTTGGAGGAGTCCTGGGCAAAGCAAAATAGCAACCTGATCTAAGACAGTTATTGTAGGGCCGGATGGTGTCATGGAGTGGTCAACTGGGTTGGCTGTAGCTGAGGGCACAAAGGCCGAAGGCTGAAAGGAAGCCGAGGTTATTTGGGTTGAGCTGTGTTTTGGAGTTACTATCTTGCTCTGTGTTTGCTCTTGGATTACCGCTGGGAGGGTGGGAGTAGCCATCTTTAGAAGAGTTTGAGGACTCCATGAGGCTGTGGTCCCAAGAGCAGGAGAATGAGACTGCCTCACAAGAAGTGAGACTGTGCAAACAGTGGGGAGATGGCTTTTCTGGTCCTGAAAACAAGTCCAGTCTCTGCATAGTCTATGCATGGGTTGACAGGGTTCAGAGAATTAAAATACAACACAACCATAGATCCCTATGTGTATGTTTTTCTTAAGAAGCTGGGTAAGCATCCCCAATCCGGAAGTCTGAGATGCTTCAAAATCCGAAACTTTTTGAGCACTAACACAAGATACATAGTGATAACTTGGTTTTCTGGTGGTTTAGTGAACATAAACTTTGTTTCATGCACAAAATTGTTTTTAAAATATTGGATACAGTTACCATTTGGCTGTGTGTATCCAATGTACATAAAACATAAATGCATTTCCCATTTAGACTTGAGTCCCGTCACCCAAATATCTCACGATGTGAATGCAAATATTCCAAAATTCAAAGCCATTGAAAACCTAAACCACTTCTGGTCCCAAGGATTTTGGGTAAGGGGCATTCAACCTGTGCGGTGTTTCAGGGGGCTTAACGAAGTACTTTTAATACCTCTTGTTATTTGAGCTTTCTCGATTTTTGGGTGCCGGATAAGGAAGTTATTTTTATTTATTTCTTTATTTTGTTTTTTGGCCAGGGCTGGGTTTGAACCCACTGCCTCCGGCATATATGGGGCCAGCGCCTTATGCCTTTGAGCCACAGGCGGCGCCCAGGAAATTATTTTTTATAACCCCTACTTATAGTTCTCTTCTAGGTATAAACCAAGTTAGAAAAAAATGTCATTATTAAAAAATAAAGGCCAATCTAGTGTCCTTCTGAAAAACTGGTGATTCCATATATAACTAACCATTTAGTGTTAATTTTATAAAGACTTTATTCTTGGGATAAAAAATGACATCACATGAGTGATGATGACCCTTGGGTAAATGGAGCGAGCCTTTTCTTTTTCCGTAATGCTACAGCGAAGCCTCTGCCGAAGCCCAGAGCGCTTGTTACTATGAAGGAGTTATCTGCCATGAGCCGGCTAATGAGGCTCCCCGAGTTTGATGGGATTTTTCTTTCTCCCCGGTAATGTCTGAGTCAGCTAACACACAGGTAAAATATGCAAAAACTAAAACGAGATTTCTGGAAGGTTTTCACAAGGGTCACTTGACCGGGGCGCAGGCTCCCCGTGGCTGTTGCCCTCCTCGAGGTCTTGGGGGACCTGGATCCCTGCTGCCCAGGCGCTGATACAGCCCCACACCTGTACTGTCCCTTGTATATCTTGATTCTTTTCAAGGTTAGAGATGCTGCTGGAACACCAGGGGTGCCAGCTCAGGCTAGGCCACTGCCTCCGCTATTTCCTGCCACGTGGGTCCCTCACACACACCCCAGCAGCACCTGGGTGCTGAGGGTCATGCTAACTCCAGGCACCTGCACCCCATCCATGCACCTCTCCTTCACCGAACCTCACTAACTAAATGGGTTTTTTTCAATTTCTCCAATGAGCTAACTCTTTCTGTCTTCATGGTCTTGCTGGGGTTTTGTTTCTATTTTTAGTTTTGGATGTTTTTGCCTGGAATGTTCTTCCTTGCCCTGTCCTCGGATCTGGCTAAACCATGATTCTGCGGAAAGGTTTTCCCGGACTCCCCTGTCACAGCACCCAGTTTATTTACCTGGTGCAAATAAAATGATTGAACGTAGTTGTTGTCCAGATCAGCAGTTTACATTTCCATCAGCCGCGGGTTCTGTTAACAGACGTACTTCCTCAGGCTTCCTTTCTGATCCTGTCTGTTACTACAAACAGCTGACACACCCAATTTTAAAAACCTCGAAATTTGGACCTACGTGAATAAAAAGTTAGGTTAAATTAATTTATTCTTAAGTCATATGTACTTCAATTTTTGGTGGCTCTGGCATAACCTTGCTGGAAGACACAGTGGAGTAGGTGACAGGGATGGGGCCACTGTCCCTGCAGATTACAGGGGTGTGCCTCCCAAAGACAGGAGGGAACAATTCTCACTAAAGTTCCCAACAAAGTACAGTCTTCCATTGAGTTACCCAGTACTTTCATTTCTAGAAAGTTCAGTATAGTTTACAACTATGCAAAAATACTTCGTGCATAAGTGCGAAATAGAGTTGGATTCCAGGTCTAGGCCATTTTCTAAGTGCATTTTTTCACCTACTTGAATTTCAGCAGGATAGTCAAAGGTTGGGAGGGGTGCACACCCATTTCATAATTATATAAAATTGTTGTGTACAGCACAGGGCAGTTATATTCTTAGTCACTGCTGACAAATAGTCTATTGTGCCCCTCCATTGTTGAAACAACCAAAAATGTAGCAATACATTTCTGGAACATTTTTGGGGGAGTCCACCAGTCTAGACCATAAGCTCCACTGAGGACGAGAGCCATAGCAGAGAACCTTCGGCATTTAGTCTGGCACATTATCATAGCAGTGCATGGCAGATGTTTAAGGAGGGAACCAAAGAATGAATGAAAAAAAATCCACAGAGACAGGGAAACACACTCATTCATTCAATTATTAAATGTTAATGGACAGCCAGGCATGGTGGCTCATACCTGTAATCCCAGTATTCCACGAGGCTAAGAAGGGAGGATCACTTGAGGTCAAAAGTTGGAGACTCTCTTAGTGAGACCTCATCTCTACAACAATGAAAAATATTAATCAGGTGCAGTGGTGAGCTCCTGTAATCATAGCTACTTGGGAGGCTGAGGCAGGAGGATCACTTTGAGGCCAGGAATTTGAGGCTGCAGTGAGCTATGGTCTTCACACTGTACTCCAGCTTGGTGACAGAGAGAGACCCTGTGTCCTCAAAACTAAAAAGTTTTACTGAGCAACTACTATGTGCAGGTGCTATTCTCGGATCTAGGAACCAAACAGTGATTGACACATTCCTTCTCTAATGAGCTTGCGTTCTCTATCCATGAAACTACTTTTAATTGAAATGTAACACTTCGTTTCTCTAGAAAGGTGTCAGGGGATTGTCATTGTGGTTTGCTGAGTTTCTTTATTTCAGAATACCTGTATAAAGTGAACCCAGTAGATTATGATAGACAAAGCTGGCTTGGTAATCAAAAGCAGTGGAAGGAGCTGCAGTTTCCTTCTTTTTTAATCTTCTAAATTATTTAGGGACCTCATGTGTGGTCATAACCTTAAACTGAAAATAGCCAGTGTACCCTGGGAAGTCTGTCTCCCTGACCTCCCTCCTGTCCCCCCAGATAGATTTGGTTTCAAATGATGTTAGTAATAGCCTCCTTAAACTGGTATGTTGACCGCCCATAGCTCTTGAATTTTCGTCATTATTCTCCGGATTTTTCTGACATTACGGGGGACTTTTATGCTTTTCACAGTGAGTGAGTGAAGAGTCCCAGCTTGTAAATTTCAGTCTCCAGCACAAAGAGAAAAACTAAATTGTTCTGTATTCAAGCTATGCCATAAATACAGGAACATGATACTGTACTGGGGGTAAAAACGGGGCAGGAACACGGAGGGAGCCAAGGTCACACAGAACAGGCTCTCAGGGAAGATCTATTCCTTAATCACGTGCTGAAGAGTCAGCATGGTGAACACATGGCAACGAACACCGATACCCATCAGTCAAACCTCTGAAATAGGTGGTGGTTTCTCTTGTATCAAAGAGGAAACTTAGGCAAGAAGAGTATTGTTTTGGGACTAACATTTACCGTGTGTTTCTAAGCCCTCATTTATTGCTGGTAGGAGTCCTGTCAGGTAGATCTACTATTTTCACTTTATAGAGAAGGAAATTGAGGCACAGAACTTTAAGGGATGACTTTGATCACAGATCTAAGAGTGTCCTCTTAAACTACAAGGCTGCTTTCATCTGGGTGTCAGACTAGGCACCTGCTGAATGCACAGCTGGCAAGGAGCAGAGCAGGGGTGTCTGATTTCAAAATCCATGCAGTTTCCATGCTGGCGGGGCTGCAAAACTGAGGATATTCCCTACTAGTGACAGGAAGAATGAAACGAGAATGCCTTTCTAACTGTCAAAGCCAAGGTTATTGTCCACAGTTCTAATCCCATCTGGCTTTTCTATGACTCATTCCTCCTTCTCCCCCTTCTGCTTTTCTTGCTGTTTACTCCCCTGAGCCTGACTTCTCATTCTTGGCTGATTTCTTCCCGTTGCCCCGTCTGCTAAATGCACGTGCTCAGACTGGCCCAGGGGCTCATACCTGTAATCCTAGCACTTGGCAAGGCCGAGGTAGGAGGAACTTGGAAGTTTGAGAACAGCCAGAGCAAGATAGTGAGATCTTGTCTATAGAAAAAATTTTAAAAATGGCTGGATGTGGTGTTGCATACCTATAGTCCTAGCTCCTCAGGAGGCTGAGGTGCTAGGATCGTGTGGGCCCAGGAGTTTCTGGCACCAGTGCACCAACCTAGGTAATAGATTGAAACCTTCTCTCAAGGCCAGGCATAGTGGCTCATGCCTGTAATCCTAGCACTCTGGGAGGCTGAGGTGGGTGGGCTGCCTGAGTAAGAGCAAGACCTCATCTCTAAAAAATAGCCGGTGTTGGGCGGTGCCTGTGGCTCAAAAGGTTAGGATACTGGTCCCATATGCCAGAGGTGGTGGGTTCAAACCCAGCCCTGGCCAAAAACTGCAAAAAAAAAAAA
>NW_003852414.1:15062593-15064631 GCF_000181295.1 Otolemur garnettii | reverse complement strand
AAAAAAAAAAAAGAAAAGAATAGCCAGGCATTGTGGCAGGCGCCTGTAGTCCCAGCTACTTGGGAGGCTGAGACAAGAATCACTTAAGCCCAAGAGTTTGAGGTTGCTGTGAGCTGTGATGCCCTAGCACTCTATAAAGGGTGAAAAAGTGAGACTGTCTTAAAAAAAAAAAATCTGTCTCAAAAAAACCAAACAAGCCGCTCCAAATACTTGTGAAATAATAGATTTTCAAGGCCATAAAGTATAAAAAGTCCCTTAAAATGTGGCTATCAAAAATTCATCAAGAATGTTAACCAAAACATTTTTTCATTATTTTTTTTAATTTTTAATTATTACGGGTACATATGGTTGCGTATTTTTGTAGGGTATGTGTGATATTTGATACAGGAATACAATGCGAATTAATTAAATCGGGTAATTGGGGTGTCCATCACTTGGGACGTTTATCATTTCTTTGTGTTAGGAACATTCCAGTTCCGCTTTTTCGTTATTTTAGAGTCTACCCCAGCCTGTTGATGATGGGCACTTTGCTGTGCTATCAAATGGTGTTGATTGTAACTAACTAACTACATTTTTGTCCCCCTAACCGCCCCCACCTCATCCCTCCATTCCTGCTTTTGGGCATCGTTCTAATCTCTATCCCCATGAGATCAATTGCTCTTTTAATATTGAGGTCCCACGTGTGAGTGGGAACATTGTAAAACAAAATCTTTTTTTTTTTTTTTTGAGACAGAGTCTCACTTTGTTGCCCTTGGTGGAGTACCATGGCATCACAGCTCACAGCAACCTCAAACTCTTGGGTTTAAGAGATCCTCTTGCCTCAGTTTTTCATTTTTAGTAGAGACGGGGTCTCTTGCTTTGGCTGCTCTTGAACTCGTGAGCTCAAGCAGTCCACCCGCCTCAGCCTCCCAGGATGCTGGGATTACAGGCATGAATCACTGTGCCCAGCTAAACAAAATCCTTATTAAGTGAATTCATAAACTCTTCAATGAAGACCATTGACCAACCCATTCCCTCACTTGGAGGCTCCTAATTGGCCTGCTGTCAACAGGGTAGATGGCCCGGGTTCACCTTTTCAGATCTAATACCTGTGATTTTCATGCAAATTTTTTCTTTATTAATTTTTGGCCACTACTAGGGAGATCTACTCACTTGAGGATGGCTGGTACCCAGTGACCTCAGCTTTCTCGCTAGGCCTGCATCCAATCCTCTCCCTCCGTGAGGCCTTCCCTGCTCCCTGGGGGAGTCTCCTCCTCTGATCCCCGGTAACATTCCATGTTTGCCAGGCTGGTAGTTTAAAGACATGCCTGGATCGTACTTTCAGAGAGTGTGCACCTTCTGAAGTTCGGTGTGAGCCTTTAGTACCTTGAATTCCTTTCAACCTTCTAGAAGTTCAAAGCTAGTGTTTAATAGCATTTTGAAAAAAGACATGACCGGACAGTGTGATATGGTTGACAAAAGCAAGTATTTGAGCCAGGGATTCTGAATCATATCTTTGCCTAATGTATCCTGGTAGCTGTGTGATGTTAGGGTATGGCACCTACCATCTCTGTTTTCTTTCTTTCTTTTTTTTTTTTTTTTTTGGAAATACTAATGCCAATCAAAAAGGTCCAGTTTACAGACAAATAATTTTGGGGAAAGTGGATTTATAACATAAACTGCTATAAAAATGTTAATCCCAGCAGTATTATAATATATATATATTTTGAGACAGTGTCTCAAGCTGCCGCCCTGGTTAGAGTACCATAGCATCATAGCTCACAACAACCTCCAACTTGGGCTCAAGAGATCCTCTGGCCTTAGTATTTTTCTTTTAGTAGAGACAGGGGTCTTGCTTTTGCTCAAGCTGGTCTCAAACTCATGAGCTCAAGCAATCCACCGGCCTTAGCCTCCTAGAGTGCTAGATGACAGGCTTGAGTCACCACGCCCGGCCCAGCAGTCTTACTTTTTTTTTTTTTTTTTTTTTTTTTGAGACAGAGCCTCAAGCTGTCCCCCTGGGCAGAGTGCCGTGGCATTACAGCTCACAGCAACCTCCAAC
>NW_003852414.1:15043919-15062444 GCF_000181295.1 Otolemur garnettii | reverse complement strand
GGCGCCTTAGCCGGTTGAGCTATAGGCGCCGAGCCAGCAGTCTTACTTTTAATGCTGCTTGAAGAGTGGGGACACCAGTGAAGTTCAGTCATCGTCTGGTCTTCTGTCCTCTTTCTCCGTCTCTCAGCCTACTCACTGCCCGCCTCCTGTGTCTCTCTGGCCACTCTGACTGCCTTTGTCTCTGGTGTATCTTCCTTGTATATCTGACTCCTTTCCCGGCTTTACATTCCTTTCTTCTTAGTTCCCGATTTCCTCCTTTCTATCAAAGCCCATTTCACGCAAAGTCTTTCTTCATTATTCTTTAACTTGTTATTACAGATGATAGGGTTTGAAAATGATGGGAGAGTAAAGACTTTTCCTAAAATCCTGAAGTCTACAATTTCTCTTGCTTTTAACATACCATGTTTTTTTTAGCAAGCGCTATTTTATTGATGTGCACAGAATTTTGCAATGTCAGAGGTAGAAAAAGCTGTAGAAATTCATCTCCTACGATTCACTTGGGTTGGGGAGGAAAGCAAATACTCAGAGAAGTGAAAGGCCTTGCCCTGGACCTCGAGGTTAATTACCGATGGAGCTGAGAGTTAAGGCTGCTTCCGGAGTTCCCAGCCCGCCATCTAGCTGATTGGCTTTGGGTGAGTTATTTAACCTCTCTGGCTTTGAGGTTCTCATCAGAATACGAGAAGACCAGAAAGCTTTAAGGCATCTTTTTAATTCTCGATCTTCCTTCATCCACATTTAGCAACTAGTTGATGGCCAATTATTTTACAAGTTCAAGGTGATTTGAACTGCTGCCCTTGGTTTTCCTTCATGGTTTTTTCCAAATGCCAACCAGGGTTGGGTTCCTTTTGCGCCTTGCTCTATTCCAATCTATACAGCCTCTTAAGCTAGTCCAGTGTTTGGTTAAATTACTTCTAATTAAAACACAGTAACTTCCTTGGCAGAAATCCTGTCCTTGTTTGACGAGGATGTTGGGCAAGGTTTTTGTTATCATTTTTCTAAAAGGTAGGAAGAAAATTAAATATGTTGGTGAAATATTTTCTCTGGATCACAGTGTTGAGACAGAACTGTGCAATTTTCTTAGCATATACTACCCGAAAGTTGGCAAAAGAACCATGTTATTCTGTCTTCATTGGAGGCTCGGTGTGGTATTAACCAATCCTAAATCTCTTTGTATGTCTGCCCACACAAATTATTCACAAGTTGAAGCAAAGACTCAGAAAGAAAAGCAACGTATAAAAGCATCATTATTGATGATGAAAGAATCTTTCAATTTGCTTGTCAAGATGTGAAATTCAGGAGGTTATTAAATCCTCTAGCTTTTCACCAACCAACACTCAAATTACCTTTAAATCCTTAGGAAAATCTTTCTACTCATTTAAATGGGAACTGAATGTCGGTTGGTGTTTTTGTTTTTGTTTTTTCCTCTCCATGTCTAAGTCTGGGTCAAGTGATTAAAACACTTAACAGAAACTTGACTGAATGTCCCCAGCCCAGCTCTCTCTTTGATTTAGTTTGTTTCTAGAAGTCAACTAATATATTACATCAAAAACTGATTTTTCTTTTTTCTGGATGTGGAATTTCCACTCAATTTGTAGACCATCATTTCCTGAAGTGCTTGTAAATAGTTTCGTTTTTTTTTTTTTTTAATTTGGTCTTTCAGTGTCTGAGAGCCTATTTTAAGAGCATTGCCAAGCGTGGGAAACTAATATCCCTGTATTCCCGCTGTGGACGGAGCTTCACTGTGGTAATGCACTTCAGCGTCCTAGGAAAGGCCTTTTTAATGCACACTCTGAGAATCGAGTTTGACGTGTAGGAAGCATGTGCTGCCATGGCAGTGAGTCTTCTTAAGTGGTAAGAAACTGATTCTCAGTGACAGCTAGCATTTTTCATCAGTTTCTTTAATCATTTCCAAGTTTGTTTCTAAACTTTCCACTCAAGTGCTTGCTTGAGTCACTAACTGCAGTATAAAACAAATACTGTTTCTGAAGGGCTGGAATAAATGTCAACATACTGGGGGACAAAGTTTGAGATTAGCATACGCATTTTGTAACTTTATTACATGTTGTATTTAGGGCTACTTTTGTACTTGAACTTGGATTTCAATTTTCAGCATCTTAAAACATCTTCTGGAAGGGTATGGTTAAAAGTCCTTATGAGTATAACTATAGGCAATTAAAAAAATACCTTGATTCTTCAGTGAAATAATATCTGTTAAATATGGCTGTAAGCAATTGAATTGAGAACTTTTATATGTTATTAAAACTTTCTTTAGGTCATTTGTAAATAGTGAACTGTTAGTGAAATTTCACTTTGAGGACTGCTTCTCTTAAATGTTAAAGAAAGTATCTGAGTTAAGAATAAATAACTAGGATTTGACTTTTTTGTTTTTGTTATTGTTTTTTTTTAGACAGAGTCTGACTTTGTTGCCCTCAGTAGTTGGCATCATAGCTCACAGCAACCTCAAACTAACTGGGCTCAAACAATCCTCTTGTCTCAGCCTCCCAAGTGGCAAGGACTCAGTTGCCTGCCACAGTACCCACCTAATTTCTTTACTTTTAGTAGAGACAGAGTCTGTCTCTTGCTCACTCTGGTCTTGAACTCCTGCCTCAGCCTCCTAGAGTGCTGGGATTACAGGTGTGAGCCACGTCACCTGGCTTAACATTGTTTTTAATCCATAAAACTATGTAAAATTCACAGTAATGACTGCACAGAGCAAAAAAGGGGCAATAAGTGTTGTCACTTGCTTCTTATATGCAAATAAAAGATGAAGTTAAACTTAAGAGTTATGGACATATTTTTTAGATTGTAAACGGTAATTTTAAACTATATATATATTTTGAAATATATCCAATTCAAATTCTATAATCATATTTCTGATTCTTTAATACCTTGATGAATTGAGGTGGTAATTTGATGTGATTTTATAAAGATTTATAAGCTCTAAGTTAGGTTAATAATAAACTATTAAGAAATAGAGCTATGGCCTTGGCACCCATAGCTCAGTGGTTAGGGCGCCAGCCACATTGATTGGGGCTGGCAGGTTCGAACCCCACCTGGCCTCCTAAACAACAATGACAACTGCAACACCAACAACAAAAAACAGCCAGGCACTGTGGTGGGCGGCTGTAGTCCCAGCTATTTGGGAGGCTGACACAAGAGAATTGCTTAAGCCTAAGAGTTTGAGGTTGCTGTGAGCTATGATGCCACAGCACTCTACAGGGGGCAACATAGTGAGACTCTGTCTCAAGAACAAAAAGAAAGAAAGAAGGAAAGAAATAGACCTATATTAAAGAATACATTTTGACTGTCTGGTCACATTCCACTAAAAACAAAATCCCATTTTTAGGTCTGTTTGGGACTTTAACAGAATGAGATGATTTCACTTCTTTGTCGTATGGTCAGAAGGAAAAAAAAAATTCTTGAAAAACAACTGAGCTCTCTAATCATACCAAGTTGAAATCCCCCCAAACGGTTTGCTATTTAATTTGGTTTCTTTATTTCAACTGTTAAAGTGAGGTTATGGTCCATAACCTGTATGTCATTCGGTATGAGAGTTGAAGGTTTTTAATATAAATTTCAAAATGGCCTTTTCTACTAATACGGCCATTATTCTTTTAAGGCACATTTTTGCCTCTTGTTCTTTGCCCCTGGGTCACTGTCAAAACGAACAGAAACTTTTAAGAGGAGGCTACGACTCCATCTGAAAGTTCTCAGGAACTTAAAGTGGTTGCAAAGTTATAACTTTTCAGAATAACATAAAGAAAACTTAGACTAGATAAATAATGCAGAAATGCATCCAACCTCACAGTCCAAGCCTGGCTGGCTCTTTGAATGGTCTGTATCGCTTGTGGCTCACGCAGAATTTTCCAGCTATTTAAGAGTTGCGTTTAAGCATATGCTACCCAACAGGAAGATGTATTTTGAGGAATGGTGTTAGAGACAGCGTGTCTAAATATGAGTTCCAGGTTTTTCTTATTTTTCTTAATAATGAATGTAAATGTATACAGAAGTGATTTCCTAGAATACACCCAAAGGAGTATTTTAGGAATACACATTCATTAATCAGCCCCCATGTGTTTAAAATACACACCTGTTGTATGTGATTATGCATAGAAGATCATTTTTTCCATGAATAATTTTATCTTTTTTACATAATTTGAGAAACCATATGCTCTGTAATGAAGAAAAAATATTTAAAGTATGTAATCATCTTAAACAGTTATACCATGAGTCACTATATTTAAAAAAAAAAAAAAGGTACTGGCCTCAATGTGACAACTGGAACCTAAAGGATTTGGTGTTCATTTGACATCTGAATTAAAAACCTATTAATTTAAGGTGCCTGTGAATTCATTAACCTAGAGCATTCTGGTAATTGAGACTGAGTTTGGAACTTTTCTTGTGTTGAGAATTCAAATGTTTAAAACCCCTGAAAACCAGATCAGCCCCTTTATTGAGGACTCACATTTGAGTGTATATTTATTAAAACTTGGTGTACATAACTATTATAAAAATTGACTCCGGTAATTCTTCCAGGCTTTATAGTAAAATCTGCTGGGATGATACTATTAAATTAAGATTTTTAAGCTATTAGATTAAAAAAATCTTTTGTTTGGGTTTTTTGTTAATCCCAAAGTCCTTTTCGTGTTTTTTTTTTATGTGAGTTTAATATTGTTTGTGCCGCTAACAATTTTTTTGCGATTTGTCGTTGTTACTGAAATGGCCTGTACTTGCTGTAGTCTAAGTAACAGATAGTGGGAAGGGAAGAATCATCGTTTTCTCCTGAGATTATTGATGTGGTCTTAATTTTAGTTTTAACAGGAAACATAAAAATACGGCACCTTTGCAAAGACTATTTAAGAAGTTGTTCATTGCCCTGTTGTATCTTTTTAGAAGCTGGGCCAGTAGTGGAAGTTAAAAGATGGGGAAAAAGTATGTCTCCTTCAGTTTAAAATATAATAAGTGAGCCCACTGGCAAATGAGTCACCAGCCACCCAACCCTGGAAGTGTTCTGTCCTGCTTTGGCATCTTCTAGCTAGCACTGTGCAGTAGAACTTTCTCTGATGATGGAAATACTCTGTCTGTGCTGCCCAGTGGCCCAGTGTGGTAGCCATTGAGCTCTTGAAATGTGGCAACTAAAAAATTGACTATTGATTCATTGATTGATTGTTTGAGATAGACTCTTAGTTTGTCACCCTCAGTAGAGTACCGTGGTGTCATAGCTCACAGCAACCTCAAACTCTTGCCTCAGCCTCCCCAGTAGCTGGGACTATAGGTGTCTGCCACAATACTCGGCTATCTTAGAGACTGGGTTTTGCTCTTGCTCAGGCTGTGAACTCTGTGAGCTCAAGCAGTCCACCTGCCTCGACCTCCCAGAGTGCTAGGATTACAGGCGTAAGCCAAAATGGACTACTGAGTTAAATCGCCACATGAGACTTCTACTTTGCTCCTCAAAATGTGCGCTGTGGGCCTGCAGTTCCTGTATCATCTCCAAACTTGTTAGAAATGTGGATTCTCAGGATCCACCTCAGGCCTTGAAGCAGAATCTGCATTTTAACAAGATGCCCCAGTGATTCATATGCCCATTACTATTTAAAAGTCCCCCTGGAGATGGGGCGAGTCTCCTAGTTAAACTAAGAGCTAACTTGAAATTCCTGTTATTTTTTAGGCACTAAAAAGATAAAGTAATATATGCATATAGAATATAATTTTCAAAGGAGTTTTCATAATGCAACTTTCTCCCAATCTTGGCTATTTAGTTAGCTTTACACATATACACAGACACATACACGTGGGTCCTTACAAAAGTTTTGAGATACACAGAAATCAAGAAGTATAAAATTCACATGGATGGAAACAAATGAAGTCCTCCCAGCAACATGAGAAGCTGAGCAAGCTGAAACTTGCCTGGGTGAATCAGAAAGGACGCTGTCAACTGTGTTTCTTGGAAGTGAAATAATGGACCATAACGTAGTCTCAAAACTTTCGTAGTGACCTACCTATATACATATACAAGTGTGTATATGTATAAAATATCAGCATATAGCTATACATGGATGCGTATTGATAGATGTATATGTGCACACATATGTATATGTTAGTAGCCTCTGCAGGGAGGATTTTTCTTTTCATCTGGTTCTTGGTGATCATCATGAGAAAAGAATTTCAGGACACATCATATAAGCCAAGCAAGTGATTGTTTTTTTTTTTTTTAATTGAAAGTTAAAATTCACTGTCCAAAGAGAGGAGAGTCAGCCTCCACAAAAGAGCAGCTGCACCAGAAGGACGTGGTTTTTGCTCCTTTGACGTCCTACTAATGGAGGGGAGGAATATTCAGGGCTATGGGTTTGGCTTTTACCAAGAATGTGGGTAGGAATTCCTTGAATTGGGCTCCCTTCTGTTTTTATACTATATATGGTTGTCTTGGAACTGTCCTGGTGATTTCAAGGGTGGAGAAATTTGAAGACCACAGTGTAAGTGATCTTATAAATTGCTAGAGTTCATGTCAGGTGACAGAGACAGCCCCAAGCCAGTGGAAGCCAGTTCTCACCTGGGGTTATCAATCACCCCTGCTCTTCTGCCCGAGGGGGGGTTCACTTTAACATTTGCACCCAAATTTCAAGCCTTTGCATCTGGTTTCAGCCTTGTCTCCTGGTCTCCTACACTGACCTATATAAAATCATGTAGTAAACATTCTCATACTTAAATATTTTCTCTATTTTATTCTCCCTTCCGATAGCTTCTATAAAAGAGAATTTCTGAGTGTTTACTTTTAAAAGAGTAATATGTATTCCAACCTTTCATAAAAGGCATACTGATTTAGACTTCTGCCTGTAGTGTTTGAGTTCCAATGTAATATTGACTGTCATTGAAAAAAATGGTTAATTTGGTGGGCAAAATTTTATCTCATTTTAAACATCTACGTATATGTTTTTATTCTTGAGGTCAATTTTTTCATATATTTTAGCCATATTTAATTTTTCTATACTCATGTAACCTTGGATAAGTTATTTCAAGTATCTTACACCTCTGTTTCTTCATCTTAAGTTACTTTGTAAGGTCATGATGAAGGCCAAATTGAGTTAGTCTATTTCACACACTTAGGATGGTCGGTGCTATGAATATTAACTACTATTGTCGTTAGTCCTTGGTGAGTTTCAATTTATGGCTTATGTCCATTTTATTCAGCTGAGCATTTAGAACTCTGTAGACCATGGACATCGCTCTGTTCTTTACATCAAGTTGAGAGAGAAATGAATTTTCCAATGAATGTGGCAGTTATCATTTTTGAAGATGATGGGTAGAAAATAACAGTTGCAGGTGGCACCTGTGGCTCAAAGGGGTAGGGCACAAGCCCCATATGCTGGAGGTGGTGGGTTCAAACCCAGCCCTGGCCAAAAACTGCAAAAAAAAAAAACAGTTGCTTTGGGGGATTATAGTGGAAGCTTCACTGTATACTTTGATGTTTTTATCCTCATTTCGTAGGTTAGAATATAAGGTTCAAAAAGTTGAAGCAAGTGGTCCAAGCTGTGTCTGACCTTTCATCCTCTGTCCTCTTCAGGCTGCTAAGGATTTTTTGCTCATCATCCCTGAATTGTCCTTTTTTGCATTCATCTTGGCATCAGACTTGTACAGCCTGGTGGTTGATGTGCACTCTGGAGCCAGAAGCCCTGACTTTAAAGCCTGGTTCTGTCACTTCCTAGATGGGGACAGTGCCACACATAAGTCACTTGCAAAGCAGGGATGATAATAGCACCTATCTCATGGATTGTCGTGAAGAGTAAGTTAGTTAATACATATGTAGATTATCTTGGGTAGACAACGCTGTTGTGGTCTGCTCACTGCCATCATCATGGTCACCATGGGAAAGGCCTAACTGACACGCTGGGCGGGGGGGGGGGTTGTCTTTTTGTTGACTGGACCCCAAAGGTTCTGAGTGTGCTGAGAAATTTCCTTTCGTTCCTTCTGTGTCACAAAGACTCAAAAATGAATTTCATTAAACAAGTGCACAGCAATGGGGAGGGGCTCAGAGACTGCCCCCACCCATGGTTTGTTTTCATGTGTTCTGTTGTCCCATGTGAACAAATGTACAAAAAGACCATCAGTGGTGAAGGCCCTTGACCCAAGGATGCAAGATGACTCAAAGGTGTGAAATGTAAGGGAGATGGAGTCCCCATTCTGTAGAAACCATGTGGTCTTCATTTCCACCTGGATGCAAGTGGGGTGAAATCAAGAGAGGAATTCCACATGTGGGTTATAGTGGATAGAGGTTTAAAGGGTCGGGGAGGGCAGCAATGGGCAGTGTTCCTATTTCCTGGGAGGGACATGAGTCTGACCCTTCCTGGGCAAGGCAGATATGTTTGGGTAGATACACCTGATTCTATCAAGCAGGGGTCAGTCCCTGCCCTCACTCTTATCATAGGGGTGTAAAGGGAAATTACACAAATTCTGATTTGATTTTTTGCAACAGACTAATCAAGAATCTGTAGTCCCTTGGTCCTCCTGAGCGGATATGTCTTTGTTCTAATTCCTGAATGAAGGAACTCAGTGGTGAGGTCACCATCACCTTCTTCTGGGACTGCCATGACTGCCTCTCTCTTGGAAGCCACTGAGTGCTTCCCTGACAAGCCCACCTTTAACCAAATGTCGGCCCAACCTCGTGGCTCCTGTCCAGAAATATGCTCAGTTCTTCCTGGAGATTTCCACTCTTGAAAATTCAAGCAGCACCCTAGATCCGGTGGATTGGAGAAAAACAAAAACTAGAACTAAACTTTGCTATGAAATGTGAAATCATCGGCAACAGGGTATCACATTTCCCTAAAGACTTGCAGAACTCTCTTCAGCCTGTGCTGTGGGAGATCTTTAAAGAAATCGCTTTTCCCAGGTTTCTGTGATGTGTGACTGAGCAGAAACATGCCCTCTCCACTCATTCATTCATTCATTCGTTCAGCAGGCATTTATTAACCCGTTGTCAGGGGCAAGCACTATGCTGCTTCCTGCCCTTCACTCAGGCTGATTTGTAACTGTTCTATCTTGATTCCAATTCCGTTTCTCCAACACGAGGTTGGACAGTTGCTAAAAACCCTCAAGTTGTTGTGCAACGCTGATAGTGATGATAAGAGCTGCTATTATTTATTGAGTATTTATGGTTAGGCACTATATTCAGTGATTTACATATATTGCCTCTTCAAAACATTTTTTTATTGTTGACAATTTCGACCTGAGGAATCTGAGGTTTCGAGACTTTGAAAAACGTTCCCTAAAAATCTCATAGTTCATCAGTGGTAGACTCAGAATTCAAATGTGGGCCAACCCACTGCAAAATGGAAGTCCTTCATTGCCCTATACTGTTCCTCCCAGGGGGTCATCTCTGCGATTTCTCGGTTTGCTCTCTTGAGCCTCTGAGGTTAGCTGAGATGGGCCTTTAGGTTCTTTGTTAGTCTTTTGTTTTGTTTTGTTTTGATTTAATGAATACAGTGTTAGGATTATTAACTTGGAATGCTGTGTACTCTGACAGGAGTATTCATTTGCTTGGTGTCTACTAATGTCCATTTGTCAATCCATACTTGCCCAAATCTTCTCTTTAAGACTTTCCTGATGGGAATCCTAGCACTCTGGGAGGCTGAGACAGGTGGATTGCTTGAGTTCAGGAGTTCAAAACCAGCTTCAGCAAGAGCAAGACCCCATCTCTAAAAATAGTCTGGTATCATGGCAGGTGCCTGTAGTCCCAGCTACTCAGGAGGCTGAGGCAAGAAGATCACTTGAGGCCAAGAGTTGGAGGTTGCTTGAGCTGTGATGCCACAGCACTCTACCCGGGGCAACAAAGGAAACTCTGTCTCAAAAAAAGAAAGAATAAAAAAAAGACGATGATGTTCAATCTTGAAAGAGTTCAACATTTTCAAGACAAAATTGAGTTGTAGAGACAGAACAAAGTATGAGAGGGAACCTTGAAAAGGAATAGATAGAAATGTAAAAAATATCTAATCCTCAGCCTCCCTGCCTCCCTTCCTCCCCCTCCATATTGCATTATTATGCTGTGTTGATTTAGAGAAAAAGATGTATAATTACCAGGCATATCAGGGTGAGGTGGTGACTGAGAATAGCCAGAACAGCAGAGGGAAAGGAAGCTACGTGGTGACATGAGACCAAAAGTGACGATTTGGCTGAGGTGGAGAGGGCCGCAGAGATCCTTCAGCAAGCCACACTCCCCAGGGCAGTGGGCAGGAACAAAAGGGCCCAACACCATGTGCTGATTCCCAGGGATTCAGGGAGGTAGAGGAGCCTTCAAGGAAAGTGAGCTGAAGAGGGCCAAGGAGAACTGGGGCAAAAGTAGAAAACTAAGATCACCTTCGGAAGGTTGAAAGAAGACGGGATGATCTTGAAATAAGATGGAAGGGAAGCATCTCCTGGGATAAGTATAAATGGGGGACGCGGGTGGCTCGAGGACTGAAACGGAGGCAACACCCAACAAGCCAACAGCAAAGAGTTATAATCTGAATCATCTTTGGAAGTCCCTTCTCACCGAGATAGATTGTCCTTGAGTAGCTTAGCACCTTCAATGATATACTTAGCATTTAATGTCGGCAGCAGAACAGCAAAGCAGCGCTAAGTAACAGGGTCCTTGCAATTTAGCCTCAGAACCCTGGGCGTGGAGTATCGCTTAGCCTTAGAGCTGTAACATCCCGTGGCCAAGACTAATAAGTGTCAGATATAGCTCTTGTTATGCTGCCCTCTAAAGACAGACTACTTTAGGGAAAGCAAAAGGCTGTATCCTAAGATTTAGCCTCTCCGGAGAAATGTCTACTTTCTCTGGTGTTAGAAATGAAAAGATTTAAAAAGAAAAGGGTTGGGAGCTGAGTGTTCCAAAGTATCCTGCTCCCTTTCCTTTTGACCTGCATCACTGCATAAGGGGGAAAGTACGTGTATCTTTATTAGAATAACAGTCATCTCCGTGTGCTAATGGGGATGAGGTCTGCTGTTAAATGCATCAGTTTCTGAGTCCTCTGAGAAGTAAATTGTCCTCCTTAAATTGGGCATTTAGGGCTATGCGTTGGGGAAATGTCAAGCCATTTAAACTAGAAAAAGTGGCTTTTAACTGATGAAGACATCTGTTTTTCTTTAAGTAGTCCTGTTCCTTAAAATTGGGGAATAAAAGAAATATTTGTCACAAAATACTGCTGTCAAGAGTTCTAAAATTCAGTTTTCCTTGGATCCTTGTTGGAGACTTGCAGGAGTCCGCGCCCTGAGTGACATCTCTGCTATTTGTAGGCTTGAGCATGGTGGCTCGCAGGCGTGAGACCTGGACAGTCACTGTCTGAACACTGTCCCCTTGTTGCCCGTGTCTACATTTGAGGCGTGGTTCAATTTTTCCGGTTGTCAATATGCTGAAAACCATCACGAAGTTGCCTCCAAATGCCTTTGACATCGATCTAGGGAACAAAACTATTTTTCATCACTGGAGGAAGTCACGGGATTAAAAACCAACTGTGCAGAGATACCAGTTTAAGGGTAAATAATTTTGATCAGCGGGAGGGGGAGGAAACTTTTTGTGCCACTTCCAAAATTAAACCTTCCCATTACACTTGGAAAAGGGGAATGGGGCGTAAGGCATCATTTGGCATCAGTGCTACCAACATCAGCATCACCGTTGCATGAGCATATAAAAGTTTAAGTTTGGCATGTGACGGAATACAGAGGTTGGCACCATGTATCTGTCAGAGACCAGATAGCAAATATTTTCGGCTCCGAGGCCATATGGTCGCTCCACTGCCAACCACTCAGTTCTGCTACCATCTCGTAAAAGTGGCCATGAAGAATTCATACGTGACAGAGCGTGGCCAGGTTCCAGTAAAAGTTTATTTAGGAACACTGAAATTTGAATTTCATACCATGTTCACATACCCCAAGAGATTCCTCTTCTTTGGGTTTTCAGCTATTTAAAAATGTGAGTATCGTTCTTAGCTCACGATAAGAGTCAACCAGAAAGAGGCAATAGGCCAACTTGAGTCCGTGTCTTTGGCCGAGCACTGATAGGATCTGTGTGGTTAGAATCCTGGAGGTATTTTTTTTTTTTAATACCAGGAAAAGTGTGATGCTTTCTACACAGCTTGGCATGAAATTTGGGGATGTATTACAGATGCTGTTTTGTAGAAAGCTGTTTGTCATTGAGGTTTCTGAAAACCATGCTTGCCAACATCCATGATAACCCTCATTCCTTCAGATGGTGTGTTTCAATGTCTGCCCAGACCTAGGAACTGACTGAAAATGATTATCATGAGATAGACCATGTCCTTGAACTCTTTCTCTTGGCGGCTTAGAAAAGTTATTTACTTTGTGTTAATTATGGTCCATGAACAATCTGCTTCAGCTCCCTGTCTGGAAGGTAGTCACCTTAAGAAAATGATCTAATCAAGAGTTTGGGAGGTGGGGTGCAAACCTCTGGATTTAGAAACTGAGGATGGTGAAATTCCAAGGACACCCAACCAATAATTATAGTAAGCCTCTCCGCAGGCATTAACATAATGTCTGAAATATGTCACTTCTCACATTTGAATTATTATACACAACAAATTATAGCATGTTTGGTGACATGTCAACATTTCGTCAGGACTGAGTGTTAATTGGGTATTTAATGCTAAAATGGTGGTTTACCTAAAATACCACCTGAAGTTCTCAGATTTTTATCCTTCTGTAGCACACACAATGTTTCTTTCTAGATGGAATTGCTTTATACAAAATCTATAATTTACTTGAAAAATCAGAGGTGTAATCAGCTGGGCACAGTGGCTCATGCCTGTAATCCCAGCACTTTGGGAGGCCGAGGAGGGAGGATTGCTTGAGACCAGGAGTTCAAGACCAGCCTAAGAATAGTGAGACTCCATTTCTACAAATAATAGAAAAATTAGCCAGGCATGGTGCTTGGCTCCCAGAAGCTCCAGTAGCTCCCAGTCCCAGCTACTTGGGAGGCTGTGGCAGTGGCAGGAAGATTGCTTATGCCCAGGAGTTTCAGAGTACCGTGAGCTGTGAAAACATCAGTGTATTCTAGCCCAAGGAGCAGAGTGAAATCCTGTCTCAAAAAAAAAAAAAAAAAACATAAAGAAGGATTTCTTCTTTTTCTATTGGCTATAAGATTTGGCATGATCTATTTTTTGAAATTGTCTTCAATTTTTATTTACGAATATTGTCTATTTTTTGAGACTTTGGGGAAAAAAGTGAGTATTCCCAAAAATAATTCTCCTCACTACTTAGAGGCCTTTTGGGGGGAGGTTTGTTTTTTCTCTCTTACTATCTCTTAAGTTTCCAGATTTCCAGTAGCTGGCATTTCATACGGTTTCTTTGTTTTCTTGCTAGAATTTTACCTTTTTATAATTTCTAGTTCAATTGTATCTGGGATTGAGGCAGAACTTTGCTGTAAATTATGAAATACATATTGTTCTTTGTGATCACCTGTAGTCGCTGCTATGATGTGGTTCCCAGAGTCTCACAAATCCCCCAACCCTTTTGAGACTGAAGCCCCCCTTCCCTCAGCTACTGGGACTATTGGTAGTTGGCTGCTCTCTGCTGAGTTCTTCTCTGAAAATTGCCCCTGGATAAAGAGAGTCGTCTCATCCAAGGTTCATCTTTGTGGGGTAGCAGATATCCCCAGACTGGCCATTGCCTCAATTCAGACATCTTTGAGGGGCTTTCCCAACTTTAGAGGTTCATGAAAGGATCAACTGAGACATTTGTTGCGACTTAATAGGGTTCAGCTTCTTGCTCTGTCTGTCCTGCTTCATCCTTCCACTCTCCCTGGTCCTCATCTAGACAGCACTGCCCAGGAAATCCACTTCCTGCTTGTGTATTTCTATCCCCGAGTCTGCTTCCCAGGAAACCTACACTGCATTGTGACCACTGTATGTTATTTAATGTATATAATATTTTGCGTGGAAAATATATTTCATTATCCTTGGACTTGGACATAAAAATTAACTCATGTAAAAAAATTTGTCATTTGCTTTGATGACAAAACATTAAAACAAACCAACGAACAAAAAATTACTAAACTCTACCACGACTCAGTATTAAGAATGTTCCCGAATTAGCCTATTCCCAGTGGAGGGCATTCTGAAAGGGTTTCTCGAAATTGTGAGTTTCAACTTAAAAGGCAAAAAGTTCCTCCCAACTCCCTGGAACAAATCCCAGTCAGGAGCCTGCCCAGCCCAGTTAGGTCCTAGGTGCTGAGGGTGACAGTTCAGAACAGTGCAGGGACAGCCTTGTCTGTCTGTAGCTGGTACACATTATGCTTGTCAATTTACGAGAGAGAATTGCCTGCTGATGTCACTGTTCTGTTTAGATGTCAAGGCTGACTCTGATTTCTCTACCAGAAATCTTGTTTGGGCTTAAGAAAAAGAAAATTATTGCAGTAAACTATTCATAACATAAAGTTTACTGGTTTTTATCATTTTTACATGTATGATTCTGTGGCATCTGACACATTTTCATTCTTATGTAATCATGGCACCATCCATCTCTCAAATTTCATCTTTTTTCCTGGTTGAAATTCTATACCCATGAAATGCTAACTTCCCAATCTCTCTACCCCAGCTCCTGGCAACTATTATTCCACTTTCTTCCTTTGTGAATTTGATTATTCTGGGGACCTCACCTACACGGACTCATATGCTATTTGTCCATTTGTGGCTGGCTTATTTCAGTTTTCACAATGTCGCCAAGGTTCATTAAAAACTCTTCATAAAGTTTTTTTAAAAGTTTAACATTTTTAGTTCTAATTCAGTTAGGTTAAAGCTTCTCTCCCAAGAATCAATAGTGTTGCTAATGCCTTTGAAAATATTTTTTAATGCGGTTTGAATAATAAAGCAACATTTTCATTTAGTTTTTGTCTTTCCAAAAAAAAAAAAAAAAGGTTTTATTGGTTGAAAAATCTTCAACACCATCTAACTAGGAGAACCTGAGTGCATACTTGGTGTGGGGATCAGGAACTATTTTGAAAATGATCCTCCTTTAAATGATTTTTGAAAGACAGTGAGAAGTTATTAATGGGGGACATAAATTTTGGAGGTTATGTTTAGAGAAAGAAGCATCCCAAATTTTCCTAATTTTTCAGATCACTGAAGTCAAGATGAATAGGAAAGGAAATAGCTAATATCCCACCTTGAGAAACCTACTTTTTAGGAAATGCATAAACTTCCCTGCATGCAACCCCAGAGCCATCTTGATTTTGTGTTAATTAGCACCTTTCTTTTATCCAAAGAAAAGCACCCATCATGCCCTCCCTCCCCAGTGGGCTGCCTTCCTTTTCAGACACTCCCAGGATCCTCTCTGAAGAATCAGAGTAGCAGGTGCTGTGTAGGTGAAAAGGAAGTGACATCATCAGCAGAGCTGCTGATACTAACTGCTAGATATACTCTATTTATTTTTAATGGCTGAATAACATGCCATGAATAACATATGATGATACGCAGTGTAATTATTTAACCATTTCTCTGCAGTTATTCAAAGAAACACAAAGAGTGTGCCATACTGAACATTCTTATATAAACATCCTTATATAAATATGTATATTACCTATATACATATGTATGTAGATATCTCGAAATTAAAAGTCCTAGAATCAGAATTGGAATTACAAATCAAGGTAAATTTTCAGTTTGGATAGATTCTACCAAATTGTATGTATAAGGGGCAAGGTTGGAGAGGACCAGAGTGATAGCAAATTAGCTCTGCTTTAATCTTTGCCAAAAACCATCAAAAGTGGCATTTTCTTTCATTTTTCTCATCAGGGCTAAAGTTAATGATTTTCTATATGCTTACAACCATTTTTTTTTTCCTGTGACTATCACTCCCACCCCCACCTCCTTTTTTTTTTTTTTTTTTTTGCTTTTTGCCTATTTTGTCCACTGAGTTGGATTACTTTGCAAAGTCAGGGAGAAGTTATGAACTGGTCTTTTTCATATTGAATTATAAAACCTATTAACCTATGAAAGAAATCGAACTTTTGTCATTTCGTTAAGTATTTCATTGGTTAAGTGTTTTGTCCAAGTTTACTGTTAATACTTTATGATTTTTAATGTTGTGTAGTAAAATGTATAGCTCGTGTGTTTTGGAGCTTTCAGACATCAGTTGGTGAGAGACGTAGGCGCTGTAAGCTACTTGAGGTGAGGGGTAGATCTTGTTTGTCTTTATGTCCTCAGTGCCTGGCTCCTGTAGGGGCTACCTGTTGAAAGGACTGGCACACAATACTGTGAAGAATCATGAAAGCTCACTCCATGTATTTGCCCAGAAAAAGAATCAAGGAATGAATGGCATTACCATAACTTTCCTTTGTAATTAAATGCTTCAACTCATACCTGAAGTACTGAGTTCCAGAAGACACAGCCAGCTGAGGCATCCCAGGGCTTTCCTCTGCTTCACCAAACCCTTGCTCCTTAAACAGGCTAAGATCCTAATGTCCTTCTTGTTGGCCCTTCCATCTTGGAGTGTTGTTCCCTCACCCCTTTCTATGACTGTTTCCCACCACCTCCTTTTTGCCATTTTTTCCACTGAGTTGTTGGGTCTTTTTTGTAAGATGGTAAGATTTATTAATATAGGAGGGACATCAGACTTTTATCGCTGATAACTATTCTGTCCGTCTGAATACGCATTTCCTTTTGGAAGCCTCTTCTGAGTTCTGTCTTCAGCTCCCTTCTACCTTCCCTGCTCCGACACTTGGCCTTTCCCTGACAGTAATTACTGAAACTCACAAATAATGTTTTGTGCTATGACCTGTGTGATGTCTGTCTCCCTGACTAGCCTGGAAAGCCCATTCTGTCTTCTTCCCACATGTGCCCTGGGGTTTGAGATGCACACGTGACCAACACAAGCTTCCAAGTTCATACAGATATTTCATGCCACTGCAGTGAGTCCCCAAGCCACTCCTAATCCTTACCAAATTGCATTCCTACCCAACGGGGCACTTTTTTGCTTTGCTGGATGATGGAACTTTTACCAGCCTTCAAGTCCATTGTACTTAAACTACAGCAGATATTTCCATGCAGTAAAAATAAAATGCTTTCTTGTTTGTGAGAGAAGAGATATTATTAGTATTTGACCCACTGTACATGTCTAATGTTTTGTTAAATGTGCTTAACACAGCCTGGGTTCTCTAATATGAATGTTATATACCAAAGGTACGTTTCTGGCTAATCGAAACATGCTGTCTTTGCTAAACACAGACGTGTATGAACCAGATTGTCTTTAGTTCCCAAGCTGCCTCCTGAAGGTGGGTTCTTGGCTTAAGGGATGCATTAACTATATTAGGGCCCTAGGGTACTTTGCAATGCCTTATTACTAAATGTGCCACACCACTGGCATTTCTCCAGCCAAATCCCCGATGGTGTAGCCTATTTTCAATATTAAATCTCTCTGCACCAAAGTCGTATCTTTCTGGAAGGTTAGGCTTTTAGAGCAGTATATTAATAATTTATCACCAAATTACTGAGTCATTTGGCCTGCTTGCTTACCCATGCTAGTATTGAGAAATTATTTAAGGACTCGTATGAGAGAAGCACCATCTCTTACGTGGAAACTGAAATAGTTATTTTTATACGGTTTCCACAGAGAAATGTAATACTTCAGAATAATAACACTTTTAAGTACTCTTAACTCTTGTTTCTTACCCGACATAATTCCGTCAGCAATCTTTACTTTGTTTTAGTGTTTTTGATGTGTAGAAAGAGGCTTTCAGGAGACCAAGTCTTTGCCTTCTTTGCCCCCAGGGAAAATATTATCTAGGTCAAATCAACCAATTGGAGAAAATATGTTTACAATATTAAAAATTTTGTTAGACATTTAATTTAGAAGAATAAAGAACTTTTTTTTTTTTTTTGAGTTTTACTTTGTCACCCTTGGTTGAGTGCCATGGCATCCTAGCTCACAGCAACCTCAATCTCTTGGGCTCAAGCGATCCTCTTGCCTCAGTTTCCCTAGCAATTGGGACTACAAGTGCCCGCCACAACACCCAGCTATTTTTTAGAGACAGAGTCTGAATCTTGCTCATGGAAGAACTCATGAGCTCAGGCGATCTACCCACCTCAGCCTCCCAAAATGCAGGGATTCTTGGGAGTGGTTTTCTTCACAAAATGGTAACATTACAGAGAAAATTTAATTTACTAATGTTTGTGGATCGATAGTTCATTGCCACCTGGGAGAACTCACCTTGAAAAGCAAGAGCCCCACCTTGTTTCCTTGTTTTTCCGTTCAAGAAAAGGCCTGGCCCTTTTAACATGACCTTCATTTACTAGTAAACAGCCAATTAAGATGGGCAGTGCCTGTGGCTCAGTGAGTAGGGTGCTGGCCCCATATACCGAGGGTGGCAGGTTCGAACCCAGCCCCAGCCAAACTGCAACAAAAAAATAGCTGGGCGTTGTGGCAGGTACCTGTAGTCCCAGCTACTCGGGAGGCTGAGGCAAGAGAATCACCTAAGCTCAGGAGCTGGAGGTTGCTGTGAGCTGTGATGCCACTGTACTCTACTGAGGGTGACAAAGTGAA
>NW_003852414.1:15030221-15043899 GCF_000181295.1 Otolemur garnettii | reverse complement strand
AAAAAAAAAAAAAAAGCCAATTAGGATGTTCCAGAATTTTATTCCGTTGTACTCCTTTGAAATGCGTTACCCAAAATTACTTGAAGAAGTATCTTCCTCTTGCACTGGCTTGAGATTTAAAACATTCTGTTTTACTACAAATTGTATGTGTGGTCACACTTTTTGCTGTAAACTTGAACTTCGTGTGCATGAGAAGTTAATAGTCGGTAAACATTCTAACACTATGCCACGTTTCCAATGTGTTTTCGACCATCTGTAAGAAAGTTTCCAAGAGCATTCCTGCTAGTAGCTCCGCGTTAGTATACTTACAAAGGGGAGAATTAGCCTGGGAAATATTTACAGGACTTGCCTTTGGCCATGCAGTGAGTCACTGGCAGTTTTAAGACTGGAACTTTTAAGTTCCTGGAATGAAGAAGTGGAATTAATAGGAAAGGAGGCTTCACAGAAGATGAGCTGTGATCATATTTTCGAAATACAAAGTCTCTTTTCAATTCCTTGGAAGAAGGATGCTATATAAATTCTCAGCATAATGATCTGGGTTTCTGGAGTGGCTGGCTTGTTAGGAGATAATGCTTAGTTAATCAACTGACCTATAGTTGACATTTGCGCTAAGTTAGTGAACTTGGCATTTGTTGGGGTTTATGATAGAACATAAATATAAATTAATGTAATATAAATAAATATAAATATAAATTATAAATATTTATTGTCCATTCACTATGAAAAGGTGGATTTCTGGTTTTCTTTATTTATTAAGGAATAGATATGAGCACTTTTTGAAATACTTGAGAATATTTTGAAATGTTTAAGAATGAAATGAAAACCCCCCTCCATTAAAGGGAGAAAGCTTTAAGATATAGAACATGAAGGAGCCCAGGCTCTCTGTCAACCCTTTCAATACATGTTTATAGAGCATGCTTTCTTGTTATTTTTTGGCCGGGGCTGGGTTTGAACCCACCACCTCCGGCATATGGGGCTGGCGCCTTTTGAGCCACAGGCGCCACCCCTAGAGCATGCCTTCTATGCCTGGATCGTTCTAGCCACTTGGACTATATGAGTAAATGAAACAAACAAAAAACTTGGCTCTCGTGGGTGTTATATTCTAGTCCTGTGGTCCCCAACCGCCAGGCCGTGGAACAGTGTCTGTCCATGGAGTGAGCAGAGCTTTATCTGTGTGTACAGCCGCTCCCCGTCACTGGCATTGCCACCTGAGCTCCGCCCCCTGTCAGAAGGCAGTGCTGTTAGATTCTCATAGGAGGGCAAACCCTGCTGTAACCTGCCTGTCAGGGATCTAGGCTGTGCACTCCTCATGAGAACCTAATGCCTGATGATCGCGGTGGGCTGAGGTGGTGGTGATAGCAGTGGGGAGCAGCCGCAAGGACGGATGAGCATTAGCACAGAGGTTTGACTGCATAGACTATAAGAAATGAGTTGCTTGTGGACTCACATCAAAACCATCCCTCCATCCATGAAAAAAAAAGTTGACGTTTATGAAACTTCTCCCTAGTGCCAAAAAGGTTGGCGACCACTGTCTAGTGGAGGGAGACAGACAATAAACAACATAGTAAGTAAATTTTATGGCAGAAGTGAAGGCATGATTTATATTAAAAAAAAAAGTTAGAACAGGGTACATGAGATAGCAAATACTACAGGGTGGTAAAGATTGCGATTTTAAATAGGGTGGTTGCAGACGACCTACTGAGAAGGCGGCCTTTGGAGGAAAGACTTAGAGAAGGTGATGGAGTGAGTAGCATAGAAAGCTGTAGCTGATGACTTACAAATTGCAAATGCTCCTCTAGGGGAGCAGCACGCCTTGTGCCTGTGAGGAAGACCCAGGAGGTCCATGAGGTCGGAACAGAAAGAAGGCGGAGGTCAGGTGGCTGGAGAGGGTGTCGAAGGTGAGAGGAGGAGCAGGTCCTAGCAAAGAGGACTTATGAGGAGCAGCCAGTGGGGTGAGAAAAAGCCCGAGATAGCACAAAAGTCAAGTTGAGAAATGGGACGGGAAGTGATCAGCTCTGCCAGCTGCTACTGACGGGTTATGATGGGTGGGGGGAAGGAATTATGGGGTGGAACCTTGGAGAGATTACTGACGACTTGGAGCAATTTCAGCAGAATGGCGGGAATAAGTTTAGGAGAGAACTGGAAGAGAAGAATTGGAGTGAATACAGGCAGCCTTTTTAGCCAACTTTTCCTGTGATGGAGAGCAAAGAAATGGGTGGGGGCTAGTGGAGAAAATGGAGCCAAGGGAATGTTTTCTTGGGGGGAGAGAAATAATAGCACGTGTGTACGCAGATTGGCAGGAATCAGGAGAAAGCCTGAGCGTGATGGTGTCCACACACAGGTTCTAGCAGTATCTAGACCCAGCATGGATTTCTATACCCAAAATACCCCACATCAAATTTATTCACCCCTATTGAATTCAGTTTTCTTCAGCAGTGTATTGAGATCGTCCAACTTTCCCAGGTCACTGTATTTCTGTGGCCTACCTGTTTCCATTCTCATAAAATGAAAGGTGAAGTTCTTCATAAGGAATTATATATGGTAGCATGAAAAATTCTTATTATCTTTCACCATCAATAAATATATATATATTAATTTTTTTTTTATTTTAGAGCATTATTGGGGCACAAAAGAGATACACGTTTTTGGTTACATGGCCAGCTTTTGTAATGCTCGAGCCAGGGCTGTCAGTGTGCCCATCACCCACACGGTGGTCATCCTACCAGTTATTTAGATTTTCTCCCCCCACCCCTTTATTTCCATTGAGTTTCACTTCCCTCTGTGCACACGTGTGCTCATTAGCTCCAATTAATAATGAACACATGTGGTGTTTGTTTTGCCATCCTTTAGATACTTCTTTTAGGATAATAGTTTCTAGTTCCATCCGAATTATTGCCAAAGGCAACATCCTTCTTCGTGGCTGAATAGTATTCCCTGGCCTATGTATAGTATTCCCATACCTATGATGCTCTTTGTAAACCCACTCGTGAATGGATGGGCACTTAGGTTGGGTGTTGCAATGACCATTGGAGTGCAGGTGTCCTGTTGATACAATGACTTTGGGTAAATACTAGTGGGATTGCTGGATCCGACGACAGGTCTGCTTTCAGTTCTTTGAGGAATCTACACACCATTTTCCATAGACGTTGTGCTCATTTGCACTCCCCCCAGCAGCGAATGAGCATTCCTTTGTTTCTGCATTCCTGCCGGCATCTATTGTTTGTGGACTTTTTAATTAAAGCCATTCTAACTGGGATAAGGTGACATCTCATTGTGGTTTTATTTTGCATTTCCCTGATGATGAGTGATGTTGAATTACAAATATATATGAAAGGCCTAGAAAACTCCCCCAAGACACACATACACACGTACACAATGTTGTAATTAGGAAGGAAAAATTATTTAGCCCATGCATGAAATCCAAAACTCTGTATCAAAATTTGCCACGTAGTTTTAACTTTGTCAAAATGATTCCATTTAACAATAGCAAATGTTACGAACCCTGGACAGAAGCTTTTCTATGGGCTATGAACAGCCATCAGGCCCTCACTATAAGGAGTAATTTGATGATGATACTGTTTAGATGTTAAATATGGGAGTCGTGACTCTGAACTTTATACCTGCCATTTATACTTTCTAATAATTTCAGCTTCAGAGGTGAAAACTAGCAATTGGTTCTTTCCAACTGAAAGAAGGTGCTGGAACTCCAGCCAGCCTCAGGCAGCATGAGCTGCCGACACGGCTACTGAGGGCCAGCTTGCCAGAGTTAGAGTCATGTTCAGAGAAGACAGAAAAATTAGTTTCATGATTCCCATTGTTTACCTATTCTGCTTTCCTACTTTCCATGAAAAGTGTGCTTCACCACTTTGAGAGACTTTGAAGTGAGGAAAATTTCAGTGTAGCGGCCAGGTATCTAAATTCTTCCTTCCACAGACCGGTCTATGACATCAGTGAATGTGAAATGATCTGCATTTCGGCGGATTTTGTTCCATGTGCATTGTGCCTTCTGGAATGATCCTATTTGAAAATGTATGAAGATGTGCGTGAGGGGAGAGGGAGTGGCCAGAGGATGCCAAGGTGTTAGCAAAGGTGGAGCTCAGGATTTGAGTCATCATCTTGTTTGGGGATAACTAGAAAGGGCTGTCCATGTGACAGCAGGCAGAAACATCAGTTGCATGTCAGGGTTGGCTCTGCCTTTTGATTGTATGAGCTGATGCATTCATGGGACTTGAATTGTGCTAAAAGTTAACTCCATCCACTGTTGGCTTCCTAACGTTGGTCAGGTCACTTCTGTGTGTCTCCGTGTCCTCCTCAGCTAAAATGAAGCTCATTAGAGATGAAATTAGATAATTCTGTGAAATCAGCCCAGGGCCTAACACAAAGTGAGCACTCATTCACTATCAGCAATCCTTACTATCATTGCTGTACATAGCGTACTCTTAATAAATTGATTGTCTGAATTATTGGTGTAATGTAGAACAATCACAGAAACATATTCTGAATAGCCTCTTAGAGAGCTGGGGCTGCAAGGAAGAAAACTCAGGAACTCTGTTTAAATCTCAGAACACATGAGATTTCCAGTAATGTGAAGTTTACTGACCACAACTTCAATGTGACTCTTAATTAAATAAATCAAACATGTGGAAGGAATCGTCTTGTGAGGCTACACTATACATAGGTAGGGCGAGAGAAAAAGAGAGTAGGGGTTGAGGGAGGGAGAGAGAAAGAGGAAGCTTAAATAAGTCAACAAAGGTAGTGTGTTACCTATATTGACTCACTTCACTTGCTCAAACATGCTAAATATTTCTTGTCTATAAATGTATGTTATTCCTTATGCCAAATGTCTCTTTTCTCAATGCATTCCAAGACTGACTTTTTTCTTTTATCCTTTGAGCTTCAGCTTGGTGTCATCTCAGACCCTAACTATAAAAATAAGATCCATGTTACCGTCATTTCACTATCCGGGTCTATTTTATGTCTCTGAGGGTAATTGTCTGCTACCTTTAAAAAAAAAAAATCAGTGTCCTTCACTAAAACAGTAAGCTCCATGATAGAAGGGTTGCTTTAATCTTTTTTCAGTTATATGTTCAGCACTTAGCTTACAGTTGTAACACAAAGTTTCAGAGCATAAACATTCAGTAATTGTATGTGATTTTTGCCTTTTTGTGGATTTCATCATGTGTGGGGGGATTTACTCTTCATTAGTAAATTCCATAGCTATACAAAACTTATAGATAGATGCTCTCTGTTCTCTTGAGAAAATTGAAGCTAACAGTTTAGCTTTTACATCATCATAAAAGTATCCCCCAAGGATGACCTTGCAAGGATTTATTACCATCACCTCGGCGACTGTTTTGACATGAAGCCCAATGATAGGCCAATCACATTTGACGTCTTTAGCGTGTACATTTGCATATGCAAACTAAAGGGTACAATATTTATGGAAATGTGCTTCCTCTCAGCATCCTGGGTCATTTATTAATTTTTTAGAGTTAGGATTCTCTCATTATCCATACGTGGTTTATGGTTTTGTTTATGAAGAAGGCAATAAAACGGGGGGATAACTCCGATTTCTTCCATTTCGATGGCTTCACAGAACAAAAGTTCATTCTTGTAAGCTGTGAAAAGAGATAGGACAATATGAAAAATGAAGGAATTGTTACCACCCCCCCCCCCCCCCCCCCCCCCGCCAATAGACAATACAAGATACAACCCTTTCCACTTGGTCCTTGTCCTTAAAAGTCTACCCCATTGTTTTAATGTTATTTTAAAAGATGTGGGTATAACCAGTGGGCAATGGAATATCTGTCCCATGGCAGGTTTGGAGAAAGTAATTGAAGTCAAATTTGCCTTTGTGTTGGCCTAGTCCTATGCAGGAAGAGGTGCTTTGAAGTCTCGAGGATGTTCTTGAGATACGGCTTTGTCTAGAATCAAGGTGCCCTTGAGATACCATGAGAAATTGATGTTGCACTAGACCAGTATTTTTCAACCTTTTTTTAATCTCACGGCACACTTGAACCTATGGTTAAACTTTGCAGCACGCTTAAATTATGTTGATCAAAAAAAAAAAAAGAGTAAAAGAAAGAATATACTTACTGTGCTTTGAACTTCTTTCAAAAATAATTTAATTAATGGTCTTTAAAATTTTTTGTGGCACACTAGTTGAAAATCACTGCTGTGGAGCATTGCTTTAGCCTTGGTATGTATGAAGATTTCCTACAGAAATAGATGTCACAGTTTGGGATCCAAAATGCTTTTCAAATAGGCTTACGTCTTTGTATCTTTTGTGTTAACCTGGATGGAGATGAAACACATTCTTCTTAGTAAAGTATCATAAGAATGGAGAAACAAGAATCCAATGTCCGCAAAACTAATATGAAGCCAGAAGAAAATCTAATACATGCCCACATAAGAGAAAAACTCAATTCAAAGTGGGGGGCGGGAGAACAGGGAGAGGAGAGGAAGAAGGGGGATGGGAATGGACGTGCTCCCACTTAATGGGTACCATGTTGGGATGTATGGCTCACCTCTTGGGGGCAGGACATAATTATAAGAGGAACTTCAGCTAACACATGCAAACATTGTAACCTAATTCTTTATACCCTCAAATTAACCTGAAACAATAAAAAAAAAAAGCTGACAACTCAATCTTTCCAGATTTCAATAAGAAAATACAGGAATGTTCAGGAAAACTGATGTTGGAATTACATGTGATTATACGTAGTGGAGCATGGCTTTTAAAAAAATGTACATACAAATAAAAATGTGCTAAAGGAAAAGGGAGTGCAAATATTTGACATAAAGCAGAAAAAAAAATTAAAGAGCAGATAAAAGCATCAGGTCATCTGATCAGATGAAAGATTCCTCTGAAAGCAAAGAACACATATTCCGAGTGTGAGGATAAACTATTGGGATCTGAGGTGCAAGGCACATTCTAGAATCGTCGTACCATTAGGAGTGCAAATATTAAGTGATAAAAAAGGAAATATGGGTAGCTGAAAATGGGATGTACCTACAAGGGCAAATGCCGCAGCAGACCGGCTAATCACATTACAGGCAGGTAGAGATCAAGGGTACATCCTGTAATGAACCTATTCTGGAGTTATAAAAGCGACTGCCAGCTGTTCCTGATTGAAAACTACTTGAGGCACAATGACCCAGAAAATCCATATGGTACCAAAGGCAAACGCTTAATTAGATGTATCACTTCTAACTGCAGAAATCCACACTCCCAGACGGAAGTAGATTAATTATAAGGCGTATGTCAGGAGTGTGACTTTCAAAAATGCAACCCCTTTGGCGACTGAAACATGCTACTATTGGATGGGGTGGGATAATTTTTTTTTTTGCCCTCTCTTTTGACACCGGGGACATATAACTTCTATAATGAACAGTATTTTCAAGTATATGCTATTAGAGCTGCAAGAAATCAGAGTGATCGGGCTCCTGCCACAAGCTAAAGATCCAGTCATCCTCTCACATCCGAAATGATAAAACAGTCAAGGCTGAGTAAGTTGCACATGTTCAAAAGATCATTGCCAAAAGTCAACAAAGATTTTTTTTTTTTAATAAGGATTTTTTTTTTTTTTTTTTTTTTGCAGTTTTTGGTTGAGGCTGGGTTTGAACCTGCCACCTCCAGCATATGGGGCTCGCACTCTACTCCTTTGAGCCACAGGTGCCACCCTGAGACTTTTTCTTTTTAAAAAGTTTAAGTGTTTAAACTTGGGAACGAGTCTCGAAATGACTATGCAAGGCAAAAGCTACATCTGATTAGTAGCAAAGGACTTTTAAGATCTTGTTTCAAAGGGAATGAGATCACACAAAATTGATGTGTGTCTTATGCCGTCTCTCTCAGCCTGTCACTATAGCGTTCTTGAGGATGGAAACTTTGTATCTTCACTGAGGTGTTAGCTGAACCTTTAGTGGGGTGGTTGGGTTTACAATGTCAAGCCTGGGAACATTGGGGACCAGACAGAGGGTTATAACTGTGCTTCCTACTAATTTTCGGCTGTGCTACCACTGGTTTAAGAAGCCATCTAGAAAAATGAGGAATCCACTACTGTGTGTGTGTCTGGGTTGAAAGACTCATTATTCCCTTTTTTAAAAAAAAAAAAATTAGATCATAACTGTAGATTACTGTATTTATGGGGTACAATGTACTGATTTTATATACAATTTGGAATGTTTAGATCCAACTGGTTAACAGATTCACCTTGCTCATTTAATTGTTGTGTTTAGACATTTATACTCTACCATTAATATATTTGACATGTACAATTGCAATATGCACAGGAAGTAAGGCGGTGGGACCTCATTATTCCCTTGTAAATATTCCTTGAACAAAATGGTTCATTTCTGTCCTCCATACACTTTACACAACAATAAACATCTACTTATTCATTTATGTCATGGTCCTCTCACTTTTATTCTGAAGTCCCTATTCTATGTACTTTTTAGGCTTAGGTTATGTAGATTGCTGTTAGCCCAGATTCTGAGGGCGGGAGGGAGGGAGGAAACTTCTTTTAAAAAATAAACAAAACACCTTTGTTTTCTTGTTTGCATAAGACTTTGCAAAATAATAGCCCACCACATTCAAATAAATGCAGTTTGGAATGCAGCAAGAGAATTTTATGTTTAAGGAATCAGAAAGGGCAGATTTCTTCCTTAGTAAACTTTAAATAAATGTAAGTCATGAGTACAGGAAATTAATAACTTCCTGGTCTGGTTCCTTCTCAAGCCCCCCTTACCTCATCTGCAGGCTGAGGGTAGACTGGGTGATGCTGTGAATTTTATCTCAAGCAAATAATCAACCAAGCTTTGAAATTTCTTCATTAAGCATTGTGGTGACAATTCACACGCTGTGTATGCCACCGGCTTTATTTCCAGTGGTAGTTTCTCAGTTGGAGAAGCGGGTCCCAAGTCATTTGCAGCTCAGTTAAACTCACTGCTTTATAGAGCAGTGATTACATTGATGTCCTTATTAAATGACCAAATCTCTCTCTTGCATCTTATTAGGGAAGTCACAAGCAACCAAGAATGGCATTATCCGCGTATTATGGCCAACGAGCATTATTTGATTTGGGCTGTGCAATATCGCATGTGATATTTATTACCTGTGAATTGCTTTACAGGGACCTAGGATGTACTTTATGAGGCAGGTCATAAAGGGAAGGAGATTATTTGATCAGAAGAATCCACGCTTTGTTTCTGAGAGACTGTCTCATCTGAAACAAAATCTGACGAATACACCGTTGGGTGGGCTAAGACCTTTCCAGCTGTTTACACTTGGGTCGTGAAAGGGCAGTTAGACATAGACTAACAGCGTGATGTGAGCTGCTGCGTAAAAAGGCTACTTATGGAGCATGCCCAGTGCGGGAGGACGGCCTCCTCCCTCTCCTCCCTCCGCCCCCTCCAGATCTCCAAAGATAAGGCTTGAACTTTGCACTCGCAAATGTCACTGGATACGTTTTTGCACTAGTTTTTTTTTTTTTTTTTTTAAGGTTCTCTTACAACTCATTTCCTTTCCCAATGCGAGGGCAAGGAAGAGAATATTTAGGGTATAAGATGCATTAAGTTTAGAACGAGTTGATGCCCATCTTTGAATGCACTTGAAGCGTTCTTTATTTTGAAAGCCATAGAAAGCATTCCAGCGTGTCTTTTCCGCGCCCCCCCTGGAATGGGGAAGTAAGAGTCTCCTCGGATGGGAGTCCTCTGGGGCAGGGCGTGAAAGCCCCGGAGGCAGAAAGGGACGGAGAAGAGGGGCTTGCCCGGAGCATGGATTGGGGGGGAGCTCGGGCTCTCCAGGGCTCAGCGCACACTGGGAACCTGTGCCCCGGGCTGCAGCTGCGGAGGATACAGGCGCCGTCTGGCTCATGAAGGCTACCTGGATCAGGCTTCTGAAAAGAGCCAAGGGCGGGCGGCTGAAGAATTCTGATATCTGTGTAAGCGCAAAGGCTTTCCTTTGAGGGAGACGCTGTTTTTGCTTTTCTGTTGCAGTGAGAGCAGGTGGAGAGGGTGGCTTGACAGAGTTAATCTGATCCTGATTGCAGGAGAGGGAGCTAGGGAGATCGCTATCATTTTCTGTGTGCGTGATTTATTGCCACAGAAGCTATCCCCGAGCAGGTGTATTCTGTAGACAGCTTTAATTGAATCGATGTAAAGGGATTTTAAAATGTGTTGCTGGAAGATGGAGTGAACTGGGCTGCTTGTGTCTTACGTTCTGTGGCAGAAGGTAGCAGGTGTGCAAAAAGGTATAAAAGATTCCTCAAGATTAAAGCAGGAGTCCTGTCAAGGTAGTAACATTTGAGAGAGCAGAAGTTTATACCTCCTTAGACTTTGTTTTCTGTTTTTCTGAGGCTTCCTGTCTTCCTAGTTTTAAATACTTGCTTTAGCAGATAGATTGTTCCCGAAGCTATCCTTGAAACCCATGGGTGCCCTTCAGCCCTGCACTGCACCACTGAGCTGCTTTAATTATAAAGGAACTTGTTCTCGCTTTCAGAAAGGGTAATGTCTGGAATAGGAGGCTTGGGAAGGAATGGTAGCTATGGGGAGACACAGCTGTGCTCCTGCAATCCACAGCATGATTTTCTAGATGGTTTGCTGCAAAAGGGATTCTTTTCTCCTCTTTTCAGGAATGGATAGAACCATTCTGGAAGCTCACTGCCGTGTCGATGAGATACTTCCAAGGCACACATCATAGATGGAATCTATTTTAAAATGTACATTTTCCTCTCCAGGGTTCGGCAGACTCCTACACCAGCCGTCCATCCGACTCAGATGTATCTTTGGAGGAGGACCGGGAGGCAGTGCGCAGAGAAGCTGAGCGGCAGGCCCAGGCACAGTTGGAAAAAGCAAAGGTAAGACTGTGTCTTCTCTGCCACGATTGGGCTTTGCAGGCTGTGCCCTGCAGGTGATGGGCCACCTGTGGGAGTGTCCTCTAAAGCTTAAGTCTGGTCTATCAGAATATTCCCTTGTCTGGTTTAAATGAGAAGTAGAAGCTATTTGCTTCCCTTGGTAGAAAAAGGAAGGGCAGTATATAAGAGTGGTCTTTATGTTTGTGTTGTTTTATGAGCCAAGTAATTGGTTTCTGCTGGTGGATAGCTTACGAGAACACACCCCAAAAGATCCCCGAATGCACAAAGAGGAAAAAATGCATCTAACTGAGATCAAGATAGTTTGCATTATTTTTCCAGTGAATCATATCTCTGTTTAAAAAAGCCAACCTCCTTCAAGCTCATGTGCATGTCCGTAGACTTGAATGATCTTTTCCCCAAATGTTGCTCAGTTGGTGTTGCACGTTATCCTCTTGTTAAAATATTGATTCCATTATGTTTTTCAAACCTAAAGTGAAGAGATAAAGGATTTTATTGATTAAAGTGTGTTTCCTTGGAATATTTTTTGGTCCATCGCATCATAATCAAGTGTATAGCTACAGAGGGAGACTGGAAATCAGATATGGACTATATAATTACAGGTTTTTTCTTAAGCTGTGTTTCATTTCACTAATTGGAGTGATTTGAAGTCTTTTTTTTTTTCCCCATGTAGTCATTTGAACAGCTATTTCTAAAGCATAGACTGTCGTCCCAGTTGAAGGTAGCTTGGCTTATGGGAGACTCTCTAACTTCGAAAATGAACATGTTTTAGTATGGTGGTTGGTTTTCTTTTGAAAAATTACTGCCTCGAAGAAGAGTAGTGCTGGGTTGATCTTGCTGAAAAAATCAGGGTAGCGTTTCTGCTGGCTGTTTCATCTCTGAGATGAGTAAAATCTATGTGTGTTGCTATGGGAATCGTGGTTGGAGATTCTGGTTTGAATGCCTGGATGGCCCTTATGTAATATTCATGACCTCTAGCGCGGCTGCCATAGTAGTTTACTGAGAAACTGCCAGGAGACCTTGACTTCTAAGAAGCAGTATTTTCAAATATCAAAACAATCCTTCCCCCAAAACAGGAGGAAGGGAAATCATCTCCTGGTCCAGCAATCTTAACCACCAGATAGCTCATAAACAGTAATAACAAAGAGGGTTTTGCAACCTTGGAAACTGACAAAGCAAGATGTGGCCTAGTTGCCATCCACTAACTAATACAATGTATCAAAGTCAGCAACTGAAAACATTAGGTGGTTCAAGTTCAATGATGGAGAGCGTTAAATGATACCTGTAGGACTAGTGGAGTTAATTGCTACAAGTTTGCACTGTTGAGAATCTGAATTCTGCATTCGATATTTGACACTGTATATAAAGAAAAGTGAAAACAAAATAACACCTAAAACCTTGTATTCCAAAATAAAAGATTGTTCCACTTGTAACCAGTTGCTATATGTGATTTTCACATAAGAAAATCAAACAGTTTCTCAGATTGGAGTCTCATCATCCCACAACCCAATGTATTTGTTTCTCGAAGTCTTTAGTGACCTGATTGCGTCCCTACCCTGTGCTGTAAGTCACTAGTGGGAAATAATTGTGGTAAAGAACTTTGGAGTATCTCTTAACCTACCATAGATCCAAATGTTGATCCTAAATCAAACCAGGTCCCTATTACTTGTCATACAGCTTTAAAAGTTTGTAGATACGAATGATAGGGACGGTGAAAGAAAATGAGAATTTAAAACAAAGGCAGAATAATTGAAGGCTTCAGCTTAATGAAAATAGTTTGCATTCATTTTTTTTTCTTTAAAATTAGGTCAGTGTCTTAAACCTTTGATGTATTCAAATGAGTTACACGAGGGTAAGAGAGAATTGGGATATGCTTGAAAAGAAGATAGAAATGAGGATTTAATTTTACTTTATACAAAAATGATGATTTGCTCTCAAAGTCCAATATCCTTAAAGAATGCAAACTAGGGACTTGAGAAGTTTGCCAGATCGCATCATAACTTTGTGAGGCCTGTTTAAAAATGGAGACTTATAATATATAAATGCGTGAATTCCTCATTTCACTTCAGTTTGAAACACTTTGTGCATCCATTTTTGAAGAACCAACATTTTCTGCATTTACTCTGTAACCACTGCACTGGCATCCCTTAAGCTGAGACATTACAAGTTGGTGCTTTTGCTCTTCTGCTTTATAGACCACATATAATAAATAAATCTGTGCAAATACCAGGAAGAGACCTCAGCAGTGCTGACAGATCCTGGTCCTGTATAAATGTGAATACATTATTCACTAATTACCTTAATAATAGTTCTACCACATAAGGTAATTGGCAAGTAATTAAAACTAGAGCCACTGCCTTTTGAAATGAAGTGACCTACAAAAGATTATGTAATGAGGTCTTCACTGTCCCTTTGTTACAGCTTTTCTTAAACTCCTAGACTCTGCAGTGCATAGATTATATATTAATTTTGATGCCAATAAATATCAACTAGCATGTCCTTGCTTTTTAACTTGGTGTTTTCTGATTCCAAATGTGTGTTTTGACCTTGTTCAGTTATGAATGCTTGGCAAATCCTACCTTGTTTTGGTTTGTGCTTGTTGATAATATTTTAAAGACAAAAAATACATTAATTTCACGTATTTGCTTATTTATCTTTTCTTGATAAATAACCTTATTGAGACATAAATCACCCATCTAAAATGCATGATTCTGTGGTGTTCAGTATATCCAGAGTTGTGAAACCATTACTATAATCAATTTTAGAACATTTTCTTTTTGCTTTTTCTGGGTTTTTTTTTTTTTTTT
>NW_003852414.1:15013541-15030088 GCF_000181295.1 Otolemur garnettii | reverse complement strand
CCCCCCCCCCCGCAAGAAATCACAAGCTCACAAGCAATCACTCTCCATTTTCCCCAAACGCCTCAGCCCTAGGAAAGTACTCCTTAACTTTCTGTTTCTGTAGATAATGGAATCATTTCATAGCTGGTCATTTGTGACTGGCTACCTTCCCTTGCGTAATGTTGTCAACATTCATGCATGCTGTAGCATGTGTTCTTTATATGGCTGAATAATATTCCACTGTCTGCATATACAGTGGATATTTATCTATCCATTTATCAATTGCTGAAAATTTGGGTTTCCACCTTTTAGGTTTTGTGAATAGGCTGCTATCAATATGCATTTACACGTTTGTGCAGGGGCGAGTGTTTTATTTTTCGTATGTCTCTACCGAGGAGTGAAATTCTTGTGACCATGTGATCATCTTCTTTTAATTGAAAGAACAATTTTCTTCTTTTCCCCCATCAATCCTCAAAAATGATGCCTTCTATATGCAGAAACTCTTGAGTTACAAAGTGTAGACACAGGAAGATTTGGAGCAGAGATAAGACATTAGTGAGATCTTCTTCGTAGAATGGATCGACATTAAGTTTTAAGCCCATGTTCTCTCATCATTGAGTATCTACTATATTACAGAAATGGTACTTGGCATCATTGGTGGTAGGAGGGACTACAAGGTCATAGCCATAAAGAAGAAACAGATGGGTCTTTTGCTTATAGGAAGTTCTTATTTACTTAGGGAGGAAAATCATGGTAATAAAAAGTAAACTAAAATACTTGGAAGGTAGGGGGAAGATCTGTGAGTACCCAGAAGGAAAAGCTCTTCTCTCTGGCAAGAAAAGAAAACTCCTTCTTGGCAGAGGTGCTGGCCTAAAAGTAGATCTTACAGGGTGGATGGATGAAGTTAACATCTCCTGAAGTACAAAGTGGGGAGTGGAAAATGCCTTCTAGGCCCTGAGGATACTATGTATTTAAAGGCCCATATAAGTAAAGGCTTAAGAACCTTCCAGAGATGGAATAGTTTCTTAACATCTTGCCATCTTGAAAGTATCTTCATTCTACTTTCACATTTAATTAATAGTTTGGCTGGGTATAAAAGAGTGAAAACCGTTTTGCTTCAGATTTGCAAAGGTATTACTTTGTGGTCTTCTAACAGCCAGCCCTGCCATTATGATTGCCAATGGCACTCAGTCTTTAAGTGTGACTTTTCTTTTCTTTAATTTTCTGTAATATTTTGAGAACTGTTCTTCCTTTGAAATTTCCACATGGTACACCTTGGTGAGAATATTTTTCTTTATTACCTTTGGCTTCTCATATGTTCATTGCAAAGGGCCAATCACTATAGTTCTATAAATTGTCTTATTTTTTAAATGCAGTCTTTTTTTTTTTTTTTTTTTTTTTGGTAGAGACAGAGTCTCACTTTGTTACCCTCAGCACAGTGCTGTGGCATCACACAGCTCACAGCAACCTCCAGCTATTGGGCTCAGGCGATTCTCTTGCCTCAGCCTCCCAAGTAGCTGTGACTACAGGCACCTGCCACAATGCCTGGCTATTTTTTTGTTGCAGTTTGACCAGGGTTGGATTTGAACCCACCACCCTCAGTATATGGGGCTGACGCCATACTCACTGAGCCACAGGTGCTGCCTGGAAATTGTCTTATTTTTTTCTTCCGCAATATTTCCCCTGTATTTTTTGTGGCTCTCTAGTTAGACACTTACTTGATTAGCAAGCTCCTTTGTAATTGTTTTTCTTTGCTGTCTCTGACTTTTTCTTCTGCATTTTTCTCAACTCATAACCCATCTACTAACATTAGTTTTGTCAAAATTTAAAACTTTCAAGAACTTTCTTCTTTTCTCTTTTTATAGCTTCATTTTTTTTTTATTCCAGGGCTATAATATCTTATATCTCTTAAGGTAATAGTAATATTGTTTTCTGTGAGGTTTTTTTAATATGTGATTTTATTTTTATATACTGGAGACTTTTCATCTGTTTGAGTTTTGATCATCCATTCAAAGGGGAGCGTATTGCAGAGCTGATTAGAAGCACTGGGTGGGATGGCAAAGCTTCCTGCCTGGTGGACTGTCGTTGGGTAACTGGAAAGGACCCTAGATCATAACTGGGAGAGGGGAGGGATTATTTTTTCATCTGTTCAGTGTCCCCAGAGTGGATTCTCCTGATATGCCTGGATATATTGGACTGGTCATGAAGTTTCTGGCAGCTGCTGAGAAATAGTGACTGGACTTTGATCACATAAGATTTAGATCTTAAAATGATTTAATCTTTCTATTTGCTGTATATCAATCACCCTTATTCTTAGCTGTATCTCCAATTATCTCAAATCTCTGAGTCATCCTGTCCAGAGAGTAAACTTTTGGTCTTCTGGAGGTGAGTGGGGAGAGAAAGTAGCCTGGCTCTAGAGACTGAAGCAGGGACTCTAATAAATCTAACTTTCAGTTAGGAAGCCCACTGCAGCCATAGGACTCTGGCAAGAAGGAGGAATTGGAGCTGCCTGGATCTCTGGAGGCAGAAATACGGCTGTGGCTGCAACGGGCTTTCTGCAGCCTGGCTTTTGAGCCCTTCCTTATAGAGCCCTTGTGTTCTAACTCTTCCTACTCTGTTAATTGCTACTTGTTCATTACTTTCTGTTTGGTTTGCCTCTCTTAACTGTTCTTGTTCATTATACCTATGGGTTTAAACTCTTTCTAAAAAAAATATTTTCAGAAGGGAGCATACCATGTCAGATGATGAAGTTGGCAAACTCATCTGAGAAAAAGTGCTCCAGGCTTCATTGCTGAATATCACTCTGGTTACCTTCACCAGCACCGGGGCCACCCTTCAGAGCAGTTTTGGAACTCTTTTTGTGGAATGCCCATCAGAGCTGTCATTGTATGGAAATCTGACAATTCAATTCATGCACTCATCCTAGAAAAAGTGCCACATGCTTCATCGCTGAATTATCAATTTCAAAGTGCTCCCCTGGGGAAGCTATGCACCAATACCTAGTCCACCTTTCAAACCTTTTTTTCTAGGAAGAGTTTGTGAACTTAATTGTCAAACCTCGTAAGATGACAGCTCTGATAGCTATCCCAGAAAAAAGAGTTCCAAAATTGCTTTCAAGGGTAAACGAGGTGCCGGCATCATCGGCGCATAGCCTCCCAAGGAGAGTCCTTCCAAGGTGCCCCTAGGGCTACTCAGCGTTGGGCTGTGTAACGGTGTTTCTGGGAGCAGTTTGCTTAATGATGTTCTGACCTCCTGTGTTCAACCAACCATGTTTTATTCCCCATCTTTCTCAATAAAAATACTATACAAGAGGAAAAAAAATATTTCCCAGTCCATAAATACCCTGTGGATGGGAAGAATCCTACCCAGTTGGAAATATTCCTGAATTAGCCTTTCCAGCAAAAAGAAGACACTCAAATCTGCTTGTGTTTCATCAGCCCAGGGACGCTTTTTTTTTTTTCCAATTTCAAAAAATATTAAATATGTTTAAAAAAATATGTCTTATTGGGAACGTTATGTGGGAGGTAGGTGAGAAGGATATGCGTAGGTCTGGGACACATATGTTCTTAAACCTGCAGAGACGCGGTGGGGGAGAATTCAGAGTCCACGTGGCAGATGTAAAGCTGAAGGGCGACTCATAGGAAAAGAAAAAAATTACATTGAACTGGTAAAAGACAAAGTCCGGGAAGGACAGCTCATCCCAGAAAGCCCAAAGTATGGGAGACATGCTTAGGAGAATATTTTAGGCGTAAGTTACTTTCATAACGCATACTCCGGATGCTGTCTGCTATTTTTGCCTTGAAAAAGTTGTCAGCTCTCCTCTTTGGCTGATGGTAGTTACCTTTCAAGTAGGAGTCGAAAACTGGCTACAAATGTCTAATTTCCAACAGCATGGGTTCGTGTATTGTTCAAACATGCCTTAGCTTAGACCATATTTCTCTGCCTGTAATAAATCAAAAGCACATGGAAGCCCCAGGGACCTGTGCTACGCTTCTGTTTGCCACTGACTCCCCCTTCTGAGTCGCTAGGGACAGTCACACACACTGCTGCCGTCCCTATCCCGTTCACCTCAAGTGTTAGTTGATAATAACAGTTATGACAACAATAATAGCAATGCTTAATGCCTGGTTACTGCCAACTGCAGAAAGATCTGAAAGGCAAACCAGAGCTTTGTGTCTTTGTAACATTTTGAGATCCTTTTGAGCAGGCCTGGTGATACAGAGAGCTTGCAGCATTGATGTTTAAACGATCAGCAAAAGCTTCACTCATCCTCACGGCGTTTGCTCCAAACAAACCGGTCTCAGCTTAGTAGCTTGTAGTTACCATTTTACTTAGGTTACACCTCTCTCCCATGAGGTTGGCCGCTGGCAGGTGAGCTGGTGACCGGCTGATCTGCGATGGCCTTGAGCCTGCATCTGGAGGTTGGCAGCTGTCAGCACCGGTGTCTTGTTCCTGTCTGTGTGTCTCTTATCCTCTAACTGGCGGGTGAGAGCTCATGCCCAGCTCGGTCTCATGGTTTCATAGGGAGAGAACAAGCTCTGACAGGCGATAATCAGATTTCTTTTTGTGTCCTGTTTGTTAATATCGCATTGATCAAAGCAAGTGGCAGGGCGAAGGTCCGTGTGGGAGAGACCTGCCATGGGTTTGACTTCAGCTGGGCCACGTTGCAGCCATTTCCTGCAAGAAATCTGCCACATGCATCTCTTTCCTTCCTTACCTCTTTGGAAGAAGAAATGTCTCCAAGCCTTTTAAAATGAACGGCTCTTTCATCCATTCCACCCGTTTTGTTTTTCCCTTCCTTCTGCTGCCTGCCTACCACCGCAGGCTCTCTCCTCCTCCCTTTGTATTTCTTCCCTCCCCTTACTGTTGAACACCTGGAACCGGATTCCTGCCTCAGTCTGTTTACTCACAGTCTTTGACTTTCTAATCGCCAAGTCCACTGAGCTTTCATTAAACCTCCCCTTGCCTCCCTGCAAAGCTCAACTTGGCTTTTGTCTCCAGTAAGTCAGTTTTATCCTGCAGGTGTGGGGACGACACAAAGCCTGGTTCTCCACCACACTGGAGGGCCTTGTTCTGTCCCTTCTGCTTCAGCTTTTGGCCACCCCCCACCCCCGCCCACATCCCCCACTGAAATGTGGACGTCCATCCAACCACCCCATGCTGAGGTTTTGACCTGCTGTTGTTTGGTGGATTTCAGACGGAATGCTGAATTCTGGAGAGCCCAGGGGGTCTATGGCATTCCCTGGAGCTGCTGCAGAGGCCTGGAGACCCCCAGTGGGTTGTGGCCTGTGCATTGCACCCAGGATTCAGCTAGAGCAGCACTCTCTCCACGCAGTCTGTATAGGGCAGTGGTTCTCAACCTTCCTAATGCCACAGCCCTTTAATATATTTCTTATGGGTCGCAACCCACAGATTGAGAACTGCTCGTATGGGGGACTTTGTGTGCATTATTTCAGTCCAGAGCTTGCTTTAAACTACACTTTAAACCCTCTCCCCCTTCACTCCTCAACCTTCTCCAAGCTTCCAGGGTCACTTGCTGCGGGTGCCTTCAGGGCTGACCTCTCCTTTCAGTGCTGGAATCTCAGCTCTTTCATTTTTTTCATTTGTTTTTTATTCAGCAGGCCCCAGCCTGGGTTGGAACCAGTGCTCTAACCATGTAGCTTGGGCAGCGCTCTTTTCTTATCTCTGTCGGTTCTGCCCCCCATCTAAAAGTGAGTTCCCCGTCTTCACCTTGAAAACTTCCTTCTCGGTATTTTCCACGTCTTTGCACGTTACCTCCATCCTCCCAAGCTTGATGACTTAATCCAGGGGTCGGCAGTTTTTTCTTTAAGGGATCACTTGGGAAATATTTCGGCTTTCTGTAAGCCAGGGGTCTCTGTTATGAAAACTTGGATTTGGTCTGCCGTGGATTGGCTGCCTGACTTTTTCACAAATTACAGACGAAACTCAGTTTTTGTTGTGTGTAGAAAGACACTAAGGCCTGCTTTCTAGCTCTCTGGTGATAATTGGCTGGGCTGGGACGTTTCCAGCACAGGGGACCTGCACGCATGTCCTACCCCAGGCCTCTGTGACGGACCCAGGCAGCCACAGCTCACAGCTCTAGCCATCAGGGAGTTGAGGGTGTAATGAGTAGTTTGTATGAGATGTTATCAAGCCCCCGCCTTTGTTTTCTCTTTAGTTACAAATAGTTGCCATAGGCTGTATTATATTGTCACAGTTGTAGCCGCATTGTCCCTTGCTGGTGAGTGATGTGAGGCAGTGACCTGTCATCATCCTGTGGCTCCAGGTCTGAGTGTGATGACGACGCCGTCACTAGATCTCACGGCGGTCACCGTGGTGGGTCAGATTGCATCCCCATTCATCTCCGTGACCCACGCACGTGTCCTGTCTCCTGAGCTGTGACTTGTGGCTGGGCACTGCACTTGGTACCCACGTGGGTACAGATTTCTGCCTCGGTTATCAAGAGCGATTGAACTCTCTCCCTCCCCTCACAGGCTGTTTTCTGAGCAACACCTGAATATTTTCGGAATAAAATTGCACATGGCTCTCTCTCTCTCTTCATAGTTATATTTATCTTGGCAGTCTACCTATTAAGCAAGTTTTGACTTTCTTATGGGGAAGACTCACATGTTTTAAAAACAGCCTGATTCTCTGCCCAATTCAATGCTCATTTGCATGGGTTTATAGTTTTTATTAATGGAGGTTCTAGAGGGCTGAGAATTGCCCACTTTTAAAACTGCACTCTTATTTAAGAACCCTTATAAGGGCTGTTAACATAATAGAGACCTCTGGTGATTTCAAAACCATAAATGGATTGGGGAAGGATTATTATAAACTTCGCAGCTCAAGCCTTTTTTTTTTTTTCTTGGAGCACTATAACTGAATATCTTTGTTGTATCATTGTAAACACAGCTATAAATACATGATTCTTCCCTTCCTTTTTTCTCTGCCAGATATGAACAGAGAGCAATACAAAGGCTCGTGCAAGGCTTAAAATAATCAATCTCCCTTTCTCTCTCCCTCTCTGTTCTTCTGAGTTTTTGTCCCACCAATGGCTAAATAAAAGATGTTGAAAACTGAAAGAAGGAGAATTTATTTTAATAAGCCAAGATTTGATGAGTGGTATTATTCAGTTGAGCTGGGGGTTCCAGGAGAGGAAACCAAGGATGGATCAGATGTGGTTTCTCCCTTAAAAAGCTCTTGGTCTTATAGCAGACAGGTGGACCTCCATCCTGCTGGTGTGGGGAGGGCTGGCAACCAGAGAAGGGCAGTTTGGATTATAAATGTCCCCACTGTCACATCACTGTCTCTCTGAAGATAGAGCCTGTGCTTCCCAGCCACATGCTTCTTGTTGAGGTTACTAAAGGTGGGGGGGGGGAGTCCAATGAAGGTTTAATTGTGTGTTAAATCTCACTTAATTCTCAATCTATCCTGAAATAACCACGCTGAAGTTTTTTTTTTTTCTTCTCACTTTCTTAAACATTTTTCGGTGCCTAGTTGGGTAGTGCTAAGTATTTCACATTGTTGTGTAACAGATTTCCAGAACTTTTTCATCTCTCAAGACTGAAACTCTGTACCCACCGGATCCACTCCTCATTTCCCCCTCTCTCCAGCTCCGGGGAACAACCGCCATTCTCATTTCTGTCTCCTTAATTTTGATTGCTCTAGCTACTGCAGGTAGGTAAATTCACAACAGCATGTGTCTTTTTTGTGACTGGCCTATCCTGTTCAGAGTAATGTCCTCAGGTGTCTCGTGCTGTCCCGCGTGACAGAATGTCCTTCTGTTTTAAGGCTGAATAATATTCTTTCTGTGTACATCCTGTTTTCCTTTATCCATTCATCTGTCAGTGGACAGTTGGGCTGCTTCCCACTTGAATATGGGGAATGATGCTGTAAAGCAGTGGTCCCCAGCCTTTAGACACCAGGGACCAGTTTCAAGGAATATAATTTTTTCCACCGACAGCAGAGGGTGGGGATTGGTTTTGGGGGGATCTGACAGGAGGTGGAGCTCAGGCAGGGATGCAGGCACTGGAGAGGGGCTGTAAATACAGATGAAGCTTCCCTCGTGAGTTCTCTCCTGCTGGGAGGCCCGGTTCCTAACAGGCCCTAGATCCATACATAGGTCATAGATCCTGTATAGCTCTCGGGGTTTGGAGACTGTAGCTGTAAGGTATTTAATCTTGAATTTTCTTTCAATGGGCCTGTCACACTGATAGTATTCTACCAGCAGACAGTCTAATAATTATCGCTTATGTGTGCACACTGCCTTGGTATTTAACTCCCCGTGATATTATTCTGCTTCTTCCTTGAAATTACTCAGTGAGGAAGGGAGGGCAGGTATAGGTGCCCCATTTTTATGGAAGAGTAAACTGATGGTGGATATTGAAGGATCTTAACCAAGGTCACTGCGCTCGTAAGTGACAGAATTAGGGCAAGGCCCCAGGATTCCTTCTCCAAGGCTCCTGTCCTTACCTTCTTTCACCTGATCCAAGAATCTCTTTTAGAAAGACACAGCTAAGGATGCACTAACCTCGCCTCTGTGTTTCCTACTCTGGAGAGATTAAAGGCAAACATTTTTTTTCCCTTCAACCACGAAAGCCAATATAAGGCAGGGCAGAAAATAATTTTAAAAGGAGAAGCACCACTGCTGTGTATGTTTATGTGTGTGTGTGTGTGTGTGTGTGTGTGTGTGTTTCCTGTTGAGTCCAGACAGAGTTCACAAGCCAAATACTCACTTTTCCCCCATTTTTAAAGTTCAGTGTATGGTCATTGCGGCACTGATTTGAAATAAGTCTGTTTTTACATTTCAGTATGATTTCTTGACTCTAGTAAGGTCTTAGTTAAAGGATCTCCCAGGATGTGTGTGCACAGCTCTGTTCTTAGTTAAATGGTGATACAAATGGAAAGAGCCTAAAACTGTGCAAATTTCTTTTCCTAAAGAGAAATGGGAAAACCATCAAATATTTAGGAAACCCTTAAGGGATTGTATGAAGAATGCTAAGGAAACAGAGTTAAGGTAGGATGAAAGAGAGAAGATTGAACATACAGTGAAATGATTTGAAAAGGGATTTTACTGCCTCTTGCTAAGGGCGAAAAATGAAAAAGATCAATCTCAAAAGTATAGCAACCAAAAATGCGTGGCAGGTGACAGGTGATGGTTGGCTAGAGAGAGATGAGGGTGTGTTACAATGATTAGGAAACTAGTGAGGGTTTTCAACGGAACTTTTGTGGTCTAAATAAGTTCTTTTTAAAAACCAAATCCTGTCTTTAGGAAGGAAAATGAACTGTACAGTTTGCTGTGAATAATTTCTTTTAGGAATTTCCTACTAATAATTCTTTCTGTTGATATTTGTAGGATGAATGCCTAATGCTTTTTTCGTTGAAATGTCAGTTCTGGAATATTTGAGGCCAACATGATGATTATCTTACCTCCCTGGACTGGGCAGGTAGTGTGTTGAACAGGAGCTAAGCAAAAAGGCAGACAGTCTAGACTTTCTTTTTTTTTTTTTTTTTTTTAGAGACAGAGTCTCACTCTGTTGCCCTTGGTAGGGTGCCATGACATTACAATTCACAGCAACCTCCAAGTCCTGGGCTTAGGCGATTCTCTTGCCTCAGCCTCCCGAGTAGCTGGGACTACAGATACCCACCACAACACCTGGCTATTTTTTTGTTGCCATTTGGCAGGGGCTGGGTTTGAACCTACCACCCTTGGTATATGGGGCCAGCGCCCTACTCACTGAGCCCCAGGCACCGCCCAAGACTCTCTTTAACTAGAAAGTCTACACCTTTCTAGTTTCATTCCCTGGATTTTAAACAGCTAACTATTCCTTTATCATCTTAGAGGAACTACAGTCATCTCTGAATGAAATATTTATGGGCCCCATTGTAACCTAACATTTGAGTCTACATTCCTTACAGAGGAGAGTTAAGTTACAAGTTCATTTACAAGGTGAACTCGGGCAGAATTAAAGAAGATCTTTGGTTATGACTATCAGATCAGACATAATACTATTTGGTCCTCCTCTGAGCCTACAACAGCTTGCCTAATTCTCAGTATAGCACAAGTTTAGTCTAGAGCATAGGTAGTGGTGGAGACACAAAATGCTATGTAGAAGTCCTTTGAATACTTCAAAATTTCCATGTGATTAGTCATGGGTCACCTACCTTGGGTCACCTACCTTGCATGGGTCACCTACCTTGTCATACATGCTAGAGTAGGGGACAGGAAGTAAAATAGTGACTGTATTGTAATGTACAATACTGTTTCATTCAACTGCTCACTTAAAAATGAAAGGGGGGGGGATAGCAGTGAGGGCCCATGGCACACTTGAACCTGTAGTTAAACTTTTGAGGCACACTTAAATTATGTTGCTTGAAAAAAAGAGTAAAAAAAGAACATACTTACTGTGCTTTGAACTCTTTTCAAAAACAATTTAATTAGTAATCTTTAAAGATTTTCACAGCACACCAGTTAAAAATTATTAACCTATGCGCTTATAACCATTTTTTTAATAGAACATAGTTTGACATCCATTTGCGTTTGACCCTATCTATACAGATTTGGGTTCCAGGAAAGAGAAGAACTGAAAAGAGTTTTCTTTTTAATTTTTCTTTTTCTTTTCTTTTTTTTTTTTTTTGAGACAGAGTCTCACTGTGTTGCCCTGGGGAGAGTGCTGTGGGGTTACAGCTCACAGCAACCTCAAACTCTTGATTGAGCTTAAGTGATTGTCTTGCCTCAGCCTCCCAAGTAGCTCCCACAGTGCCCACCACAATGCCCGGTGTTTTTTTTGTTGTAGTTGTCACTGTTGTTTAGCTGGCCCTAGTGGGGTTTGAACCACCACCCTTGGTGTATGTGACTGGCACCCTACTCACTGAGCTACAGGTGCCAAGCCTTTTTTTTTTTTGGCCGGGGCTGGGTTTGAACCTGCCACCTCTGGCCTATGGGACTGGTGCCCTTTTAAGCCACCCTATGGCTTAAGCAATCCTATGTCAGGTGCCACCCCATCTGAGCCTTTTGTTTTAATTTTAAATCAAGATCATGCTTATGCCTCAAAATTTTTCTCTTAAATATATGAGGACTTAAAGTTTGCCAAACATGAACCATTTGTTTTTAATAGCATGCTTTTGATAAATGTCTTGCTAAAACACAGAAAAAGAGAATGTAATATTTTTTGAGAGCCTTTTGAATAATTTTATTTCTAAAAATTCATATGTGTGTGAAATGTCTTGGTATTAGTAAAGGCCTATCAACTCTTGTTAACTGTGGCCCAAAGAAAGCTATCAAGTTTTTAAGTCAGAAAAACACATACTTTATAATTTCAGCCCCTGAAACAATTTTTTACATTTACCAGAAATACGTTTGCTGTTTCCTTGGCCGAAAATGTTCATTGTGATCTTGCTAATACCATACCCTTTTTTTAAGGATGAAAAGAAAAACAGTGGGTTTTAAAATTTTTTTCTGGATCATGAATGTCTTTGAATATATGACAAAATCTGTGGGCCTTCCTCAGAGAAATGGTTACTTCCTATGCCCATAGTTAGTAGTTACTTTCAGGGTCTTTACAGACCCCTGAAGCTTGGGGTACAAAAAGTACAAGAACCTCTTGGTAATAACCTTGGCCTCCGTCCTGATAGAATGACGGATGCTGGGGTCTGTGGGCTATTGCTCTGAGCATGGGGACTGTTTTCCTGTGCGCTCAGATGCTTGAGGCCATTACCACATGGATTCTGAGAGTTCTGGTTTTAGCTGTAGTGTTTAGTCTAGTGTATAAGTAGTTTGGGCAGCTTATACAATACTCCAAATACTTTCTTGGGCTATAGCTGTTCAGCATGGTCTAGTTTAAACAGTTGTCAGTGATTAGTGTTTTCAGATTTTTTTTTTTTTTAACGGTCTGTGTGTATGAACCTGAGCAAAACCAAAGGATGGTTTGCTCAGCGGACAGTGGGAGATAATCTTTTCTCTGGTTTGGGCTGGCTACGTGCCTGTGCTAGTTTATTAGGCTGAGTTGCTTTATCCTGCATGAACTCCTTTCTCCGTGTTTATCCGTGTTTGGTTTTGTCTAGGTTATCTATTTGATATAGATAACTAGAGCCCCACTTAGCTGTCTGGACGAGATCCTGCCTGGGGGTTCCAGAAAAACAAGGCTCTCTCTTACTAAACTGTCCTTATTCCCTGGATTAAAAAGATGCCTCTGCCATCTTTCTGGCTTCTTGGAAACATAAATGAAATATTAAATGTTTGTAGCAGCAGGACTCTGTTCTGCCCAGAGGTTTCAGATTCCACGGACAGATTCCCTATGACTCAGCAGCTGTGCGCTCTGTCCCCTCACCCCTTTATCTGTCCCCATTGGTCACCTCCCACCCCCACATAGCTTAGACTTTTCTTACAGCCCTCATCACACCATATTGGGTTATTTATTTCTCTACCCAAACATGTACACCTGAGAGCAACTTGGACTAAGACTCGTTCTACTGACACTTGAAATTTAATTCCCACGTAGCGGCATAACAAATAGTCATAGACTAAGTGAGATCACACAATCTGCTGAATGATGGGATGGAATCCTATGTCAGGGGTTACCGCATTTTGCTGTCTCTGTGTTACAGTCACCTGTTTTATGAGGTCACATCTTGTCTCTACAACTCCATGTAACCTCAGGGGAGTTGGGATACATAGTTCCTTTGTATCTCCCTTAATGCCCAAAGTAGTGAGTGATACTGATACTCAGAGTAACCTGGGGTTGCTCCAATGCATTCTTGAGTGAAAAATAATTACTAAGTAGCTTTTGGTGGTGGCAACATGAAGAAGTCTTTTCAGAAAACTTTCTGTTTGGTGTGGTAGGGGGCACAGGCATGGGGTGGAGGAAGATATAACAGGAACCACATCTGAGCTCGGGGAGAAAGAATTGCCCCACCCCAGGCAGCCAGACCCCTGTCCACCAATTGCCAAGACTTTCTATGTCCTGCCATGGGCACAAACAAAGGCCCTGAATTCTTGGCCCATGTGAAATGGGATTATTGTCATTTTTAGAATAATTAGTGGAAAGGAGAGAAAGAGAATTAAGTAGGAGACATAAAGGTATCTAAAATAGATGTCTAAAATACTCCTGTTTGCAGACTGTTGGATCAACCCTTTTAACAGGAATGCAGTGATGGAAATAAAAAGGCAGTTCTATGACCTCGTGATTACTAGAAAGTCTTTTCTCTTTAACGCACTGATGCTGTGTGCTGTCACTGATACGTAACAGTGACATTTTCCTACATGTGTTGACTATACAAATAGATAATGAAAAATGTACTGCAAACCGAACGTCAGCTCGCTTTCTTCAGTTATAGTTTCCAGGGTGTCCATAAAGTTCACGGGCAATGTACTGTCTTAAATGATTTTAAATCGCCCATGAACTTCATGGACACCCTGTGTCTGAAGGAGTATTTGTAACGGTGAGATGAAAATGCTCAGCCACAGTTGAAGACATAGTGTTGCTAACAGCTTTGGAGGCTCCCCCGTTGTCCCTCCCTAAACCGTCTCCCCGATGGAAGGTGATCACGACGCTGAACTTGGTGCTTCCCCCTCTTTGCCTGTTCCCCGTGTATCGTCTTACCACATGCGTTTTATACTCCACACAACATACTGCTGAGGTTTTGTGTTTTGTTTCATTACCTCAGTAGAATAAGATGCTCTTCTGTGACTCGCTCTCTTCACCCAACATGAAATGTGTAAAATTCATCCACGTCCATTCGTGTCACAGTCGTTTATTTCTTTTTATCAATATCTGGTACTTTAGTCAAGGACTTGGCACCATGGCTCTGTCCTCTGCGATGACAAACTGTCCTGCTCCGGAAACATTTGTGCGTGTCTCCTGAGGCCCACGTGTAAGAATTTCTCTAGTGTACATAGGTGGATCATGATGAAAGTTTTGAGACAGACTGTGTTATGGTCCATTATTTTATTTCCAAGAAACACAGTCTGTGACGTCCTTCCTGATCCACCCGTGTAAGTTGCATTTACTGGACTTACTGGGGCTGGAAAGGTTTCATTTATTTCCGTCCATGCGGTTTTTCTGTTTCTTGATTTTTGTGTATCTCAAAACTTATTACCCTTTTTGGGTAGTAAAGTATTGTGTATTTTTTACCTTTATTGGGCAAAGAGATCTCTCTCTTTTTTTTCTTTGCAGTTTTGGCCAGGGCTGGGTTTGAACCCACCACCTCCAGCATATGAGGCCAGCACCCTACTCTTAATTTATCCTCAGACCACCGAGGTAGAAGAGTTTCTTTTGCTCCCTCATTACTTCCGAGATGAATACTTTTCCTATATGTTTTGACCTTTGTTTTTTTCTCTTGTAAAAAGGATGGGCAGGGCCTTGGCCTAATTTTGAATCAAGTGGTCTTTTTCTTTTTCTTTTTTTTTTTTTTTTTTTTGAGACAGAGCCTCAGCCTATCCCCCTGGGTTGAGTGCTGTGGCTTCACAGCTCACAGCAACCTCCAACTCCTGGGCTCAAGCGAGTCTCCTGCCTCTGCCTCCCAAGTAGCTGGGACCACAGGCGCCCACCACAACGCCTGGCTATTTTTTGGTTGCTGTCGTCATTGTTGTTTTGCGGGTCCAGGCTGGATTCGAACCCGCCACCTTAGGTGTATGTGGCTGGTGCCTTAGCCACTTGAGCCACAGGCGCCGAGCCAAGTGGTCTTTTTCTATTAGTATATGGGAGGACTTTATATCATCTGTCCCTTTTTTGTGTGTTGACAAATGGTTTTGCCTTGTAGCTGCTATTAGCAGCCCACATTTACGTAGCATTGTTGATAATAAACCAATCAGATGAGTCATTCCTTTCTGATGCTTTTGGGGGAATTTTGTTTAAGAAATTCTCCTTTACCCTGGCCTCAAAAAGATGTCTTCTACCTTTATGTATAATAGTTTTAAAATTTCGTATTTCTTAATTTTTTAATAAGTCCAGTATTAGGTATTGTATACAGAATGAGATAGGGTTCTGATTTCACCTGGAATACCTATTTGAGCTATTTTTTGAATAACTGGTTCCCTCCCTCTGGTGTGAAGTGTCTGCTTAGTCATGAATCAGTTTTCTACTTAAGAATATGTCTGGTTCTGGATTGCTTTTCTTGGCCAAACTACCTTAATTGCCAGTTTTAAAATAAATATTGATATAAAATATTGACATAACTCTAATATGTCAGTCCATTTTATGCTTCAGGACTGATGGAACTGTTTTGGGACGGTTTTCTTCCATTTAAATTTTAGATACTATGTATCAAGTTCAACAGCAAAAAAAAAAAAAAGAAAAATGAAAAGTAAAAGAAGAAAAGTAAAGGAAAAAGAACATAAAAATACCCTGCTGAGATCTGTTTGCAATTGTAATTTAAGTCTGTGGATCAACTTGGAATAAAATGCCTTTGTCATAATATTGAGTCATCTCATGCATAAATACGAAATCTTGCTCCATTAATTTAGTTCTCGAATATTTTCTAATCTTTTCTATAAAGGTCATGCTAATGCTTTTTAGATTTCTTCCTAGGTGTGCTAACTATTTACTTATTAGACCTTCTTTGTCTCTCTACCGTGAAGTTGTAGTTTCCGTTTACTGGTCCATGGATATGGAGTTGATTTTGTCTGAAAATCTATATCCGTCTTTCTAAACTTATTAAATGTTTATAAATTCTCTGTAGATTCTTTCGTTGTCAGACCTAGATAGGCCAGCCATAGCGTGGGAGCAATGAAAATTATCTGCCTTCTTCTCTGATCCTTTTAAATTTTCTATTTTTTCTTTCCATCAGACACCACTGGCTAGAAGCCAGGCTCTCAACAACAGTGTTGGTGATTCTTCATACACTTTTTAAAAGAATGCTGTATTTTTACCATTTGCTGTAATATTTGATATGGGTTTTCTATACACACTTTTTTTTTCAATGAAAAGATCAGCCTGAGTGTGGATAAAGTTGATGGAAACATGGCCCTTAGATCTGCAACCACAATGTAATGTTCTAATTCCTTCTAACACAAAAATTTGACAAAGTCAGGTGTGAGCAGAGTTGGAAACCTTCAGGCCTTTCCTTCAAAAGTGGAAGGAGCATATCATATCCTCATTTGGGTCTCCCAGTCCTAACAGTCAGGAGCACGACACTTCCACAAGGAAGAATGAAAAAGGAAATGTGAGGAATGAAATATCTCTGTTCTTTGTTTTCCTTGAGAATGGAAAGATAGGTGCCCAGTCAGAGAAGAAGCATCTGCCTTTTCTTTAAAGACAAAGTGTCCCTTTGTCACCTTCATAGAGCACTATGGTGTCACAGCTCACAGCAACATCAAACTCTTGGGCCCAAGAGATCCTCCTGCCTCAGCCTCCCCAGTAGCCAGGACTATAGACTCGTTTTCCTGTTTTTAATACCCGTTTTGAATCAAAGATTAGTCCATCCACAGTAAATGGGGAATTTTTTTTTTTTTTTTTTGAGACGGAGCCTCAAGCTGTCCCCCTGGGTAGAGTGCCATGGCCTCACAGCAACCTCCAACTCCTGGGCTCAAGCGAGTCTCCTGCCTCTGCCTCCCAAGTAGCTGGGACCAC
>NW_003852414.1:15001476-15012946 GCF_000181295.1 Otolemur garnettii | reverse complement strand
AGGAGACTCGCTTGAGCCCAGGAGTTGGAGGTTGCTGTGAGCTGTAATGCCACGGCACTCTGCCCAGGGGGACAGCTTGAGGCTCTGTCTCAAAAAAAATAAATAAATAAATAAATAAAATATGAATAGTTTTATGAACTTTTGAGAAAGAGTCTCAGTACATTTTGGCCAAAACCAATGGGAATCAACCAGTTTGCCTGAGTAGAGATCCTTTGTGAAAGCAGTGATGGAAAATTCAGTAGAGAAGTTTGACAACTTATAAATTATCAGTCTGTTTCTGTAAAGGACAAAGTCTGGGGAATAACTGTACTTGTTCCTCTTAGAATTAGACCTGCCGAATTTGCCTGGTAGCCTCGATTAAGTCAGAAAGTGTATAAGATGGTTCAGGGCAACACATCTCGCCCTTTATAGCTTATGAAGAAATGAGTATGCAAAATCGGTTTCATGCAGAAAATCTATTGATTTATCACAATAAAAAATTTTAAAAGATTGTGCAATCATAAGATGTAAAAAGGGGCAGTTGATAAAATTCAATATCCATAGTTTTTTTGAAAAAATCCAAACTAGAAGTGGAAGAAACCTTTCTTAACATACAATAGGTCTAGAGAATTATTTGCATAAAAATGTATAGATAAAATAGAACCAGAGAGCTATACACACAAATTGTCATTAAAAGAAAATGTAAAGCTCTAGAATTCTACAGTTAATGGATTTGAATCAATAGTTAAATCTACCCACCCAGGAAAAAAAAAAACCCTCCAAACATAATAGGTATAGGGATTTTCCTAGTGAGTTCTAGAAAATATTCACGGTAGAAAGAATCATTGCTAATCAGCTGTGTGAGGAAACTATTGGTATTTAAGGATATTTGGCTTCTTAGAAAATATTAGAGGTACCGGTGATTAACCACTGGGGGCTTAATGGAAACAGAAGTGTACGTTTTTGATGTATGTGAAAGTCTGCCTTAAAGGAAATGTCTTTATGCAAATAGAGACATATTTTATGATAAGAAAGTTTTCTTCCATTTCCAGTTTGAATTTATTCAAAAAATTATGAATTGATACTGAATTTTATTAACTGCCCCTTTTGCATTTTATAAGATGATCATATGAATTTTCTTTAAATTTCTTATTGTGCTAAATTTTCTACATGGAATAGATTTCGCATACTTGGATAAACAGCATTTTTACAATCCTCCGTCCCTTTCTCCCTCCCTTTCTCCCCTTGTTGCTCTGTTTCTCTGGCTAGAGTGGGCTAGAGTTCAGTGGCCTCAGCATAGCTCCTTGTAGCCTCCAAATCCTGGGCTTAGGTGATCCTCCGGCCTCAGCCTCCTGGGTAGCTATGTTCTGATTCCATTTTTCTTCTTCCGTCAGGTACTAATATCATCATTTCTTATACTTTCCTCTATTAATCTTGTAAGTTTGTTACATTTTTATTTAAATCTGATAAGTCTTTCCTGAGTTACATTTTTGCCAGTAAGTTTGTCTTATCTGTTTTTTAACCTTAATATTTTTGTTCTTTATCTTTAAAAAATCTATTTATTTTGATTTATTTTCTAATGCCTTATTTCTTTCAAATTTTTTTTCTGATTAATGTTCTTCTCAGTATTTATTTATTTTTGAGCCAGAGTATCATTCTGTCACCCTGGGTAGAGTGTTGTGGTGTCACAGTAACTCACATCAACCTCAAACTCTTGCGCTCAAGAGATCCTTTTTCCTTAGCCCCTCAAGTAGCTGGGACTACAGGTACCCATCACAACGCCTGGCTAGTTTTTTTCATTTTTAGTAGAGACAGCGTCTTACTCTTGCTCAGGCTGGTCTTGAACTCCTGAGCTCATGCAATCCACCTGCCTTGGCCTCCCAGAGTCCTAGGATTACAGGCATGGCCCACTGAACCCAGGCTGGTTTGTTCTTTACGAATTTCTTTCATAAGAACAGGATTGAGTCTTCTTCCCTGATCCCGCCTACCTCTCTCCTCAATTCCTGCCTCAGCCTTAAAAGTCATGAGGGTGAACTCGGCACCTGTGGCTCAAGTGGCTAAGGTGCCCGCCACATACACCTAAGGTGGCGGGTTCGAATCCAGCCTGGACCCGACAAACAACAATGACAGCTGCAACCAAAAAATAGCTGGGCGTTGTGGCGGGCACCTGTGGTCCCAGCTACTTGGGAGGTGGAGGCAGGAGACTGGCTTGAGCCCAGGAGTTGGAGGTTCCTATGAGCTGTGATGCCACAGCACTCTACCCAGGGGGACAGCTTGAGGCTCTGTCTCAAAAAAAAAAAAAAAAAAGCCAAGTTAGCTTCATTGCAAGAATTGGCAGATACAATAATGAGGTTTAATACCAAGTTATTTCATCTGAATTTTGGTATAACACTATTTTATACTTATTTTCCTAAGAAGTGGAAAATCAAGAAGATGTTTAAAGCAGGTCACGTTAGCCAAAATAATAGGGAACAATTAACTATGTTCTGTATGTAAGTAGGATACATCTAATGTCAACAGATACCCAGGCAACTCCATGTTAGTAAGACTCGAATCTAGGTACACAAACCTGTCTTAGAACCACGTGGCAACACAGAATGTTTACCTTCTATATGTTCATGGTGTATGGGAGGAGAGGGACAGAAAGAAGACATTTATTTTTATCCTCCTTAAAATTACAAGTAAAGACTATTTTAGGAATTGCAAGTTCACTTCTAAAGGTAGCTCCTTACAGGTCAATGTCTTGACAAGGGACTGAGTAGAATGGATTGTTCTCATCTGTGATTCACATTGCTGAGGCCTGTCTCCCGAAGGAAATTCCTGAGAGGAGTGAATGTAATTGTCATATGTAAATGCGCTGAAGGAAGGGTGATAGGTACATATTACCGGATTTCTAGTTATTCACATGAAAAACATTTATATGTTTGCATTGAATCTGTCAAGCAAATGGATTATATGAGAAGATAATCTCTACCATTTTGTATTTGGGTCTGATCAGATGCTTTTGTGTATATTTACATGTGATATCTCCTTTATCTGAGATTTTGTAAGACTTTAAATAACCACAGCTAATGTCTGCTTGTCTGCCTTTTCTGTCATTCACATTTACCTGTGGGTATAGAATGAACCTGCATTTTGACTGATAGCTCAAGTAGCTTTTCATAAATTTCTCAATGTCGCCTAAAAAATCAATTTTGCCTTTTCTTGTGGTTATTGTTTTTAAGAGCAGATATGTCCAATTTAATCTAGAACTTCAGCAGAGTTAGTGAAAATGTCAACTTAAACATAGACATCACCTCTGAAAAGCTGTGACATCAAATATGAAGGGCCGACCAGGCTTTGCATGTTTGTTAAACGCTTTACGTATAAATAGGAATGTTTTCATCCTCAAAAAGTCAAAACAAGGAAATTAACTGAGATGAAATTACTGACCATCTGATAAAAATCAAGAAATAAAACAGATAAAGCCCAAAGAGATTTTTTACCCCCCATTGTATGACCTTCCCTCAGGACACGTATCTGTCACACACAAGACTATTAATTATCTTTTTTTAAGAAGAGTGATTAATTTTAGAAATAGAAATGTAATTCTAAGTCTTGCAAAAGAAAAATATTTTTAATAAACCAAAATGTCAAGCTACTTACTAAGATTTGCCCTTGACTAGCCAGAGTTTTAACAAAAATACCACACACATTGTATTTTTGAAGTAAGATTTAAAATTTTAAATACAATAATGAACAAGTCTTTCCCCCCACACCCCCCAAAGTGTCCTCATGCTTTTTTGTACCCTTTCCCAGCCCTTCCTGGTGTCCTCCTAAAGTCATTACCTTGGTTGTGGTAATGGTTTCACAGGTGTTCACATAAGTTAACACTTAACAGATAGTACTCCATGGATGTGTATCTTTGTTACACCTCAAAAAGCTGTTAAAAATAAAAATTTAAGCAGCAATTTTCAAAAGCATCTCAATAATCTCTCAGAAGAAAGAAATTCATTGGCATATTTTGAAAGCAAAGAAAGTGCAGCCCAAATAAATATTTTACGCCTTTGAAATAAAAGATCGGTGACCAATGTCACCCACTTTTTATTGCCATCCAAGCATTTGGGCTTTGAGTTTCTGTGTTCATTATTCTTTTCCCTTGTTAGAGGATAACAGTTTAGAGGATGATGTTGTTTGATCAAAATATAAATACACATGCACACATATGTAGGTATTCGAGATCCTATTAGGTACTAGGCAGTGTGCCAGTGCTACAGATAGATAATATACGATGCTGAAGGTAGGATGTTTATTTTTTTAATTTAACTTATTTTTTATTTTTCCAGGTTCATTGAGGGTACAAAGAATTAGGTTACACTATTTGCATTTGTTAGGTAGAGTCCTTCTTATAATTGTGTCTCACTCCCCAAGAGGTGTGCCATACACCCTAAACCTGATCCCCCTTCCTCCTCCCCACTCCCTCATTCCCCCACCCCCGCCGACCTTGAATTGATTTGAGTGTTTCTCTTATGTGGGTGTGTATTAGAACATCTACTGGCCTCGTATTAGGATTGAGTACATTGGATTCGTGCTTCTCTATTCTCGTGACATTTTACTAAGAAGAATGTGTTTCAACTCCATCCAGGTTAATACAAAAGATGTAAGGTCTCCATCCTTTTTAATGGCTGAATAGTATTCCATGGTGTACATACACCACAGTTGGTTAATCCATTCCTGGGTCAGTGGGAATTTAGGTTGTTTCCATAATTTGGCAATCGTAAATTGAGCTGCGATAAATAGTCTAGTGCAAATGTCCTTATGATAAAATGATTTTTTGTCTTCTGGGTGATGCCTAGTAATGGGATTGCAGGATCAAATGGGAGGTCTAATTAGAGTTTTGTAAGGATTCTTCAAAGATAGGGTATTTTATGCAAGGGAACCACCATGCTCCCAGGAGCAGGAGAAAGCCAGGTTTGTTTTAGGAACAGTGAGCAGTTTAATAGAGGGGAATCAGTGACCACAGAGAAGCAATCTGTCTTTGCTAAAGCTAGACTACTTTATATCCCAACATTGGTCATATTTCAGTTTTAGTGGAAACCAGGTGATGGATTAGGCATCAAGTTCTGTTGTGTGTAGACTCCTCTCAAATGGAGTGTTGGGGTGATCTGAGACCAAGCACATGAGAAAAATAACTGTTGTTTCTGCAACGTGGACACTTTGTGTGAACAGCTTGGTTTATCATACAATGGCAGGAATGTCTAAGAATCTGTGTGTGCCAGCGATAGCTGGTGTTCTTGAAGAGACAGCCTTTCTTATACAGCAATTTAATGAAATAGTGGGTCAGTAAGAGGTATTTAGGATTTCTAACTACACTTTACTGAAACTACTATAAGAATATTGTAAATACCTTTAAGGAATAGTAAATGTGTTATGGCAAGTTTGAGACTTTCTAGCCCATGATCCTTTTTTTTCTACAATCAAAACTATTGTCTTTAATGAGGTGTTTTTCTTTTTAATAGCTTGGAACTTCTTGGAACACAACTGCTGTGGTTAGAACAGACGCTGTTTCAGTATTTCTGGGCGTTTCAGCAAGAGCTTTATAGTGTTGTATATAAAGCTTTATCAGTTAGTTTTGAGCTTTCTCTGAAAATCGTCCAGCATGTTTGATACAGAAATACCACTTGAAAACATAGACCATTGAGAGTTTCAGACATTGAGTTGACGAAAATGATGCAAGGGTCATTTTATCTAATTTATTGTATGGGTGACAAAGGGATCCCCCACACAGTGTGATTTTAAAGAGTCATTAAGACCAAATTCCCAGTATCCTGTTTTGAACAACAATTCACCTCTACTCATGGTTTAGTCAGGAAAACAAAAACCACATAAAGTATTTCAGGAATAAAGTGATTTAATACAGGGAATTAGGAATTTACAAAATCTGAAGAAATAAAGTCAGAGAAAGCTGCCAGTTCTCAGGTTCACCTGTAGAAGAATAATTAAATTCATGGTGAAAAAGTAAGAGAACAACAGACAAAAAACAAACAAACAAACAAACATAAAACAAAACCTGATTAACCAATCAAAACAAAGCTTTTTCCTGGTAATCACTGCCACATTTCTCTTCCTGTTCCTCTACCAGTAAATAAAAATGAAAACAGGAGTTGTGAGTAAAACTGGGTCCTGGAATATGTATGGGGAGATTAATTTTCTTTGACTGACATCTGGCTTTCTGATTAGAAGTACTGTTGCTTGCAAAGCATATTTGGTATTTTTTTAAACCCAAAGCACCTGAAAAAATAATCAGAGGTTCTTTTGCATACAAAATGTTACTCAGTCCCCATTCCGTGTAGATGCCAAAACCAAATGAGCTTATACAACTGAACAAAAATAAATCATGTTTATTTTTTCCATATGCACTTAGACAATATGCCAAGCTAAATGTTCAGAAGTAAAAAATTGCCAAAGATTACCACATATGCCTGAATATGATATGAGGTTTTATTTCCTCAAAGCTATTCTTCAAAAAAGACTCACCTTATATGTGAAATCTCGCAAGACTGAACCACAGTATACCATGTGTTGAAGATACATTGGCCTGAATAATCCCAATCTTCTTTTGATTATGTAAGTTACCTGATAGATTCGACTTAAACATTTAAGTAGAGATTTAACATTCATCTCTGGAAACATGACCTCACATTTGTAAATGTAGTCTTAGATGCTATGATAAACTCAAGGATTTAAAACATTATTGTTTCCAGGAAGTTGGATGGAAGTCTTTTCTAGAAAGGCATCAGGTCACCCAGTACCTCTACTAATGGTCACTAAGCAGATGAGAACTTTTCAGAAAGGTTACTTTCATGAATATAAGGGTAAGAGTTTGGAAAGAGGGATACTTCTAAATTAACACACTTGACCCTTGAATGACACAAGGGTTGGGGCGCTGCCTCCCCCACACACTGTCAAAAATCTGCTGGGACTTTTGACTCCCCCAAAGTTTAACTACTAAAAACCTGTTGACCAGAAGCCCTACCACTAACAAACAATTCATACCTATTTTATGTGTGTTATTGACTATTCTTATAATAACGCTATGAACAAATGTTACTATGAAATTCATAAGGAGGAGAAAATATATATACTAGTAAATGGAAGTAGGGTATCATCAAGGTCTTTTTTTTTTTTTTTTGAGACAGAGCCTCAAGCTGTCCCCCTGGGTAGAGTGCCGTGACATTACAGCTCACAGCAACCTCCAACTCCTGGGCTCAAGCGAGTCTCCTGCCTCTGCCTCCCAAGTAGCTGGGACCACAGGCGCCGGCCACAACGCCCGGCTATTTTTTGGTTGCAGCCGTCATTGTTGTTTGGCGGGTCCGGGCTGGGGATTTGAACCCGCCACCTTAGGTGTACGTGGCTGGCGCCTTAGCCGGTTGAGCTATAGGCGCCAGGCCATCATCAAAGTCTTTATCCGATTTGTCTTCACACTGAGTCTTCACACAAAGAGGAGGAGGAGGAGGGTTGACCTTGCTGTCTTCCTGGTGGCAGAGGAGGACACTTGTGCAGTTCAAACACAGAGAAGTGGACACCTATGCAGTTCAAACCTCTGTTGTATCACTTGCATATATTTATAAAAATGCAACATTTAAGGAGTTTATGTGTAAATTTTAAGTAGAAATTTGTGCTGGGACCATTAATACTACTGCTATAACAACAGTGTGGATATCGGATTGGTCAGTCATAGTAAAAATTACTTCTCCTGTGTGTTACAGTCCAGCCTTCTCTGAGTGGCTCTTCTCTGGGCGGTGGCCTGGAGATCCAGATTCTATTTTGCGATACTGCCATCTTGGTCACTAGCCTCCAGATTTGCCCTAGAAGAAGAGATAATGTGAGAAAACCATATGGGTCCTCCTGTTGCCAGCCTGGAGAATGACAAACATTAGTTCCACTGGCATTCCCCTGCCCAGAGCTCAATCACTGCAGCCAAACCTAACTGTAAGGAAGGCTAGAAAACGTAGCTGTCTATATTCCAAGGAAGAAAACGGGTCAGGTAAGCATCTTGAGTCTTTGCCACAGCGTTCGACTATCTTCTGCAATCCTAAGAGCTGGCCACAGAAGATGTTCGCTCTGTTGTTTTTTCAAATGTGGGATCACCTTGCAATTGGAACCTGAACAGTTGCCGCAAAACTCCAAAGTCATAGAATATTATTTGTTTGTGACTTGATTTTATTAAAGAGTTTTTGTAATCAAGACAAATTGACCTAGAAGGAGCATGGAAATTTGTTTAGACTGATTTTTCCACTCCTACAATTAAGCTAGATGGAGTGTTTATTTATTCTAAGTTTAATTTTTAAAATTTCACTTTTTAATTTCCCTGTTCTTTTAAAACCATTAGCTGGTTAATGACACCAAAATACAGGATTTCAGAAGTGAAAGGGGATTAGATATACTCCGGTGGGTTTTTAATTCTTCTTCTTAGTAGAACACTCCCCCCCCCCCCAAAACAGGTAATACAACTGCTGTAATAGATTCGGGAAAATGGCTTTGAGTACTAGGGCATCCCAGCTCCCTGGCCCAGTTGGATTCCTGTCTCCAACCACTACTAAGCATTTCAGAACCATATGCGGTGAATCTTGGGCTCTGAGAAACTGGGTTGGCCAACCAGCAGTTTAATCCATCTTGCTTTAATGGCGGAAACTGGTGCCCACACTTGTCGATTGGCAGTCAAGTCCCCACAGCAAATAGGCAGTGGCTGTGACCTCGAGGTCCCACTCCACCTGTGCTCTGCTTGTGTTTACTCTATAAACCAGGAGAGTGATCCAGGCCAGTTACCCATCTGTTCTCTAGCATCATGTCTTTCCAAATAGGCCATTTCTTCTCCTCTTGGCTGGCAGCCTGTGCCCTCTGCCAACAGCTCTGTTAGAGCATTTCAATTTATATAGAAGGGAAGTTTGCCTTATTTTAACATCACTCTTTTGATCTTACTTCTGTTCTCTCTGGGTCTTCTAGAGTATATGGTCGCTTTTTTCTCTTCCTCTTCTGGGATAAAAATCCTGAGTCCTCATGTGACTTTTAAAAATGCCCCTTTATCTGATTTCCTCCTGCCTGAGTATGCTATAAATACAGCTCTTACAAGGTAGAACGCTTGTAAATTAAATACTTGTCATCTGGCCAGGCATTGAACAGAAGTGACTAGGAAGGCTCGGATTGGTGGTGACATAAAGGTTGTCAGGAAAGGAAGGGAGGAATCCTCTTAGATTTAGTACTTAAGTCCTCCAAATGAACAACAACAACAACAACAACAAAGATTAGCAGGAGAAAAAGCACACAATTTTATTCATATTTGACATACACAGAAATTCACAAAAAGAAAACTCAAAGAAGTAGGAGGATTGGGGGGCTCATATACCATTTTTAACAAAGGAAAGGGGGGTTGGGTTTCACAGGATACATTGTGGGGAAGTGATAAGGAAATACATGGAGAGCCTAATGGAAGATTGGGGTTAACCATTTTAGTAAGATTCATCCGAGCACCAGCCTTTATCTCCAGTATTAAGATTCACACTTCTGTTACTGATACAGGAGGAGGGGGAGTTCATAAGGGAAAATTCATGGCCTGGTTTTAAGTAGATGAGGGGAAAGGCCAGTAATTCTTTCTGCATCTGTTGATTTTACTTGCTTTATGTGCAAAATAATCTTAATGGCAAAGTAACATATTTGGGGGTGACACAGTCTGATCCCCTCCAGGTATGAACAGCCTACTCTAACTATTACTTCTCGTAGGCAGAAGTCCCCCATTTCCCACTCACCTTCAAAATCATGCTATAAATGCACTGAAGATTGTCACACTCTGAACCAGGATCCTTGAGGTTTGGTCGTTTCTACAGTTATAAGTCAGCCTAATTATTTGGTCACTCAGCCTCTATCAGCTTCTGCTCAAGAATAAGAGGTCTTGCCTGACACTTGACTAACTTCCAGTATGAAACACCTTTCCTTTCCTTCCTTTTTTCTTTCTTTTTTTTGAGACAGAGTCTCACTTCGTTGCCCCAGTAGAGTGCTGTAGCATCATAGCTCATAGCAACCTCAAACCCTTGGGCTCAAGTGATTCTCCTGCCTCACCCTCCCCAGTAGCTGGGACTACAGGCACCCACCACAACGCCTGGCTTTTTTTTTTTTTTAGAAATAGTGTCTCACTCTTGCTCAGGCTGGTCTTGAACTCCTGAGCTCAGGCAATCCACCCGCCTTGGCCTCCCAGAGTGCTGGGATTACAAGCATGAGCCACTGTGCCCACCCCCCTTCTTTCTTTCTTTCCTCCCTCTCTTCCACCTGCCATGTCCCAGCCACAAGAAATACAATGAGTTTGCTGCCCTCAGGAGGATTATGGTCTAGTTGGGGTAAACAAGCCACACACAAATATAAATTGTCTCTTTCCCCATGGATATAAGAAAATAGGGTAGCCTGAGTAATAAACAACAGAAGTTTATTACTTACAGGTCTAGAGGTTGGGAAGTCTGAGGTTAAGGCATCGGCAGATTTAGTGTCTGGTGAAGGTCTAATCTCTACTTCACAAATGGTACCTTATTGCTGTGTTTACACATGGCAGACGGGAACAAAAGAACAGACAGGTTTCCTTGAGGCCTCTGATATAGGCATAATCCCGTTTATGAGAGTGAAGCCTTCATACAGATCCCATTTCTTGATGCTATTGCACTGGGGACTAGGTTTCAACATGTGAATTTGGGGAGACACATTTAGATCACAGCACAAATCGTGTAGCTGTTTGGGGATCAAGTTTTCCCAGCCCTAGGGAAGCCTTTGGACAATGTTCTGAATGTCAGGACCTTTGATGGAAGGTGCTAAGCAAGAGAGTAGCACGATGTGATTTAAACCTCCCATCTTAAGAACACTCAAAAGAAAAGAAAAATACTGGGTTTCTTTTGTGAGGAGAAATGAAAAGGATTGGAAGCAAGTGTGGAAGCAGGGGAATGAGTCAAATAACCAGTAGTGGAGACACAATGTGTTTACCTTTGTTCTTGATTCATTTTGAATAACCACCTAAGAATGGAATAATACCGCTTATTTTATGGAGTTTGCTTGTCTTCAGCATTTTCTAGCTCATAGTAATTCTGCTTTCCTTGTTACATAAGGTCTTGAAAAACTATTTTCCCTGCAGATTTACTGAAATATAATTGAAAAATAAAAATTACAGGCATTTACAGTTATACGGGGTGGCCATACAACTTATGTGCGATTCTAAATTGCACTATTTTAAATTGCATATGAAATTTCTGGCCACCTTGTTGAATGGTGTTTTGATATACCTGTAAATTGTCCACATTTATTATCAAGGTGATTAGTACCTTTGATTTTATTTTCTAAGTCCTTTCAAGCTAGTCTCTTCGTAATTCCTTCTAGAACCTTCCAAGATTGAAAAGCTAATCCTCTGAGTGAACTGGGCATGAGATACCAAAACAATGGGAGGTACCAGAACAGGTCTGTCCTTTGTAGTGCACGT
>NW_003852414.1:14993655-15001312 GCF_000181295.1 Otolemur garnettii | reverse complement strand
CACAGGCGCCCGCCACAACGCCTGGCTATTTTTTGGTTGCAGCCGTCATTGTTGTTTGGCAGGTCCGGGCTGGGGATTTGAACCTGCCACCTTAGGTGTACATGGCTGGCGCCTTAGCCGGTTGAGCTATAGGCGCCGAGCCTGGCCTTTTTGTTTTAAGCTCAGCTAGAGCAATCTGATAATACTCTATTTTCTTGTGTATCAAAAAAAGATAATGTTTCCCTGAGAAATGAGTATGAGACTCTTACAGAGCTCAAATGTATATAGTTACTGCAACTTAGGGGCTCCACAAATCTTAATTCTATTCATAGTCACTTTATTTTAGCATGCATTTTACTTAATTGGGCAATGTGTAAAAATATGGAATATGTTTTGTTTATATCCCCAATACAGCACCTGAGTCATAACCGGTGCTACACTTAGAATGAATCAGTGTGTCTATGCAATAAATGGCAAATGAACAAACATCCTAAGAGAAAGAAGAAGTTGATCTAGCCAGTGGCATGGTGACTGTGGCCATCATCAGACAGCTTGAGCCCTCACAGCTCATCATCAGGCTGACTGGATGAGCACTGAGGCCTCTGATAAGCGGGGTCTGGGCGCAGGGCCTGCAGGAGCCCCCAGGAACCTTCCTGGCTTCTCCGCTAGGTTTCAGTTGTTGTTTGTTGGTTGTTTTGTGCAGTTTCCTGAGCAACTTAAGGGAAGGTGTAGACCTAACTCCTCAGGTCATCTTAAAGGCCATTAACTAATTTGAGCAGATATTGTTTTCTCAAGGATGAGATTCCTCTTCATCTTCCTTATCCTCCCGAGACCCATTCAGTATAACACTAGGAGAGAGTGTTCTGTTCCCCAGACTGGGTTCAGGGTTCCGATGAGATGTATGTACTTCATTAGCCCAGCTCCTGGGACCGGGTCCCTTATTCTCATTGCCACTGCCCTTAGTGCTCTGCTATGCTGTGTGTGTCCCCAGAATTCACATGTTGAAATCCTCACTCCCAAGGTGATGATCTTAGAAACTGGGGCCTTTGGGAGGTTATTAGGTCATGAGGGTGGGGCCTCCATGAATGGGATTAGAGCCCTGTAAAAAGAGGCGCAGTGGGGCTCATGCACTGCTTCCCCCAGGTGGGAGTGAAGCTAAGAAGGTGCCAGCTATGAACAAGAAAGCAGGTTCTCACCAGTCACCGAATCTGGCACCCTGAAGTTTGACTTCTCCATCCTCAGAACCACCAGAAATAAATGTCTGTTGTTTATAAGTCACTCTGCAGTATTTTATTATAGCAGCTTACCGGGACCAAGACACTGTGGCTCCTTAAGCTTATCCCCATGATGTGTAGAGAGCAGCAGAGACATGGCAGCCCTTGCACTGCAGGGCCCAGGCACCCAGATGGGCGGATCAGCAGGAAGAATCCTCCTGTGCAATCATGCTTTAATTTTTTTAATTCACGCAAATTTTACCTTGCACACCAAAATAGGATTTAAGAGAAAAAATTTTTAAGTTACTAAGCACATAAATTACTTAACATTTTGCTGAACAAAAGCAATGACTCATATGTATCCACTAAAGGCTACCTATATCCATGTGTTATACCCACCTGTGTTATAGCCTAAACTGTGTTCCCCCAAAATTCATGTATCAGAACCCTCACCTCAGGATGAACCTCAGAGCGTGATAGTATTCAGAGATGGGTCCTCTAAGAAGCAGTCAAGTTTAAATGGAGTTGTTAGTGTGGGCCTTCATCCAATATGACATGACCTAAGAGAGATGGGGACGCAGAAAGATGCCAGGAAAAGACCATGTGGCAACAAAGCAGGAGGGGGTGGCTCTGTCTACAAGCTGAGGAGAGAGGCCTTGGAAGAAACACACCTGCTAACATCTGGATCTTGTACTTCCAGCCCCCAGAACCAGGAGACAATGTCTGTTGTTTAAGACACCTAGTGTATGTCCTTTATGATGTCAGCCCTTGTAAACTACCATTAGGCCCCCACAAGAACCTCTGAACCACTGCCAGGGGCTGTGTTAGGCTATGATTCTGTTTTTTGATTTGTTATTTTGAGACAGAGTCTCACTCTGTGCCTGGGGTAGAGTACAGTGTGTCATAGCTCACAGAAGCCTCAAACTCTTGGGTCCAAGTGATCTTCCTGTCTCAGCCTCCCTAGTAGCTGGAACTATAGGCACCTGCCACAACACCTGGCTAGTTTTTCTATTTTTAGTAGAGACAGGGTCTTGCTATTGCTTAGGTTGGTCTTGAACACCTAAGCTCAAGGGATTCTCCCAGTTTAGCCTCCCAGAGTGGTGAGATTACAGGCGTGAGCGGCTGGACCCAGGTGAGGGGTTGCTTTTTAACATGGTTTATGGGTTTGGCGCCTGTAGCTTAGTGGTTAGGGTGCCAGCCACGTGCACCGGGGCTGGTGGATTCAAACCCAGACCAGGCCTGCTAAGCAACAATGACAACTGCAACAAAAAAATAGCTGAGTGTTGTGGCAGACACCTGTAGTCCCAGCTACTTGGGGGGCTGAGGCAAGAGAATTGCTTAAGCCCAAGAGTTTGAGGTTGCTGTGAGCTGTGATGCTACAGCACTCTACCGAGGGTGCCATAATAACACTCTCTCTCAAAAAAACCCCACGGTTTGTGGTCACACGTTACATTGGTTTGCAAGGACTGCCATAGTTAAACACCACAGACCTGGGTGACCTAAACAACAGCACTTGTTATCTCATAGTTCCCAAGGCTGGGAATGCAAAGTCAAGGTGTTGGCAGGAAGAGTTCCTTCTGAAGGCTATGGGGGAAGGTTCCAGTCTAGGCCTTTCCCCTTGGTATGGAGAGAGTTGGCCGTCTTCCCCTGTGTCTTCATTCATCCTCCCTGTGGATCTGTGCGTTCTGATTTTCTCTGTGTGTAAGAATACCAGTCTATTGCCTTAATGACCCCATTTTAAATTGACTGCCCCTCTAAAAGCCCTGTCTCCAAATAAGGTCACCCTCTGAAGCACTGTGGGGTAGGACTTTGGCATATAAACATTGAGAGCTACAGTTCAACCTCCAAAAGGCATCATCTCAGAAAAATGGTGACTCTAGCCTCCCATACTTTCCCCCAGTTTATTTAGAAGCCATCCTTTCCACAGAGGATGGTAGAGAAAAAAAGAGCCAGAAAGTGCTGGGTTAAAAATCCAATTTCTCCCACTTATTTAGCTATGTGTCCTGTAGCAAGTCACTGAATTATTTGTATTTTGTGTTTATTGAGTGAACATTAAGAGCAGCGTACTTTTGCTTTGCTGGGGGAGGTTCACTTTCCTCCACTCTTCTGTGCTACTGTACGTTTCTGTCATTTTAATTTGTAAAATAATAACCACTCAACCGAGATTTCTGTAAAAATTCGGTAAATGCTAGTTTCCTTCTCCCCTTCCATTTCACGGCCAGCGAGATACAGTGACATACTGCCCAAAGTATTAGCAAAATATGATGACATTTAGAATTGTAAATTGAAGGAGCAAAGAATAAACAATGATGGGGGGGGGGGAGCCAGACTGTTTAGGGACTTGGTCTAACAGTTGTCCCAAGCTTTTGTGGTTTCACCCTTTGTTTCCTGGAAAGATGAAAACCTCCGGTTGCACGAGTAAGCCCAAGTTTTTGGTTTTGTTTTTCACCATGTATTTGTGGCTCACGTACTATAAACAAACTGAATTTGTCCCCGTTTTGCTTTACTAGAAGTATCTAATGTAGTAAGAAGATACAAGTAGGACTCATTTCTATGTCTTGGTTCTGCCCTGGGTATTTCGAGGTACTACCTAATATGCTACCATTATTCTATTATTTTTTTTTTCCAGTTCAGTGTTAAGGTTTCACTGGGAAGTTGAACACATCTGGTTCCTCTCAGGAACGAGAGGAAATTGTCTTAACAGCTGGTAAGCCGAGAACTGGTGCAAATTACCATGTCTGAGACTTTGTCTTGAGCTACAGTGTTGATAGCTACCAACAGAGCATCAATTTAACAAAATTACAGCACTTAGTATTAAAAGAGGCTTGCACTTTAGGGAAGAACATAGAGAATTTTCTTTTCCATCACACATGGACCGGACCATCCACCAGCATGTGCTGGTGAAGGAGTTTCCAGTGTCATTGGTTCTGACTTTAAAAACAAGAGTTTCCTATGTACAGGTCAACCTAAGGTTAGTCATTGAATCATCAGTCATTATCAAGGTTATTTCAAGAGCTCTCTCTTGAGCAGGACACTGTGTTAGGTACAGCTGGGGAGATAAATATGAATGAGAGACCATCCGTGTCCTTGCCAGGCCTCATTTTGAAGACCAGAGGACAGGTGTATCGAGAAGTCAACACCCCGCTCTGGGTTTCCAGAGGAGCCAGGGTCATTTATGACTCAGGCATCAGAAAGCTTTGCAGAAGTGGCGAGCTTATATTAATAGCTTGGGGGAGGGGTCAGATGCCACTTTGAAAGAAAGTGACACCATAGGAGGGCTTTCCATGGTGAAGCAAAGAGACAGCAAGATCCAGAGTGTGGATGTGAGGAGGTCTAAGGGTCAGAGGTCCGTTGGAGATGAAACTCAGGGGGCGGAAGGCTGAAGGGAAGGGTGGCAAGCTGAACAAGAAAGGACCTCAAATCTTATTTTCTGTATGATGATATTTCTTTTTCCTTTGATCGAACGAAGGTTTTGAACCAGGCAGTACAAATTATCTGAGCTGTACTTTAAGCAAACTAGTCTGGCTTCAGACTGCTAATAATTAGACTGGATTAAAGGTTGAAGAGCATGAAAGTGAGCTGTGATGAGTTGTGATACTTGGACAGGAAGTAGCAAGGGCGTGATGTGGGGAGGTGGCCGTGAGGCTGAAGTAAGATCTAGGCAAGGACATGTCTACAGGGAAGCATCAACACATCTGGATGAATAATTGCATTTTCTAACGCGTAATGGTAGATGTTCCCAGTGACATTTCCTCGTGTCCCCAAAGGCTGCCTCGCTCAAATCAGTTTGCAATTGTTTGTGTTGGTCTTCCCTGTGCGGGGTTTCACACAGTCTCTAATATGCCGTTGTACCCTGTGAATCCTTAAGAAAAAGATGGTGTTGCCTCATTTCCCAAAATTATTTGTCCATAGAAACCTTTAAAAAAAAATGCTACATGATTTAGGATTTTCTAGAACGCTGTTGTAGGACGTGCTGCATGGCGTTTGGAAGATGATGGTGTAATTAATAAAGACTGGCAGGTTGGAACTAGAAAACGGTTTGGACTAGAGACGGTAAGATGTGTTAAAGCTGAGGTGCCGTGGACCGCATATTTAGAAACATCTAGAAGACTGAATGTTCTGTGGAAGCAGATAGAAAGGTGATGTCAAGTTGTCACTTAGGGGGACATTTGAATTCATAAGAGTGAAATCAGCAGGGCAAGGAGGACTTGAGTGGGTGAGAAGGCACTGGGAAATGTCAGCGTGACACAGAAGAGCCAGAACTGGCGGAGGGAGGTAAGAAAGCGCGGCCGGCAGGCCCCACAGGTGGGGTCTTGCTCTTTGGGGAAATCAGGGTAGGACTTGGTAAAGGAAGGATGCGTTTAGCAATGTCAGGAGTGAGAGCCTTAAAGTTTGGAAAATGAGAGGTTATCACTAGCGTCAGGGAGAATAGTTGAATAGAATGTGGTAGGTGTGGAAGCCTGCTTAGGGGGTCTTGGCGGGATACTTAAGAAGAACGTACAGGCTCGGTGCCGATAGCTCAACTGGCTAAGGCGCCAGCCACGTACACCTAAGGTGGTAGGTTTGAATCCCCAGCCCGGACCCGCCAAACAACAATGACGGCTGCAACCAAAAAATAGCCAGGCATTGTGGAAGGCGCCTGTGGTCCCAGCTACTTGGGAGGCGGAGGCAGGAGACTCGCTTGAGCCCAGGAGTTGGAGGTTGCTGTGAGCTGTGATGCCACGGCACTCTACCCAGGGGGACAGCTTGAGGCTCTGTCTAAAAAAAAAAAAAAAAAAAGAAGAAGAAAGTACGAATAAAATGTCCGTCATCAGGGTGACTCTTGTGGCTCAAAGAAGTAGGGCGCCAGGCCCATATGCTGGAGGTGGCAGGTTCAAACCTAGCCCCGGCCAAAAACTGCAAAAAAAAAAAAAAAAAGTCCATCACACTCCCTTGTTTGAAGTGTGTTAATGAAATAAAATAATTATTGAAGGGAGTTTATAGGTAGAGCAGGATTCCAATTTTTCGTTTTTTTTTTTTTTTAATCTTTATATTTTACTCATCATAGGGGATTTCTTTACTTCAAACCTGAGAACTATTTCTCTTCTAAGGGCATGGGAGACTGAAATAGGATTAGTTAGAAGAAGAAAAAAAAAGCAGAACAAAAAGGCATAAAGGAGGAATACTTGCTTTACAACTGAATTCTCTGGAACAGTAGTTCTTCATGTTAGGCGGGATCGGAATCCCCTGGAGCTCAGCTGCACCCCTGGGGTTCCTGCTCATTAGAACTGCCCAGGCAAGAGCCTGCGGTGATAAGTTCCCAGGTGATGGTGCAGGGGTTGATCTTGGCACCACAAATGAAAACCTGTGCTTGAGGGAAAAACAGAGGGTGCAGGGAGAAGGTGAGGCTCGGGACAGAGATGGAGAGGCACGGAACATTTTGAAGGCGAGACAGAATACAGACGGCAGTCACTGGAATTGGAGAATTGTGGACTAGAGCCCAGGAAGGTGTGTGGGTACGGTGGATACCGAAATTGTGACAATGAAGCTGGGACAGACGGAGGTGGGTGCTACAAGCCCAATGCTAGAACCATCCAGAAAAGGTGGGGGGGTACGTGGAAGAATGGGCCTTCTAGGAGACAGGCCAAGGTGGGGGTGTCACGAGTTCACGAAATGGTGTTAGGGGCAGCAAAGGCCATACCCAACTCCTTACTTGAAACACAGGGGACAGAGAAGGCAAGGCCGCCCTCCACTGCTACGTGTGAGGAGGCCCCGGCTGTATTAAAACTACGTTCCTGAAACCGCCAAGGCAGAGTCAGGGGCTGGGGGTGAGGTGTCTAGTAAGAACTGCGAACCCTTACAAAGCAGTTTGCACAAACCCACAGCTTTCATCCTCCCCAGGACCCTGTGACCTTCCTCCTTTAATCTCCATCTTGCACTAAAGAAATGAAGTAATTCACTGCGAGTTCACCAGCTGGTAAATGCTGAGGCCAGGAGTTGAATCCCAGCCGTCCATGGGGAGCTTGACGGAATCTCTCTCCCTGCACATACTTGGCACACTTGACTTTCCTTTGTCTTTTGGGGAGTCCCTTCTCCTGCACCAGGGCCTGAGGAGAAGAATGCTAGCCCCAGACACTCGTCTTCAGGCCATAGGGTTGTCCCCAGAGCTGCAGCTACCAAGGCATGACCAAGGACACGGCCATCATGGTAGAGAGGGAGCACTTCAGGGTTGTGGACCAGAGGCAGGATGGGGCAGAATGGCTGGGATGGCAGACTCGGGTCCCAGCAAGGAGCCTATTCTCACCACAATGGAAGCCACCAGGCGTGTGGCAGAAGGCAGAGAGAGCATGTCCCCAGGCCCAGGGACCAGAGCTCTTCATTGCGAATGTTCTGTTCTTTTTCTGTCCCTTGGGTCTGTATAATTCTCAAGCTAAGAAGCCCGCCAAGCTCAGAACCGCCCTGTGAATGCATGCACAGTTCCAGCC
>NW_003852414.1:14980481-14993460 GCF_000181295.1 Otolemur garnettii | reverse complement strand
AGCCGTCATTGTTGTTTTGGCGGGTCCGGGCTGGGGATTCGAACCCGCCACCTTAGGTGTACGTGGCTGGCGCCGAGCCAGTTCCAGCCATCTTAAGGGCGCACTGGTTGTACGCTGCTTATCTGCTCTGTTTTTCTTTATGTCGCCTTTTGTGAAACGGGGCCCGGTGACGGAATCACTGCGCTGGATCTGAAAATGCGGCTACTCCGCGCCTGCAGGCTCGTGTTCAGCAGGGCTAAGAGCATCCTTCACCAGGAACCCGGGTCGCATTCCCTTGTTAAATATCTTCTGTGCCTTCTCCCTCATCACCTAAAACCCAGAGCTTTTAGTCATCGCTGAGGGGAGAAGAAGGGAAGGATGTGGGGAATGATGCGGAGGTGGTTCACGTGGGATCGTCGCTGAAAAGGAGAGAGTGCGTGGGAAGGAAGGAAACCCCCAGAACCTGGATGTTCCTTCTGGCTGCCTCCTCCGAAAGCGCGTCAGAGTCAGCGGGAGGGGGCAAAGCGGTGTAAGAATGACTGTCGCAGTTCGCTTCTTTATAAAAAGGATGGCCACTGATAGCTCGGCCTGTTCCTCGGGAGGTATGTCAGCAGCTGTCGTCATACATAATTGAAGAATCACAAGCGAATTGTGTGACTTTCAACCATGCATGTGATAAAAATGGATTCAAGTCAAAAAGTGTCACTTGCATCCAGCATCAGATCTGAGCAGGGGGCGGGGAGGGGGGGCATCAGCACAGCGCTGGGACTTAGGCGACAGCAGCATTTGGTAACACCGGCGCATTACCGTCCTGGTTCTCCCCTTTCTTCTTAGTGCTGGGTGTGAGAAAAACAACTAGTTCGTGGAAGCTCCCCGAATAAAGCTGCAGCCATCTGGGCAGTCATCTTAGATCCAGCTGCGTTTCTTTTTCTTGTTTTTGTTTTTATGTGTTTATTTATTCTGAGACAGGGTCTGACTCTGTTGTGCAGAGTGCAGTGGTATCATCCTAGCTCACAGCAACCTCAGGCTTAAGCGATCCTCCTGCCTCAGCCTTCCTCACAGCTGGGACTACAGCCTTGCATTACCGTGCCTAGCTGGCTTTTCTATTTTTGGTAGAGATGGGGGTTGCTGTGTTGCTTAGACTGGTTTTAAACTCCTGACATCAAGCAATCCTCCTGCCTCAGCCTGGGATTGCACCTTACCCAGCTTCCATTTGCAATTCTAAGGAGAGATTTATTATAGAATCCTTGTACCTGGTTCCTGGACCAGGTACACACACACAAACACAGGTTCCCATCTTCCCTTGCTTTGCTTCAAATTTTGTTCATACATACAATGACAGTCACAGAGTGTTTCTGTCATTAAGATCCATCAAATCTGCCATGTTGACTTGGCGCTATTCTAAACTGGATTGTGACCGTCCAATATAAAGTTTTCCTGATCTGGTGCATTAAGAAACGAAATGGCTTTAGAGCTGGGTTCTTGCAGGAAGCACATTTTTCCCCTTTCAGAGAATGTTTGACCATTTTCTGCATTTCTGCCTCTCCCCCAGGAGAAGGAGACTTCTCCCAGTAAGGACTCTGTGTCCTGCAGTCCTTCCGCCCACTCATTCCCCTGTGTCCCAGCTCTGTGGGGTGCTCTGTGCAAGCACCGGTCACATAGTTCATTATCACCACTGCACATCACCAACACGTAAGCAAAACCTGCGTTTCATTGCATTCAATTTCGAAGGCAAGTCTACCTCAAACAGGATGCTGGGGCCTGATTTCATAGTCCACGTCGAGAGATGGGTTTCATATGCTGCTGTGTGTTCTGCATAATCCATGGTGGGGTTCGATTCAGTTCTTGAACAGCTATAAATTCAGGTTCCAAGGGCAATAGATGTGGCCCAGGCTCACTCCCACAGGCACTCTGCCCAATGCCGCAAGTATATCCCTATACTGAGTTGTTCCAATCTCAATAAACTAATGTTAGTCCTTTTGGAGCAAGTTATAATGAAGATAATCAGAGCCACAGGAGCACATTAAAAAAAAAAAATAAAAAGAATCCAGTTAGCATGATCATGTTGAAAGGCCACTTTCTGTGGATGTTTGCAGAGAGGGAGGTTGTCAAGACTGGCCTTCTAAAGACATCATACTCTGCGCCTAGTACGATTTCTGTATTTCTGTTCACAGAAAAGGGTTCCTTGGCCTAGAAGGAGCGCCCCAGCTGCTTTTTTTTTTTTTTTTTTTTTTTTTTTTGAGACAGAGCCTCAAGCTGTCCCCCTGGGCAGAGTGCCGTGGCATCACAGCTCACAGCAACCTCCAACTCCTGGGCTCAAGCGAGTCTCCTGCCTCTGCCTCCCAAGTAGCTGGGACCACAGGCGCCCGCCACAACGCCCGGCTATTTTTTGGTTGCAGCCGTCATTGTTGTTTGGCGGGTCCGGGCTGGGGATTCGAACCCGCCACCTTAGGTGTACGTGGCTGGCGCCTTAGCCGGTTGAGCTATAGGTGCCGAGCCGCCCCAGCTGCTTTTGCTGAGTCTATTTCCTTAATAAGTATACTTGGTAGAGCTCACAGGAGTATATCTTAATGCAGATGGATTTTAGAATACCCCACCCTGACAGCAGCTTGAAGTGGCCAGGACAGGGCAGGGTCACGGATTAACTAAACAAGATTAAAAAAACTCATTCCAGCAGGAATTGTAACGTCCACCCATTGCTCAGGCCAAAATCATCCTTGATTGGCCTCTGTCCCTCTCCCCTACTCAGGTTCTTTGTATCAATCCATTTCTGTCCTTCTCGGCCTCTGCGGCCGCCAACTGACCCAAGCCCCCAAGCCGGCCCTGTCTTACCTATTAAAACTCCCGCAGCCTTTTGACCTGTCTCCCCCTCCTGCTGTTGCTTTTGTGATCTTCTCTCCCAATGACAGCAGGAGGGATTTTCTTAACACTTAAATTGGGTCTTGTCTCTATCCTGCTTAAAAGCCTATGGTGGCCTTTCAGTGCTCTCAGCAAAGCAGAAGGCCTTGCTGGGGTGTAAGGGGCAGCCCCCCCGGGCCTGACTTCCCAGCGTTGTTTCTGGCCACCCTCATGCCCGTCCCCACCTCACTGCTAGCAGCGCCTCTGGTCTCCCTGCATCGCCTCCTCGGGCTCTCTCTGAGTGTCCATTAGGCTGAGAATGTCCCTTCCTGGCCACTGTGTGGCCGCCTCCCTCTCATCTCCTATATGCCGACCAGTTGTCACCCCCTCAGAGATGTCTTCTCAACCACCATCTGTCATGTCACCCTGTTGATTTCTTCCACAGAACTTTAATGAAATAGTTTCTAGATTGTTTCGCGCCTGTGTCTGTTTTTTTCATGAGTAGCAGGTAAGTGACAGGAGGCCAGTGTTTGTATTTGACTTGTCTGACTGTTCTCCTAGGAAGGGGCCCAGTGACTTTCTCACCGGGGGTGGTGTTCTGTAGATGGTAAATGAATGAATGAAGGAAGGAAAGAAGGAAGGAAAGAGGGAAGGAAGGAAGTCCCTGTTCTCTTCCAGTGGAAACAGGATAGTGAGAGGATAAAATAGAATGAACAATTATAATATTGTGTGATAGGGACACCTTTGCCTTCCGCCACAACCCCTTCGGAGAGTATCCAAGAAAAATATTACGCTGGGCGTGGTGGCTCACGCCTGTAATCCTAGTACTCTGGGAGGCTAAGACAGGAGGATTGCTTAATGTCAAGAGTTCGAGACCAGCCTGAGCAAGAGCAAGACCCCCCATCTCTAAAAACCAGCCAGGCGTTGTGGCAGACAGCCCTGTAGTCCCAGCTACTCAGGAGGCTGAAGCAATAAGATCAGTTGAGCCCAGAAGTTCGAGTTTGCTGTGAGCTGTGATGCCCCAGCACACTACCTAGGGGGACAAAGTGAAACTCTGTCTCAAAAAAAAGAGAATGACCAAATACTTAAGATTAAGAGAAAGTGTTCCAGAGAAAATAATGGCTACAAATGTGAAGAATTACTAATAAATAACTAACTTGTTATATTACTGTATAAGCATTAATGGTTATATTAAAAAGCAATATTTTAACTTTTTTCATTATCTTCCCCTTAAAGGAACATTTTCTAGAAATTTCTTTTTTTTTTTTGTAATCACCATCCCCCAATAAAATTTATACTAGAGACGTACGCATACTACTCTTTATCTGTTATATGCTGTATATGTGACTGTACTTGATACTTAAAAGGAGTAAGATTGTTTCCCACTCCCTAAAAAGAAGTTTTTGACCAGTAGCATGTCAGTGCCAGGAGGCCAGCGTTGGTATTTTGGCCTTGTTACCCTTGCAGGTGACATCACCCCTGTTGACAATGAAGGCATTAAAGCATTTATTATCCTAGGAGATGGAGTCGATACACCTTCACAGTACTTGACTTTTCTGTGTTAGTGGACTGTGTACTATTTTATATAAAAGTACATGATTTTCTTTCCATTGAGGAGAAAATGATACTGATTTTTTAAAAATTCATCCTCCTTGCAGTGACAAGTCATCATCAAAAGCATAACGAGAGTTCATATAATAATACCCACCAAGAATGGGTCTCCATAAAGAAGATTAAAGGATGTATCAGAAGATCTTGTATTTTTAGGGGAAAAATGTGACAGATAAATGCACAGTAATCATTGTACAATTCAGAAAGGAACGTGTGGGGGCTGGTTGCCTCTGAGAGTACTTGGTGATATATTGGGAAGGTGACTTAGTGAGAAGGTGCTGCTGCCTAAGACTTAGAGTTAGAATCGGTAGTTACATTATTAGGTAGATGAACACTGATCAAGTTTCCCAGGAGAATTAGGAGTAGGAGATCTGGGTTTAAAAAGTCCTGGAGATAAGAAACATTTTCAGAGAATATCAGTAAACTGGTTCCCAATCTGCTGGTGGTGGTGGAGGTGAGTTTTGTTCTGAACATAGGCCGTAACACAGGCTGATCCTGGGGGGGATAGTGTATAAAATTGGTGTGGGGAATGCTGGGAAGGAGATTTTAATAAAGCAACTTAGCCCAAGGGCAAATTGTCTGTCACTCAACACTTGCTACTTGCTTATCTTTCAGGAATTTTAAGAAGGTTAAGGCACTGAGGTCTGTTAGATGCTTTAACCCTGTAGGCCCCACTCATATTCTGGCTGCTCCTTTGCAACTGCAAATGGATTCTGTTTTAGTACAATCATAAAGGCATAACCCCTCCAAAGCGGTGGCCCTCTAATTCTATACTTCGAGCAGAAATTTCTTTTCATTAGCCAAGTAGAATTGAGCTTCACTGATGCGAGGTGAAATGAGGCGTGGCCCAGCTTTGATGGTCCAGGAAGGGCGCTCAGCGAGGGTGACGTGAAGTTCCATTAAGGCTGATGTTACTATTAATACCGGGGATGGTTTGTGCAGTTACACGAGAAATAAGCTATTTCCTGTCTTTACGGACATCTACGCGCTTTACTTGGATCCCATGTCCCACTTAACCAGCCTCCTTGTTGCCGATTCATCTTCATCTGTGTGATGTAATCTTCCCTGTCCTGACAGATTGATGTAAATGATCACTTTCATCATGCCTTTCCCTGAAGAAACTCCTCGCTCGTCTGTGTGGCCCCCACACTGGAAGCTTCTTCAGTAACTGGCCCACCGACATGACTCTTCTACCTTCTTTTTCATTCTTCTTTCCAACCCAGTTCCCCATCTTTTTTTTTTTTTTCAATTAAATCATAGCTGTGTACAGTAATGCATTTATGGGGTACAATGTGCTGGTCTTATATACAATTTGAAACACAACAAACTGGTTCACATAGCCTTCACCGCACTTTCTTGATTATTGTGTTAAGGCATTTATACTCTACACTCAGTAGATTTGACACCAGTTCTCCATCTTCAATCTGTTTATTCTCATCAATGTTTGTTCTCTTTAGCTGCCCCTCAAAGTCTCCTGTCTCGTACTCACAGCCTTCCTGCTGGGTACCTTTTTATTTTTAGTAAGTCATAAACACATAGATCATGTATACATTAGTGCATTTATGGGGTACAAGGGGCTGATTTTATATACAAATTGGAATGCTTATATCGAACTAGTTGATAGATATCCTTCACCTCATTTACTTAATTATTGTGTTAAGACATTGATAGTTTTTCCCCCCTTTCCTTGTAGTGCCCCTCACCTCCGCCTTCCACCCCTGGGCATGTTCTAGGTACAGATGAGGACTTAAATACTAATGGATCTTTTACATGCTAACTCCAAAGTGATCACTCCTCATTCTGAGTTCCATCAATGCTTGGACATATGGTTGTCTTTCTGTTTTCAGTCCTCCTTTGACGTTGCTATAAATCTCATACATTGATCAATACTCAGTGTATCTTTTTACCTAATCACTGTTCCAACCTGCTGAAGCTGCTTCTTTTGGATGATGGCCACCTGCCTCACACTTTGACACATTAGATCCATGTAGCGGATTTGAGAAATGGACATTGCGTGAATTTCATTTGTTATTGGAGCCCTCAACTAAAAAAGGAGAAAGGATATTTGATGACTGTTGTTTGCATGCAAGTCTAGACACAGAGTTTGTCCCTGTGAAAAAATTTTCCGCTTGCTTACAAGTTTATAGATTATTACTGTGACATCATTACCTTCAAGAACTTTTTAAAAAAATTTTTATAAAATGTTGGGTTTGTTTTGAAAATTTTTTCAGTGTAGTAAAATACATATAACATAAAACTTACCATTTTAGTTATTGTTAAGTGTACAGGTCAGTGCTACGAAGTTCCTTCCTACCACCATGACCACTGTCCATCTCCGGAATGTTCTCAGGTTCCCAGACTGAAACTCTGTACCCATCAAACATGGTCTCCATTCTCCCGGCCTCTGAAAAAAAAAAAAAAAACCATCTAATTTCTGTCTCTATGAATTTGACTCTTCTGGGTATCTTGTGTTAAATAGAATCATAAAATACTTTCCCTTTTGAGACTGGCTTATTTTATTTAATGCAATGTCCTCATTGCCCATGGGATGTGTATAGGGTATGTCAGAATCTCCTTTTTTAAGACTGAATACTATTCCACTGTGTATATACACATTTTCTTTAGTGACTTATCTGTTAAGGACCATTTGGGCTGCCTCTTTTAGCTACTATATGGGTATATAAATATGTCTCCAAGAACTTTCTAAAGAAAACCGATTAATTCAGAAAACTTAGCCTATTACCTGAGTAACTGAGTCCTTCCCACACAGTGAGGCCTCATTTTCAAATGCTGCTGGGTAAGAGTACTTAATTTAAATATGTACCCGCTCTCCTTAGCAGAATTGTGGTCTTTTACAGAACCTTCTTTTTAGAGTAAAAGAACATTAGGAGAAAATGTTTGGAGAATTACATATAAAACCCAAGTTATTTTTAGTAAAAAGTATTCGCTCTCAATGTGGCTAATTATTGTACATATTTAACATTCTTGGACTTACAGATGCATTTCACTAAGCCAGAAAATTCCTTTTGAAATCATTTGATAAGACAGACGATTAATTAATTAATTTAATTAATTCTGTTTACCTTCGTGGCTTTTGTGAAGCATTCCCTTGAAATGTACACAAGTGTTTAAAGCTATGTACATATTCAGTCTTCTTTGAAAATAAGTAATAAAATTTATTAAGGTATCTGGCCAATGAATTCTTATTCTCCTGTGCAGCAGTCATTTAAGATAAAAACATCCAGCCCTGAGTTGAAAAATAAACTGGGCACATGGGGTATCACGTAAGTTCAGAAAATTTTATGTGAAGATTTTATTCTAATTCACTTCCACGTTTCACTGTCATTTTGAGTGTAGTGATTTTCTACCTGTGTTGATTGTCAGAGATTTGTGTCAACTCCGTGAGAATAAGGATGATAGTGTCTTTAGTTTATTGTATACAGTAGGTACTCAATAATACACACCAGAGGCTGACAGGTGTATTTGGGAACTATTTCATAGAGTTCCTTCATGCCTTAACATCAAATTAATAAATAGAATGTTAAGAAATATCTTACATGAGAGAAAAAGATCCAATGTACATAAATAAATATCAATATCAGTTAAATATCAATAAAATAAGGATATTTTTCTCTTGTTATTCTCAACTTTAATAAGCAAATAATTCAAAGTCCCCAATATAAAGAAAGTGAACTTTTGCAAAAGTTTTTGAAGATTTTTGCTCCAGATGGAGCATTGAAGATATTATACATTTTTATGCTAATTTTCTTTTTAATGTTGTTTTGGCTTTTGTGGAAAGAATATTGCTGCCTCAGATTCGCACCTGGAGCTGTGAACACTCAAATTGCAGGTACCCATGGCGTGGTAGAAGGTGACTTGCTCCTCCCAGATGTCATGGCTATATTTCATCTGCAGAAATATCACTGTCCTCTGGAACAGTTCTGGAGGAAGGACGTGGCTAAGATTATGCAGTGGCACTTCTCTTTTTCTGGGCTGACACCCCAACACACAGATCCCCTCAGTGCTGTAGAAAACCCAAATCCTCAGACTTTGGAGCAGCGTGGAGTGGTGCCAGTTAGCGTCTCAGTTCCCTGGTGTGACCGATGTGTGGATGACATTCACTGAACAGAGAAAGTAACCTTTTCTCTCTTTCAGTATGTATGATATTATTGCTAATTAAAAATGCTATAATATTCTAAACATTGTGTATGATCAACTGGGGGGTTCTTGTTCTCTAGCAGTTTGTACAAGTTGGGGACTAACATACTTAGGATTTCTTTTCAGAAAATCCTATTTTGATATATACATACATACATGCTTATAGTCATAGATACACATATGTACACACTTAAATGTATCTGTAATGCACACACACACACATATATATTCTCAAGTGACCAGTGAACTGATGGAAATCTGTGATGAGGCGTAAAAGGCATGTGAGAAGTGAGGGGTGCTGTGTTAATTTGTGTTTTACCTCCCTATTTGTGTCTTTCCGTAGTTTAACCAGGGATTGTTAACTAGGGATCGTCTTCCAGCCTGTAAATTCCACTCTTGTTTCCATACTTCCAGTTTTTCTCTCAAGGATAAGCCCTGGGAGGTTGGGTAGGAATAAACTCCAAGAGAAGGCTTTGTCAAAGTCATCACTTTGTAAGACCTTTACATACAGCTCCAATGTTTAAGTAAAACTGATTTTATTTTTACATCTGTAGGAATATTTTAGACTTGTTCACCCTTTTTTCCTACAAGAGTTCGGATATATATAAGTATCTAGGGTGAGTTCAGTGATGGTCCTGGAGAGATTATTCTTTTGGGAAGGTTATAAAGTCTTGGACACCCTTTCCTAAGCAAAGAGATTCCCCTTGTTGCTCGAAACCAGTGTCTGTTCTTCAGTTACCCCAGACCACCCTCATGTTGCTGGGCATTATTCCACCTTATCTCTTGGGTGCTGTCCAGAATGTTGTTGATGTGGCCCCGTCGCTGCCCAAGCTGACCGCAGTCCAGCCATTAGCCTTCTTGTTTGATAGCTCACTCACTTTCTTTTCAGATCCCTGTAAGTCCACTGTCCATAATGTGCCCTTCATTCTATTAAGAGACACTTATATTTTCAGACTGTCTTTTTAGATTTTTGATAATATTTTCAGACTATTTTTTCAGCTTTTTGATTAAACTTTTCTATTATTTGCCCATCGTTGCTCTACCCAAATCTGGAACTCCTCAGAGAGTGGGACTAGGAAATGTCAGGGAATCCCCATCTGTCCTTTAACACCCAAGGAGGGAGTTCGTCCAGTATCAGATTGGATACACAGTAAAACCTCCATAGCTGACCACTTGCCCATGCTGACCACCTCCTTAAGTTGGCCTGATTGTCATAGACCGGCCACATCACCACATGTACATATCAGCACAGTCAGCCTAGGTCCTTACGTGGACCACCTCTGTGCGATGACCAGTTGTTAGAATCCCTTGGGCGGCCAGGTTCTGCTGTAATTGCCTCAACATACTGAAATCTTCCTGGAGTGCTGGAAAGGTATCTGAGATTCCCTTTTCTTCCCTGTCTTGAGTCTTCATCTATTCCAGCAGGAGCTACCGCTCCACCCTCAGAGCCAAGAATTCACCCAGTTGTGGGGAGTTGGTGTTCCACCTGGGTCATCTGCCCCGTGCAGAAACTACCCACCTGAGAGGCCCGGCAACCCTGGTTTTGTGGTCTTTTCCCAAAACTTTGCAGAATTTCCAAGAATCCCAGGACAGAATATTCATTATAGGAAATTAGTAAGGTATACAAAGATAGAGCTAGCTCCCACACTGCCCACGAGAGATCAAACAGGAGCTATTTACTGAGCGTAGAGCCTGTTCACTGTCATAAGAGCTGATGTGATTTTCAAACTTTTCCCTCTTTCCTTGAGCTTATTATCCTTTCACTTTTAGTGTTTTTACACTCTTTTCACTTTTAAAAAGTGAAAAAATGTCTTTTAGTATTTATTATATTCTTCCATTTGTTTAGTCGATTGCCGTCACTTCACACCCCACTGAGAACCCCGAGCTTCCCAGGTGGCAACTCTGTCCTCTTGCCACCATCCAAATCTGTGACTCTGTCCCTGTGCACGCTCTGCTTTCTCCTCCGTCCCTCCTGTCAGAATACTCTGGTTTTTTGTTCCTCACTTTCCAAGACTTCCCACCGTCGCTCATCTTCCCTCCTGGGCAGCATCCAGCCTTTCCCTGACCGCGGGATCCTTCCCTCACCAGAATATACTGTGGAGTTTCCCAAACTGAAAGTCTGAGAACCTGAAGGTCCCACAGCTACATCCAGCCTCTCGTTTCCACACCCCTCCCCGGCCAGGCTTTCACAAAGTGCAGACTTAATGTCTCCCCTCCTCACCTCTTCCCATCCAGACCCTCCCTCCGTAATTCCAGCAAATGTCTCCCAACAAGGTCATTAACAAGCCCTGTGCCATCACGTAAGTCATAAACGTTATCTTGTGTCACTCCGTCTGTCAGCAGCATTCAAAACAGTTGATGACTCCCCCTCCACAGCATGCTCTCTGTTCCTAGTTGCTGTGACACCCTGTTCTCTGGCCATCTTTGGCCACTTGTATTTATTTATTTATGTAGCTATTGAGGTCTTATTCACGTAGGACCTCAAACTTAGCCACTTGAGAGCACTTGACTGTCCACCTCTTCCCCAGCCTTGCTCCTCTCTCGGGCTTCCCCTGTTCGATGATGGCCCCAGCCACCAGTGAGTCCTGCTGTTTCTGTCTCCAAAATACACCCAGCCTGGCCACCACCACACTGGCCCAGGTCACTGTCGTCTCTTCGGGACTCTCTGTGGCTCTTGTTCTTTTCCAACTTGTTTAAGAAGTAAAACTGGAGAAATCAGCAGCATCTGTATGTGAGCAGGGACGACAGGAAGGGGGGCGGGAGGAGGTAAGATTTAAAAAATACACTCTTAGCAGGGAGAACCAGCGTGAAAGAACGGAGAGGAAGGGGTCCGGGCTACAGTGATACTGAACAGGGAGCATCAGGAAGACCAAATCTTGAATACAGGCAATCCCTGGGTTATAAATGAGACAGGTCCTCCAGTTGAATTTATATGTAAGCTGGAACAGGTACATTGACCTACCTATTACCTGTAACAGCCTTCGTTTCTAAGTGTGAATTGTGTGTTAGTTGCATATTTGTGGTTGGGAGACTGCCTGTACATCACTTGATCTGTGGACTTGTTGAGCTGCAGGATAAGCAAGTGGATCCATTGGAGACCTTTGGATATAGACAACTAGAGATCAGACTTCAGGGCTAAATATGTAGACGGAGGGGCTCGGCGCCTGTGGCTCAAGCGGCTAGGGCGCCAGCCACATACACCTAAGGTGGTGGGTTCGAATCCCCAGTCCAGGCCCGCCAAACAACAATGATGGCTGCAACCAAAAAATGGCCGGCATTGTGGCAGGCGCCTGTAGTCCCAGCTACTTGGGAGGCTGAGGCAGGAGACTCCCTTGAGCCCAGGAGTTGGAGGTTGCTGTGAGCGTGATGCCATGGCACTCTACCCAGGGGGATAGCTTGAGGCTCCGACTCAAAAAAAAAAAAAAGATATGTAGACGGAGGACAGAGGTTACACCTGAAGGCTGCAGGTGCATGAAGTCACCTAGGACGGATGTATAGATGAGAAAACCAGAGTGTCCCCTTCTCAGCCTCAGGTTGACTTACTAGACCATCTGTGCTCCCTCCCGCAGACCCATTCATGTCGTCCTCTCTTCTTCCTGCACCGCCTTCATTTAAGCTTGGTTATTTTCTTGCAAGATGAAGCCCAGGGCCCCGTGTTTCTTTTCAGTCTTGTTGTTTACAAAGATAAGTGTACACGTCCACCTCCTTCATAAGGGTTTGTGGCTGAACATTTTGGCACTTCATAATCTTCAGTTATCAGGACCTCACAGGAGAATGACAGCACTTGATAAACAAATACAGTCACACCTCCCCACCCTGGGGACCACTTATCTGACACTCTTGATTATGCAGCGTGAAGCCAAGAATCCCTGACTAGCAAATAAAACCTTTCAGCCACCCCCCAAAAAAATAAAACTTGGAGGCACTAAAGCTGGAATCTGTCTGTTTCATTTGCAATTTCTAATGAGCTTGGTTTTTCTGATTTTTCAACTGGATAAAAATCCTACAAAGAAGCTTCTACCCCAGCAGAAGGAAGAAAATCAAATCCCTTTGCAGCCATTGATTGGAGCCATTATAGACCATTGATTGGAGCCGTTATAGATGTTATTTGCTGAAGGAATGAGAGACTGTCACTTCAGTGAGGCCTCACAATCCTTCATGTAAAGCTTCCAGCTCCTCAGGGGAGAGACAAGTTCTAGATCAATAACTATTCGAAATATGTGTTAATTAACAGGGCCCCAACTCAAGGCAAGTCTGAACAAAATATGGAATTTGAGGCTCGGCGCCTATAGCTCAACCGGCTAAGGCGCCAGCCATGTACACCTAAGGTGGCAGGTTCTAATCCCCAGTCTGGACCCGCCAAAACAACAATGACGGCTGCAACCAAAAAATA
>NW_003852414.1:14950079-14980021 GCF_000181295.1 Otolemur garnettii | reverse complement strand
GTGATGCCATGGCACTCTACCCAGGGGGACAGCTTGAGACTCTGTGTCAAAAAAAAAAAAAAAATGAAGTTTTTGGTTGAAATGACAAACTCACTTTGCATCCTCCTTTTGCTATAACCTTCGAATACAGTGGAACTTCCATAGTTGCCCCCCTCCCTGTAAGTTGACCACCTCCCGAAGTTGACCTAATTTTCATAGACCGGACATGCACCATGTGAACGTCCCAGCACAATAGGCCTAGGTCCTTATGCTGGCCACCTCCGTGTGTTGACCAGTCTGTTACAGTCCGTTGGGGGGGTAAACTTAACAGGGGTTCTACCGTACTTGTGATACATTGCTTATATTTCTGTCGCCCTCAAGATTCTGGTGTCCTAGGCAGATGCTTTGCCTGAGAGCTGAAGTACTGATGTGAACACACCTTTTGGGAGTTGTTGAGTTTTTTCAAAATAAACGCTGCATACTTTTATGTGTCTGAAAATGTCTCCATTTCTGCATGTGCGTATATTTTGTGTGTGTGTGTGTCTTTCTTCACCTATTAAATAAAAACATCTCAAATGTGACGCCAGCTGTATGCAGTAATCTAGTTTATAGGGATTTCTGGACTTTCTCCTTCTCCAAGCCGGCTTCAGTTTGTTGGCATCAGAATTATACATACTGTTCACCAGACCCTATTACACTGTGTCTGATTTTCCACGAGCACTCAGCTTGGTATCTTTATAGTATCTGGTACCCAGTAGGCATTCATATGTTTGGTGAAATCTTCGTTGAATGTTGGGTGGGGACGATGGTGATGGTGGCAGGATAGGAAGGCGAAAACACCATCTGTCCTTAAAGGAACTCAACCTGGTTGCAGAGACAGACATGCAGAGAGGGTATGAATGTAAGAGCCACACCAGCAAGTCTCTGTTCTCCTGGTTCCCGGGAAGAGCCTTACTTGATGCCCTGGTGGACACCATCTCAAGCCCTGCACACGTGCTGTGGTCAGATGGTAGGGTGTGATACGGAATCGGAAAGTTTGTCATCTGTGCGTTTCTGGGAGACTGTAACATTAAGGTATTACTTGCCTATCATAAACACAACTACCTCTTCCGCACAGATACTTTAAAAAGTCATTCTTGTTAGTATTTTCTCCAAGACAGGAAGCCATTATCCTGTGACCACTGGTCTTTATGAAATTGCCCGTGGTGTAAGCTTGTGCATTTCCATGTCCTCTGGAAGACTCATTAGCCAAAGCCTAAAACTGCACCATAAATTATGGGGCAGTGGAGTTGGAATTACGGGTTACGGTCCAGTCTCCACCACATGTAACTGTGTGGTTTGGGGCTTACCATCTGATTTTCTTCATTCGCAAAGTGGGCATCTTAATACTTAACGTACCTGCTAAACATATTTGGCTTTGGGAGTTAGGCGGGAGCTTAATTTTGTTTTATAGTGAAGGGAAAGAAGAAATAAATCGGTAGAGAGGGATAGGCAATGTCTGTAAAGATGATTTGTGAATTGTAAGAAATCCCTATGCAGATGTCACCTGCTAGCCGTCCAGGGTTGTAATATGGCCGCATGCCTGTTTTCTGCTCACCTGCTGTTAGAGGATCTGTATGTAAGGGAACAAATATGCCTCACTCCAGAAACGTTAAACTCCAGCATCCTCCCCCCTCCTTTTTCATCACAGTCCTCTTTCTGTTTGTTCCTTTCCCAGTTCTCCTTCTTGCTACATCTACTATTTATTTATTTTTTTTTTTTTTGAGACAAAGCCTCAATCTGTCGCCCTGGGTAGAGTGCTATGGCATCACCGCTCACAGCAACCTCCAACTCCTGGGCTTAAGCGAGTCTCTGGCCTCTGTCTCCCAAGTAGCTGGGACTACAGGCGCCCGCCGCAACGCCCGGCTGTTTCTTGGTTGCAGCCATCATTGTCGTTTGGCAGGCCTGGGCTGGATTCGAACCCACCACCTCAGGTGTACGTGGCTGACACCTTAGCCACTTGAGCCACAGGCACTGAGCCACTACATCTACTATTTGATCTCAGATGCAACTTAGAGGTTTAGATTGCTCCATTTTCTTTGAGTAGATCATACCCTCCTGGCTTCATGCTTTTCCTTTTCTTTCTTGAACCCCAGGGCCAACCAGCTGAACCATTCTTGAAGAAGTCTCAATTCCTTTGACATCCAACCCACCCTTCCTACCCACCTTGGTCCCATGATGGAAGCCACCTCCATAGCCTACTGTTAACTCCAAAAGTTGGAGTGAGAGGGAAGTTGGGGAGCTGATAGAAGAGTTTTAGTCTCTTTGATTTAAATTTAGGTCTGAACTTCCCATTCAATTCTCTACAATGGGACTTAGCAATCCCATGACCAGGCATCTACCCAGAAGAAAAAAAAACTCATTTTATCATAAGGACATTTGCACTGGACTGTTTATTGCAGCTCAATTTACAATTACCAAATTGTGGAAACAACTTAAATGCCCACCAACTCAGGAATGGATTAACAAGCTGTGGTATATGTATACCATGGAATATTATTCAGCCATTAAAAAAGATGGGGACTTTACATCTTTTGTATTAACCTGGACTGGGGTGGAACACATTCTTCTTAGTAGAATATAATGTACTCAATTCTAATATGAAGCCAGTAGATGATCTAATACAAGGTAGGGAGCAGGGAGAGGGGAGGTGGGAGGGGATGGGAGGTCACAGTGTAGGGCACAATTTGGGGGGGCAGGACACAATTATAACAGGGACTTTACCTAACAAATTCAATCAGTATAACCTAACTCTTTTGTACCTTCAAGGAATCCCAAACAATTTAAAAAAAAAATCATAAATTAAAAAAAAAAAAGAACTAAATTGAGGTTTGATCTGTAAAAAATAAAAGAAAGAAATTAGATCTGAAGACCTAAATCTTAGATTATGTTCCCGGACATGGAGGATGTTAAAATGGTGCAGCAGAATTTGCATTGCTATTCTGTGATATCCTAATAGAAGGCCCAGGTGAGAATCCAGTGTGGGGCTTTTAAAGGCCATGGGTAAAATACATTTGTGCTTTGGCGCCACCCACTGGCAAGTTAGGGCAATAATTTTCCGGTGGGGCCCAGCCCTCTTTCTTTAAAACAAGTATCACAGGTTATTTCTCCGTGGTATAGTATGGTATGATGCATCTGCAGTGAAAATAAATGCCTGTTTGGGATATCAGTGTTTTGATTTGATTTAAGATAATATGAGTTGATAAATATCAAGGTAATACTGTCATTGGGGCGTTCTTCAGAGAAATTATAAAAGTACTATCTTATAAAAGTCTCTAGATGTATTACAGCCTTTACAAAAATATTGCCCCTACCCAAGCCTTGAAAATAATCTGTTATGCTTTCTCCTTCCCTGAAAGCACATTTAGATTCAGAATCACCAACGCTAGTTTACATTCAATTCAAGACAGCAAGCCTGAAAATAGCCTTAATGACGCATGCAAAGTGTTTTTCCTCCAAACAGACTCTGGACTTATTAGTGTCTGAAGCTATCAGTCAATTCTCATCTGGTGCCACTGGTGTGTTCGTAAGCGATGCCAGAAATGTGTGCCTTCTCCTGTCAGTCCCACGGAGAATTCACGTAACTCGCTTTAAATAGCCAAAGTGGGGAAAGAGCTTGACTTGATGGTATTCTTAAAAATATACTTGTCTTTTCCGAGCTGCAAAATAGCAATTGAAAACTACCATCTAGAAGGCAAAAAATAATTTCTGGGGGTTTCATTTGGCTTTTTCACATAGCAGAACCGGGGCCAAGTTGTAACTGGAGAAGGTTCCAGACTGGGAGGTGGGGACCGCAGGTGTGGCTCCCTGCCACTAGCTGCACTCTGTGACCTTGAACCAGACAAAGTTGCTGGGCCTCAGCTTTTCATTTTTAAAATAGGAGGGTTGGGTTCGCTCGCTAAGAGCTCCTTTGGCTATAATAGTCAAAACATGATGTTTCAAGATGTTTTGCTGAAATTTCTCACATGGAAAATGGGCCTTCTTGAAAACATATAATTATAGTTTTTGGTAGGAAGGCGCTCTCATAGAGGGGGAGAGGAAAGCTGGCAGCAGCTGGCAGGATTGCGATGTGTTATCCAATATATAGGGGAGCCGAGGGCCAGAAGGGCAGGGTGACTCCCGGGGACAGTGGACTCTGGTCCTGTGGTCACATCCTGGCCACAAACCAGGTGCTTAGTCAGACTCATGATCTCAGGTGCCATTGTCCAGTTCCCTTGGTTTCTGAAGCTGCGCCAGGGTGGCGATGCCAGCTCTCAGCTGTTTTCCTTGGAGCTGTGTCCTCCTCGTGTTAAGTACTGTCTCAGCAGCAGCTCCCCGTTCCAGGAGAGAGGGCTGGGCGGATAATCTTGTGAATGTAAAGCGCAGGGAAGCGTCTCATTTGCCTTTTGAAAGATCGGTTTCAGCATTGGCTCCATTAGCTCAGACCCACTAAATGTTGGGGGTACAGAAAGGGAAAATCCTGTTTCCTCTCTCCTGAAGGGCTTCTCTTCATTCCTCCAACTCCAGATCCGTTTCCTCCCCCGCCCACACACACACATTAAGCAATTCTCCTATTTTCTGTAGGCACCAATTTGGTGTCCTAAATTTGTATTGAATTCTTTTTTTAATTCTTTAATTTTATTGTTGTTGTTGATATAGGATCTTCCTCTATTTCCCCACCTAGAGAACAGTAGCATCATATCACAGCTCACAGCTACCTTAAACTCCTGGGCTCAAACAATCGTCCCACTTCAGCCTCCCAAGTATCTGGGACTACAGGCACATGCCACTATACCTGGCTAATTTTAATTTTTTTTTTTTTTTTTTGGTAGAGATAGAGTGTTGCTCTTATTCAGTCTGTCTTGAACTCTTGGCCTTGTCAATGTATCTTCCCACCTTTATCTCCCAAAGGGCTAGGATTGCAAAAGGGACCCACTGCATCCAGCCCAAATTGGATTCTGATCTTGGCTGGAAGTACTGCAGACCCAAGAGGTTGAGGGCTCAATCCCAAAATATTATTCCCACTTCAGACATTAGTCACCCAAAAATGGATCTGCAGGTGTTTCACGAGAGCACATGCAGTGGAATAAGGGTGGAGTCTGTCAGGAGAGGGCTGACATGACCCTGCTGGTCTGGTCAGGTTAGGTCCTAAGTGACCTTCACCTCCTGGCTCCAATTCTTACTGTTTTGTAAACTTCAACCTGAAAGTGTATCTTGAGTAATTTAGGGCAATTGGTTTAGAAGATTAACTTTTGAATTAGAATTGTTGTGGTGGGTCATGGCTTATGTGTTATGGTGATTACTGCTGTTTAAGATAAATGTTAATTACTGTTGCTTAAGATAAGGGTTAAAGACTGGATTGTAAGAGGGTCTTTGCCTAAAAAATGAAATCAGTGTTTAAAAAAAAAAGATATAAGGGTTAGGACAGTGCTTACTTTTAACTTTTATGTATAAAACTATGATTTTGGAAATGGAAGAACAGTAGTCTTGAAGAGGCAACTCTCACTGTTCTCCGGAATTGCTGGCTTCTGACAAATAAAGTTTGGTGGACATATCCCTGTCTCTGACGGTGTCAAGCAGCCAGACCTTCTTAATCTAGTGACACCACAACTTCTGTCCAACTTGGCTACACATTGGGGGTTCCCATGGTGCCCTCCTCATATTCAATGATTTGCTGGAATAGTGCACAGTGCTCATCAAAACAGTTTGCTCTCTAGGCTGCTGGTTTATTAGAAAAGGGTACAATTCAGAAAGAGGCAGATGATAAAGATGCGTGAGACGCTTCCACCCTCCCACACCTCGTGTTTTCTCCAACTCGGAAGCTCCTTCAGTGCCATCCTTTGGAGTCTCGTGGAGATGTCATTACTTAGGCACAGTTGATTAAGTCATTGGCCCTTAATGATGAAGTCAGTCTCCTACCCTTCTCCTCTCTCCAGAGGTGTGGGGGTGGCTGAAAGGTCTGACCATCTAATCATGTGGTTGGTTCCTCCTCAGATAATCAGCCCCCCATCCTGAGCCCATCTGGGAGCCCCCAGCTCCCAGCCACCTCATTATCATAATAAAAGACACCCCTTCAAAGGGTCTGTGTTCCAGGAAATAGGAACCCCGACCAAATATATACTGAGGGTGCCTAAAAAATGTATACATGTTTTTCAAAAGGAAAAAATTATATTAAAATTATAATACTCCATGTATACATGAACATTTAGTATCTTGTATATTGTATCTCTCGTCATTGCAGAAGTCAAACTAACGTGAGTATTACATTTTAATACAGTTTTTTTCTTTCTTAAAATGTGTGTGTATTTTTTGGTTTGGGACACCCTCTGTATTTCACCTTATGTCACAAAATATCACCCTTGGGCCACGTTCTGAGAGTATAGTTACAATGACTGATCTCGGGATCAAGGAATACTTTATTGATCCTTCCACAACCTTCTTCCCAAATAACAACTCTACTGTTGATCTACTAGTAGTAGACTGGAGGACCTCCAGATTGGTTAGGAAAGCTTCTCTGCAACTTCATTGGTGTATGGTTTGAATGTGTCCTGATTCCAGGCCCTGGGCTGAGAGCTTTGTGTGTTCCAGTTCACTTCATGGTCACAAAACCTTCTTTGAAGATGTGGACCTGGGCTGAGAATGGCTTACGTGCTCTGGGTCACACAGCCAGTTCGTGGTCAAGGTCGCACTCCCCCGTTGTGATGACTGCTGCTGCTTCTACTTTCCCTAGAAACTTCTGGAGAACCACCAGATAGAGCCCCGACTTCTATTTGACCAGTTCACAGTTATGTTGAATTTTGTAAATTTTATTTTCCCTTAAGAACAGTCTCTCAGTGTGATCTTCTTCAGAATTTGCTAAGGACATTTGAAATGTATACTGTGAAAAATAAGGGCTATCTGTGTTGGTGTAGCCACTGTATGGTGAACCTAAGTAGGAAATTTCTTAAGCCACTACGAGGAGGATGTCAGCTGGGAGCCTGGCGGTGGTGGCATCCATATTTTCATCCCAGTTTGACTTACTTGGAAACTTCCTCTTTCCACCAACAGGAGCAGAGTGTAGTTACAAATCCAGCCACTTTGAAGGTTGAGGCCAAACAGGGAGAAACAGAGTCAGAAGCAGGAAGCTGAAAAGGCCAGAGGAGCAGAGAAGAAAGACATTCTTGGTTCCTCAGGAATTAGATCAGGGTTGTTGTTGTTTTTTTCCCCAAAAGACCATTGTAGGAGAAAAGGAACCTCCATCCTAGTAAACACATTAAGCATACATTGTCGGGAACTTCTGGCAACTTAGGAATGGGAACCCATATAGACAGACAAAGGCTGCCATCCTGGGCAGAAGTGTCCCAGCTGAGCCTTCACCTGTGAGAAGAGAAGTTCCGTATTGGATGAGTTTAGAGGATTTCTGAGCCACTGAACCCTAGGAAGGAATAAGTGGTGATTCATGTGCTTACAATTACTCTTTTTTTTTTTTTTTTTTTGCATTTATACCAGTTAGGGTTTGTATGGTTTCTTTCTTTCTTATGTTTTTTTTTTTTTTATCAGATCATACCTGTGTGCATTGATACTGTCATGGGGTACAGTGTGCTATTTTTATATACAATTTGAAATATTTTCATCCAACTGGTTAACATAGCCTTCATGTCATTTTCTTAGTTATTGTGTGAAGACATTTATATTCTTCATTTAGAAAGATTCACATGTACCCTTAAAAGATGAACCATAGACGTGATCCCACCAATCACCCTCCCTCCATCCTCCCCCCTCCCCCCTCCCTTCCCCTCTCTCCCCTTCTCCCATATTCTTGGGCTACAATTGGGTTATAGCTTTCATGTGAAAGCTATAAATTAGTTTCATAGTAGGGCTGAGTACATTGGATACGTTTTCTTCCATTCTTAAGATACTTCGCTAAGAAGAATATGTTCCAGCTCCATCCATGTAAACATGAAGGAGGAAGTCTCCATCCCTCTTTAGGGCTGCATAGTATTCCATGGTGTACATATACCACAATTTATTGATCCATTGGTGCCACTTATAATTATTTACATAAAATTATGCTCCTGTTGCAGCAAGAGACACACGAATGTTGCGTATGGTTTTTATTGTATAGTGAGGGTTCTGTTCTGGATCCTTTTGTTATCTGTAGTCAAGATCCAGAGTAAAAGTTCCCCCCAGGACTGTCAGTGGCCGTTGAGGAGGCCATAGTGGGTATACCCATGTTACGCAGAGCCATTCAGGAAGGAAAAACAACTTTCTTCAAAGCTTTTTTCTACCTGGGTGCACTATACATTCTTATGTTCGTGGACCTGAACAATTATGGGAAACCTAGCACTTTATATTCATGACACAAGAATTTAACTAAAATGAACAAGATATAAAAAATGAAGACGTGAGTTCTCCATCACTCCTTTGTTACCACTTCTTCCACATTCTCCTATTATATATTGGAGGGGGAACAGAATCCTAGAAATCTGTGATTATTTGGGTACCTACAATTTTTGCTAATATTGGGCATTTCTTTTTCTTTTTTTTTTTAACTTTGGTAAATGTGTGAGGGGTTAAAGTCCAATGTTCTTACATGGATCATGCTGGGCAGTGGGGACGACTGGCCCTTTACTGTTTCCATCACCTGAACAGTGTATGTTGCACCCTAATTTCTCATTCCTCACCCCCGTCCCACCCTCCTGGGTCTTCAGCCTCTCCATCACTCCACACTCTGTGTCCACGCGTGCCCATGATTTAGGGCCCACGTGGAAGTGTGAATGCGTGGTATTTGAGTTTCTGTGTCTGAGTTGTGTCACTAAAGATAATGGCTTCCACTTCCATCTAAGTTACTGCAAAAGACATAATTTCATTCTTTTCATGGCTGAATAATATTTCATTGTATGTCATCTAGTCATCGCTGATGACTGCTTAGGTTGATTCTGTATCTTTGCTATTGTGAAAAGTTCAGCACTTCTATTTAAAAGTAGAAAAATTCTAGAATAATAGGACTCAGTAAAAAGAACAAAGTAGATGTATATAGCTGTGTGATAGTTATAGTTTATATATGTATTTTTTAATATTTATCTGTCTATATATCCTGAAACCCTTTTCCTGATTTTTTTTTCCTGCCAAGACTAACTAGAAAGGCCCAGAGTGTGTGATGCCATCTCTGGGCAGGCGTGTGCTGAGAGATGCCTGCAGACATACCTGGCGTTCTTAATAAAAATCCCAAGAAAATGACTTGTGGGAACCATAAAAATCAAAGACAACTTCTGGGACCTGTAGCAGGGACTGGCTTTCTCTCCAAAAAATGTTGACCAATTATTAAGACTGTTTTCTGAGACAGTCCATGAAATATACAAGAAGCAAGCTCATTACTTATATCGCTGGGCGATGTTTTCAATTTACAAGTTCATCTCCCAAGTTCATCGTATCTTTGCTTGATCCATTCAACTTGGTTTTGAATGACTCTGGCCTGTCGCAGAAAACTAAACTAGTTATCAAAGGAAAATGAGCTACCAACATGAAGGGCATTCACCATAATAGGCCTTTGGTTCTGTGAACGCAGAGTATCTTAAAGGTTGATTGTAAACATAGGGGGGAAATGGGAAATTATAGCTTGATGTACTTTCTATTTACAAAATACTCGATTTCGTTACAAAATTTCACAAAGAGGTGAATGGAAAATACTTGGAAAATACTTGGTAAATATTTTGTAAAATTTTATAATGAATAGTTTGGAAATGCAGGTATATTCAGCTACAATTTCCCACTTTCCCCTATGTGTAATGCCATTAGCAGTGACTTTGAGGACACACTGTACTTTTAAAATAACAGCCTCACAGAGCAAAACCCATCTCTCTCTGTTGAGCCATGTTCTCCTTGCCAAGCCATGGCACTTAATAAATACTTAATTCATAAGGAAATGGTTTGATTACTGAACTAATTCTACCAAGTGCCCCTAGTTAGGTTGAAGAAAACATAATCCAGAACTTGTACGTTTCCAGCGAATCATTTTGACTCTCAGAGCTGAGGACCAAGAGAAATGAGGTATGTTTACCCCCAGTGGTGCGCATGAGAATTACCTAGAGGGAAATACGGTAATGTGTACCAAACCTTTTCAGATGTAAACCTCTTTTGATCTAAGAATTTGTCTTCTGAGTCTGTGGCTCCACCACCCTGAATGTGCCCGATCTCCTCTGATGTTGGAAGCTCAGCAAGGCTGGGCCTGGTTAGTTCTTGAATGGGAGAACGTGTCTAAGGAAATAATGAAGGATAAAATGTTTTAGGTACGTATGTTGAATAATAATATAGACGTTTCCTTATGCACTGGCGATATGCACTTTTTGTGGCGATTCCCCTGTGTGGGGTCAACAGGTCTTTGTTGATGACCACAGGTGTGGTACACAGGGAAGGCACATAGGACAGGGCAAACCTTTGACCAGGAGATGATTAAATGAGATAAAAAAACATCCTCCATCTGATAGACTTGTCCTGAGACTTGGTTTATGTGGCGGCTTCTCAGAGGATACTCCAGGAGGGTTACGCCAGCATCACACCTACTGGCAGTCAGGTCAGCGATGGCTGGTCTCTCTCTGGCCCCTCACTTATTTTCTCACTTCCTACATAAACTCTGGCTTAGCTTCTGATTTCTGGGGAACTGGGAAGTCATCTACCTGGTTAAATAAGCTGTATCGCCTAGCCAATGGATATAGATAGGTGTGGCCATTAAAAATGACATGGATGGATGGAACTGGACACCGTTCTAAGTGAAATATCACAAGCATGGAAAAGTAACCAGCACATGTGCTAATTATTAAATTGAAACTAATCAATCAATCACTTACAGGCACGTGGAAATAATACTCAGCAGAACTCAAGCAGGTGGGCGGGGAGGAGGAGGAGATGGGTAAAGTCACACCTAACAGGCGCAGTGCAAACTCTCCGGGTGTTGGGCGTGCTTATAAAATTGACTCAGACTGTACGAAAGCAAGGTATGCAACCAAAGCAATGGTACCCTCATAATATTCTGAAAAAAAATTAACAATAGAAATTAAAAGAAAAAAGAAAATGGCATGGAAAGACAACGGCCTTTTAAATGAAATTAGGTGGTTTCCAAATTTTATTTCCTATACAGTGCTGAATTTTTTTCTTTTTTTCTTTTTAAAGCATGTGTGTAATCTCTAAAATGTTAATTGGATCGTAAAGTTACAGAAGACATTTTCTTTCTCTTAATGCATTTCTACATGTGCCACTTTTGTAGTAAGTTTTTGAAGTGAAAATTTAGTCGGATCCATATTCCATAAGAGTTACAGCTGGGAAGTATTAAAGATACAATGTAGAAGCTATAACCAAGAAATACTAAATTTAAATTACTTGAAGGGTTGTATATGAATTAGTGAAATTTGATTAAGTTATGAAAGAAGTAACCTGTCACTTCTGTGGGATATGATGACATGTGATAGAATTGGGAATGATTAGAGGATGAGTAGAAATAAACAAAATAGGCTCAGCGCCTATAGCTCAACTGGCTAAGGCGCCAGCCACATACACCTAAGGTGGCGGATTCAAATCCCCAGCCCGGACCCGCCAAACAACAATGACAGCTGCAACCAAAAAATAGCCGGGTGTTGTGGCAGGCACCTGTGGTCCCAGCTACTTGGGAGGCGGAGGCAGGAGACTCGCTTGAGCCCAGGAGTTGGAGGTTGCTGTGAGCTGTAATGCCATGGCACTCTACCCAGGGGGACAGCTTGAGGCTCTGTCTCAAAAAAAAAAAAAAAAAGAAAAGAAATAAACGAAATAACAAGTGTTACAGATGAGGCCGGGGTGTCTCTACAGACAGTGCAGGGGCTGTAAGAGAGTGTGACCTAGATTTCAGTCCTGGATCCTTACTAGGTACATGGCCATAGGCTCCTCTCTGAACCTCCCCACCTTCTGTTTCCACTTTTCAGTAATATGAGAGTCATGCAGAAACTCATGGGGTTTGTATGAGGAGTAACTGAGATATGGTTAAGCACATTCTACATAGTATCCAAGCAATTATCAATTATTGTAGTCTAATAATGTCTCAAAAAATAAGCCTGTTTACCACCAAACCAAATCATATATATTTTTATATATGAACAAATGTATCAAATATATATGTTTATATATAAATATATGTAAGATTTATATATAAATATACATATGATCTCTCTATATATACTGCCACAGATATACCCCAAGGAAGCTGAAGTTGCTGTGTCTTGGATTTGTATCCAACATCTACAGCCTTTCCTGAAACCTTGACTCACAGAAGGAGCCTGGGAATATCTCCTAATTTGATTGAAGAAGCCCCAAGCACATGTTTGGGGTATCTTTAGTCAGGACCTTTTGAGTCATTCTAAGTTACTCTCAGAGTTCATTTGTGTAATAGACATTCGAACGATAATGTCACATCTGAACATACACGTCAGTCACTGTGGAGCACATCATTATTAGAAGATTCCTCGTATATTAAGCTGGTCTCTGCCTTCATCAGGGATCTACCCCTTTCAACCTAGTTCTGCCTGTCAAGCGGAGTGACAATCTGTCCCAAAGCATTACTCTAGAAAGTCTTGTAACCCTGAAGTAGGGGGCAGTGACAAAGGTGGGGTTTTTTTTAAGATTTTCTAGAGAGTGAGCAACCAGACAGGGTCTTCCACTCAGCACCTGCCACCCCCAACTGCATGCGCTAATTTGTTACCTGCCAAAGCTTAGATCTTGGTCATGGAGATAACTGCTTGATTTGTTGTTGTTGTTTGTTTTATTTTGTTTTGTTTTGTTTTTCAGTTTAAGAAAGATAAAACTGTAAAATAAATGGCAAAATAAAAACTCTCAAGTTTGCATAACTTTTTTTTTGAGACAGAGTCTCATTTTGGTGCCCTCTGTAGAGTGCTGTGGCATCATAGCTCACAGCAACCTCAAACTCTTGGGCTCACATGATCCTCCTGCCTCAGCCTCCCAAGTAGCTGGGACTAAGGTATCTACTACAACACCCAGCTTGTTTTAGAGATTCAGTCTCGCTCTTGCACTCCTGAGATCCACCTGCCTAGGCCTCCCAGAGTGTTAGGATCACAGGCCTGAGCCACGAGCCACAGCACTGGCTCCCAGGCTTGCATAACTTTTGATCACTAGAACTGAACTTAGCTGAAACCACAGCTGTTAGAATGGAGAAGAAAGTGAAGATTACTGAATGAACACAAAATAGAACGTGTCTCTTTATGTTTGTACTCAGCATGTACTTTGTAAAGGCTTTCCTGGTATTTGTTTAGAATGCTTCTTTGGAATTTCTTTGTAGTGTATAATTTTCTAAATAAGTATGGAATAGACATAACTGTTCAAGTGCTAGCATTAATTTAAAAAGGATACCATTATGAGTTTCTTTTCACTCTTTGATCCCCATCTTTGATGGTGGCAAGGGTAAACAAACAAACAAACAAAAAAACACCTGCTCAGTGCTCCCGGTTCTGAATATTTTCTGAGCCACATTTATGGACTGAATCCCGTCCAAGAATGGTGCCACTGGGGACGATCAAATTATCCCTCTGTCACCCTGCTTTTTATTTGTACTTTTTGCAAATTTTTGTACTTTAAGCAAAATAGAAATAGTATGAGAAAAAAACAGCTAGTAGCTGGGACAGCAAAGTGGGTTCAGCGTGTTAACAGATAAGCAAAGAAAAAGAATAAAAATGCAAGTTGTTACTTAGGTGTGAAAGGCAAGAACCGTATAAAAGATGCAGACAGCAAGAGGAGGGTGGGCAGATTGATCTGAAGGCGGCAGCCAAACAATCCAAACGTTTCAACTTCCTTAGCTAAAGTTTTCTGGTCTGGTGTAGGCACGAGTTCCCCCCCAAGGGTCTCAGGGGACATAACCCTGTGTCTTGCACAGTTTATCCTTGAAGTGTTCAGTGCTGGATTTTATTTATTTGTTTGTTTAGGAGACAGGGTCTCCTTGCAGCCTTGAACTTCTGAGCTTAAGCAGGTCTCCTGCCTCTGCCTCCCAAAGTGCTATGGTTACAAGTGTTAGCCGCAGTGCCTGGCCCTGTGCAGGATTTTAAACAAAATAGATTCTAAGTAAATGTTTCATGAAAGAGGAGTGAATTTTCATTGACTTGACATTTTCCTAATTTTTTTCTGGAAAGGCATATAGATAATCTAATAATCTAATAATAATTTAGATAAATAACCTAATCTTTGATTATTAACAATTTTAACATCAAGAAAATACTGTTCTGTTTTGCCCTAGAAATATAAACCATCACGTTGATTTGGTTAAGGCAACCGGAGAGGGGGAAAAATATCTTGTTCTATATTAAGCCTAAAATAAAAATTAATTGCTCTTGAGTTATATACCCCTGGCTTCCAAATCACTTGAGAAGTGCTGTGGAGTGCTTGGTAAAGCTGCTGAGGGGTGAAATCAAATATATAAATAGTTGTTTTCCACTTAAGATGCTGGCTTGTCTGAGAATTGCGTTCCCATTCCCAAGCAGCCAGAGAAGGCAGGCATTTCACCACCCAGAGAAAGGGACAGGGGAGGTGTGCACCTTTGGAAGAACTCGCTCTAGCAAGAGACAGCTGTTCTGGGGAGAGGAGCCAGCACATTCCTACCAATGGAGAATGTTTTATTAATACTAAATAACAGTGGACCTCAGCAAAATCACAGATAAGTCTCTACTTTTCTATGGGTTTCTCATGGGACCAATCCCTCCATAGATGTTTGCTCTTCCTGGTGAAGGGTTTGCCGGTCCCTTCAGGCTGCTGTAACAGACTACCAGGAACTGTAAATGATAGAAATTTATTTCTCAAAGTTTTAGAGGCTGAGTCTTTGTAAAGAAATATGGAGAGTCCTTAGAGAACAAAATTACAAGTTGGGCTCGGCGCCTATAGCTCAACCGGCTAAGGCGCTAGCCACGTACACCTAAGGTGGCGGGTTCGAATCCCCAGCCTGGACCCGCCAAACAACAATGACGGCTGCAACCAAAAAATAGCCGGGCGTTGTGGCGGGCGCCTGTGGTCCCAGCTACTTGGGAGGCGGAGGCAGGAGACTCGCTTGAGCCCAGGAGTTGGAGGTTGCTGTGAGCTGTAATGCCACGGCACTCTACCCAGGGGGACAGCTTGAGGCTCTGTCTCAAAATTACAAGTTGGCAGAGCTCACATCACCGAGTCCCAAAGCTGCAGATGCTGGTGCAGATGTGGAGAGGAAGGAACACTTTGACACTGGGGCTGGGATTGCAAACTCATACAGCTTCTTTGGAAAGAAGTATGGAGAATCCTCAGAACTCCAAGTAGACCTTCCATTTGTTCCCACAATCCCATGACTAGGTGTCTACCCAGAAGAAAAAAAAGCATCTTGCCATAAGGTCATTTTCACTAGAATGTTTATCGCAGCTCAGTTCACAGTCACCAAGATGTGGAAACAACCCAAGTGCCCATCCACACACGAATGGATTAATAAACTGTGGTATGTGTATACCAGGGAATACTGTTCAGCCATAAAAAAAAAAAAAAAAAAAACCGGAGACTTTACATCTTTTGTATTAGCCTAGATGGAGTTGGAGAACTTTCTCTCTAGTAAAGTATCACAAGAATGGAAAAGCAACTACCCAGTGTACTCAATACTGATAAGAAAGCAGTAGATGAACAAATACTCACCAAGAAAAACACAATTACTGGGCGGAGGGGAAGGAGCAAAGGGGAAAGCAAAGGGAGGATTAGAGTGCTGTCAACTAACAGGCCCAAAGTAGGGGGTATGGCACACCTCCTGGGAGGGACACAACTACAACCTGGGCTTTACCTAACAAATGCGAACGATGGAACCTAACCCGCAGGTTCATCTGGATAAAAAATTTTAATGAAAAGGTTAGGAGGCTGAGAAGTCTGAGATCAAGGTGCCGATAGGTTCAGCGTCTGGTACGGGCCTGCATCCTCGTTCATGGACAAACATCTTTTTGCCATAACCTCACAAGGTGGGAGGGGAAGCAAGATCTTAAGGGGGCTGTTCCTGAGAGCTCCACCTGCAGGAGGTTGTCACCTCCTAAGGCCCCCTCTGAATACCATCGCCATGGGCCTTAAGATTCATCCAGGAAGGTTGGGGGCCATCAACAGTCTGTAACAACTAGTGGTTTATCCTGTGCATGCCTTAATTGAAGACCTCAGATCTAACCTGGTCAATTCTCCTGGTGAGCAGAAGGAAGAGGCCTGGCCACATTTCTCTATCCATTTGTCATTGTTATTCTAGTCTCACCTTACCTTGCACGTTGATTCTGCAGTCTTCGGTCACAGTGTGTACATCATAAAACACCTTTGCAAGAGTTTATCTACCTTTTGGTCATCTATTCGAAAGGATAAAACAGTCTATACATTTTTGTTTCCTACGCAGTGGCTTTTCGAGTGATAAAAGATCAGCTTTTGCTTTGAATATATACCCCTTTGCTTAATTCTTAGTATGTCTGTTCTACACTTAATAAATATTTTATATGTGTGTAGCCTTGTATGCATGTGAGTCCTAGAACACAAGCCTAATTAGCCCTCCCGGCTTTCAGTGTTTTAGAGATTCGGTTTTGTGGGCCCTGGAGCCATGGTAATAGAGAATTACATGGAATAGTTGTCCTGTAAGTACCGGACACTTGATTTCTCTAACAGAAGGAAACCAATTCCTTAACTGACTCCTCTAGCAGTTTATTTCTGCATATTTACCACTGTAGTAAGTACTTGGAGCCCAGGATAAAAAAATAAAGAGGAATGTAGCAACCTATACCTGTATCAGGGATCACTTCTAGAAGTAGGTAAAAATGCCCCCAACCATGTGCAAAATACATTTGTATACATATTATAATATACACTGTCGCACAATGGCTGGATAAAGTTCAAAGCAAGATGGGAAAAAAGCAATTTTAAAGCCGTGACATCTTGGTAAAGGATTATGCTTTTAACTCTCTTACCTGGGTAATGATGCCCATATATTCTAATATGGAGTGGCTAGCCTATCATAAATGGATGACCTTGACTGTCAAAGGGGTTTTGAATACTGCCAGGCGAGCCTACCATTCTTCCCCTGTCCAGTAAATGCTCTGTGGTCTCAGATAACTGTGACTTATTGTCTCATCCCTTGCCAAACCTCTAATACCTTCTCTGTCTTCCTTCCACCTTCCTATTGTGCTGAGAAGTGAAACCAGTTAGGTGATGATGCCCCATGCCCTCCACGATCAGCAGCTGTCCCTGGACACGTGGTTTCTTTGCCTGTCTCTGGGGTTGGAGGCCTGGCCTCTGCCTCAGGCCCTGTCCTCTGGCTGGTCATGGGCTCCTTCTCCCCCCACTCCCTCAGCAGTTCTGTCCTCTTTTTGCATATTATCATATTTTCTTCTCTACAAGATCATTCCTGTCAGCATAGAAATAAGCTATTATTTCTCCTACTTTAAAGGGAAAAGTCTTAAACTCTTCCCTCTGTCACTCCTGTCCACCCTTTGTAGCAGAATTCCTTGGAGGAACTGTCTGTACCTCTCAGGTCCATTTTTTCTCTTCTTCCTTTTCCACTGAAGAGAGCAGTGGCCCCTGGGTTGTAAAGTCCACATGGTTCCTGGCCCTCCTCTTGTTAGATCTGGTATCAGTATTTCATGTTGTTGATCACTTTCTTACCTTCAGGACACGTTACTTGGCTTTCTAGAAGTCATCGTCTAAGCAGTCCTTCTTCTCCGTCGTTGGTCCTCCTGGGTGTATTTGTTAGCAGAGGGCCCTCATGCAGGCCTGTGTCCTTGGCCGTCTCATCAGACTTCAATGAATTTAAATGCCATCCATATGCCTAAGACTTAGAACCTTATATGTTAGTCCAGATCATTCTTCCAAGCAGCTATTGAGCACTCTTCCAAGCTCTACTTGGATGTTTCATACAATCTCAGATTGTTGCCCCCTAGCCACCCCCCTAGACCCTTGCCCCTATCACTTGACATGTTGATAATTCCATCCTTCAGACGTACTGCCTTTGACTGTCTTTCATACCCACAACCAAACGATTCAGCAAGTCCTATTGGTTCTACTTTGAAAATGCATCTGGAGTTGTAACATTCCCCCCACCTTGCTGCTGCCTTGATGGCACAACCCATCATCTCTCTCCCTGGATTACGGTGACAGTCTCCAACCAAGACCTTGTCTCCATGCTGAGCCCTGGAGTCTCCTTTCAATTCAGCAGCCGTCACAGTCCTTTTAACATGTCAGACCGTATCATTCCTTGGCAGAGAACCCTCCAGCCACTTCTCATCTCATTTAGTACAAAAGCCAGAAGTCTTGACTATGACCAGAGGGTTCTGACCTTGTCTTCTCTTCTCTCCCCAGTTGGTCCCTATCAGCCGTTCTGGCCTCCCTGGTCTTCCTCACGTGCGGCTAACCTGCCACTGCCTTGGGGCCTCTGCGGTGGCTGGTCCCTCTGCCTGGAGTTTGGATAGACCCACTCCCTCACCTCCTTTATGCTTTTGTTCAAATGTCACCTCCCTGATGCAAGCTACCGGAGCTCCCCGTTTAAAATTGTGCGTTCCAGGCGGTGCCTGTGGCTCACAGGAGTAGGGTGCCGGCCCCATATACTGGAGGTGGCGGGTTCAAATCCAGCCCTGGCCACAAACGGAAATAAATAAAATAGCATGTTCCCTGTCACTTTGCACCCTAGATTCCCTTACTTTTTCTTCATTTTCCTTTTTGTCCCCCAGTACTGATTACCTTTTAGCATATTATCTACTTCACTTGTTTATTGTGTCTCTTACTTACGGTGTGTCTCTCCCCTCTGAAATGGAAGCTCCTAGAGGTCTTAGTTTCTGCTGTTGACTGATGTACGAGGTCAAGATGATTAAGTTTGCAAACTCATTCTAAAGAAAGTGCTTTGAAGGGTGGACCAGGCACTACTGTTGGTGCCTAGCCTCCCAAGGAGTATTTCGAAGGTGACTGTGGTGTTGTTCAGCAGGAAGGTCCACTTTTTCCAGGACGAGTTCCCCAACTTAATCATCTGGCCTAGTAGGACTGCAGCTGTGATGGCCATTCCAGAAAAAGAATGCTTCAAATCGCTTTGAGGGGGATTCGAGGGTTCACTTCTGTGGTTCATCTTACAAGGGTACAAGAGAATCTTTCTATGAGTAGAATATGAACGTTTTAACACAATAACTAAGAAAATTACGTGAAGGCTATGTTAACCAGTTTGATGGAAGTGTTTCGGATTGTTTGTGAAAACCCCACACTGTACCCCAGAAGTGCATTAATGTACACAGTTACTATTCAATTTTAAAAAAAATCAAAAAAAAAAAAAAAGAGAGAGAGAAATTGCTTTGAAGGGTGAACTGGCTGCTGGCATTGAAGCACAGCTTCCCAAGGGGAGTAAGTACTTCGAAGGTGACCAGAGAGATATTTAGCAATGAGGTATGTAGCATTATTTTTTTAGGACAAATTTGCGGAATTTATTGCTAGACCTCATGGATCCCAATTGTGCAAAGTAGTATCTGATAAATTCGTATGAATGAATGAATGAGTCACTGCTAACTACAGAGCAGCCCCCCTCCCCACCCTGTTCCCGTTTGGCTGCCTCCCTTCCTCCACGGTTACTCTTTATTCACACGGCTTTGTTATACTTTATTCATCGTTTGGAATTATATTACTTATGGTATCTTCTGCACTAGAATTTAAGAGAAGCTATACAAGGGCATTAAGTTGAGATAGTAAGTATGTACTTAATGTTTATTAAGGAAATCAATTTTAGAGAAGAAACTTGAATTTCGCAGATGACTTAACTGCATATGTAAATTTTATCTTGTGACGAATCTGTGATTGTTTGCTTATTCAGTCTGATTCAGGGTTGAGTCATCAGGGGCCATAATCACTTGTTCCTCTTTTTATCACTGTGGTTTGATGTGTTTTGCTATTAAAAGAATTCTCAGACTCTCCCTGATAGCTTATAATAAACGATGCAGAGATTTTTCAAAGGTCAATGATTGGCAAGCCTCGAGATTTTTCACAATATATAGGAGACACTTTGCCTCTGCATGAGGAATAACATAAAGTTGAGAAATAAAGTGAAGTTGAAAAGTTTCCTTCTATATTGAAAGAATTTTTGATTGTCACTGAAAGGAGCAAAATGGTGCTGAGAAGTTGTAATCAGAAAAGGATAATGGAAATGAAATGTCATTAAGTCAGAAAAACAACAGACACTCATGATCTGATTCCTAAAAGTAAAATCACTGCCTCTTGAGTTCCTGAGTGCTTCTTACATAAGACTCAATGGCTCTACTCTGACTCGAGGTATTTAAAATTATGAAAGAGTAGAATCATTGTATAGGAAAATATTGTATCCTACAAGAAAGTGGATCAAAAAAACTATTATTTGTAAACTCTTTTTTTCTATAATCTCTTAGAATAAGGATCTGGGTCGTATTGTTCTTTAAATTCCTATTTAAAAGATTGTACTTTGGGAGTAGGTAGTATTTAAGACTACATTACTGACATTAAAACATAAACCAGGCATCCCCAAACGATGGCCCGCAGGCCACATGTGGCCCACCTAGGACATTTATCTAGCCTGCGAGGTGTTTTTGCCACCACTGCCTGTCCTGCTTAGCAGCCGACTTGTCCAGGGGCCTGCAGTCTGGCCTTCCAACGGTCTGAGGGACAGTGAACTGGCCCCTGTTTAAAAAGTTTGAGGACCTCTGAAACTGTGACTTTCCCTTTTATGTTACTAGCTATTGATGGTTTCAGAATGAAAGGGAAAAAGCACACTTTGCCATTCAGCATAGGATATTCATCTCCGTATTAACAAGTGAAGAAATCAATCTGCAAAATTTAAGTAAGTATATTAACCACGACCAGAAGTTAATGTTTATTCTTGAGTGAATTTCACTTTGCTTTCTAATAGTGTATTTTCCTACCATGCCCACATTTATGGTAAACTCGAGGTAAACATTTGTGTTTGTTGGATTCATTCAAATTATTAGCTTCCCTATTAATTCATTGTTTAGGTTGAACGCTGGACATATTGCCATGAATTTATGATAATCTGTTTACTCGGCTTCACGACCTAAGAGAAATTTTAGGTTAATTATCTCCTGCTTGTAATAATCGGTTTTTGACACCTTAGGCCTAGTGATTCTAGCAGGTTGGGAGAAAACAAAAGTTGCTCCTGCCATTAACCTTAAGTGGGAGCCCGTGGGCCCTGTGGAGCTAATGGGGCTTCCTAAGCATATGAGAAAAGGCAGGGGCTGCCATGGGCTGAGCTGTGTGCAGATCCCCTCCCAGATCTGCCAGCATGGGGCACTCAAACCCATCTGTTAAGGATCAGGTCCAGCATCTGGCTACAGAAACAAAGCACACGGCAGTGTGGTTAAGGGCGTTAAAGTATGGGTTGAGGGCATGTGTGACAGCAGAAATGTGCAGAAGGTGGCAAGTTTGGGGCCATCCTATTGGGTATTTCTGCCATGTAGTAGTAGTGCTGGCAATGGGAAAAAGGTTATGGAATCAGGGGGTTTGAACCTTTGGGTGACTGAATTCTCTGCATGTGATGACTTGTCGTCATCAACACAAGTCCACCCTACAAGCTATAAACTGGGTAAAACTCTGTGTGCAGCTACAACCAAGAACCATAGTGGGAGCTGAAGAATCCTAAGTGATTTTCCTCATTTGTTTGGGTGTTGGAGCGGCCACGCAGGCTCCTAGAGTCCCTCGCTGTCTCACAGTGCCCTCGTGACAAGGATTCTGGGCTGGACAGTCCAGGGAGAGGTAACTGGAGTCCCCTCGTCCTGATCTTCCCGAGAGTGGCTGGCCCAGAGATGTCTGTAGTTGGCCATCTTGGAGCTCTCTGAAGAATCCTGAGTGATACAGTGGAGTGTGTTGAGCTGATGCGCCCAAGTTACATGGAGGATGAATCTCTCAAAAAGTAATCAACTTGAAAAACAAAGTTATAGTTTAAGGCTATTTTAAATCCTTAATCTATAAAAAAAAGTTTTTTTCGACGAGATAAGATCTTAACTCTTTTGCTAGCTGGAGTGTGGTGGCTCCATCATTGCTCACTGCAGCCTTGAACTCCTCGGTTCAACTGATCCTCCTGCCTCAGCCTCCTGAGTAGCTAGGACCATAGACAGGTACCACCACATCTGGATAATTTTTTCCTATTTTTATTTTTGTAGAGATGGGGTCTTTTTATGTTGCCCAGGCTGGTCTTGAACACCTGGCCTCCAGTGATCTTCCCACCACAGCCTCCCAAAGTGCTGGGATTATAGGAATGAGTCATTGTGCCAAGCCAATACATTTTATCATAAAGAACTTTGTGTGAGTTTTTATTCTTGTTTGACTGTTGTTAAACGAGAGTGGCTGTGTCCTTTCACTCTTCCTGTGCAAGGCCCTCAACAATACTTTTGGAAGCTATGACACCATGTACATCTCCACATCCCAGTTCATTTTGCTTTCCATATTGTGAAAAGGAGATGTGAAGACAGCTATATCCAAATAGCAAAAATGATGATTCGAAATTGCTGTTTATTTACTGCACTTGAAATTGATGTAGGGCAGAGAGGCAGAAATATGTGGCCTTTATAATGAATAGCCATAGTTCTAACCTGTGACAGTGCTCATTTCATCTGAGACCACAAGGCAAACTAGGACCTATTTTTTTTTTTTTTTTTTTACCATTTTTGTACCAACCAATTTTTGTAAATTATAACTTTCAAGTCTTCAAAATTTCACACAAACATCTAAGTGCCCTAGAACTGCCATCGGTGTACGCTTTTGAATGAAAATCGCTTCAGTCCTACAGAAAGAACTGAGGCTTTGGAGTGAGATGGTTAGATGTGACTGCCACCTCAACTGCTTACGGTCTGGGAGAACTTTTATTTTTTTTTTTTCTACCTTCCACTACAGTTACCCTAAAACTTTAATTTTTTTTTTTTTTTTTGAGAGACAGGGTCTCCCTGTGTTGCCCAAGTTGGACTCAAGTTGGACTCCAAGTTGGACTCAAATTCCTGGGCTCCAGGAATTTGAAATGAGTAACCCCCTCATTTCAGCCTCTCCTATAGCTAGGTCTACAGGTGCACACCACCATGTCCAGCTGGGAGAACTTTTTGAGCCTTAGTTTCCTCACCTGGGAAAAAGACAATTGTTGCTGGGATTAAATTAAGTGCCACCGTCTCGGTATAACACACAGCACATTGCTTGTCGTCTGACAGACATTCCCAGAGTTATAGCTGTGGGATGTGCCTTTCCTTTCTCTTCCCACCTTACTCTCTAGCCATGGCCAAGGCTTTCAGATGAACTTGGGAGGCCTGGGAGGGTGGGGAAAAGGACAGCTGGGAGAAGGAACCTACAGCCTGGGGCAGAATCCAATTCTCAGAGCTCACCATCACTTTTGTTCTTCAGGTGTGGACTAACTTTGCCACCCTCAAGGTCCAAGCGCCTTTTGGGCTCCAGAGTGCGGTGTAGGTCTCACCACCAGCCCCACTCTTCCCCATGGTCCTGTGAGGCTTCTGCAGAGAGCCAGTTTCTTGCCTCCTGGTTCTGCTCTTATCAGGACTTCACTTTACCTTTAAAAGAAAGAAAACGAGAAAGAGAGGTAATAGGAATATGCAGGTAAATGGCCTCAAATTCAAAAGTGAATTTCCAATTGAAGTAAAGGCAAGAGCCTCCCCCCTCTCAATAATGAGAGGAAAAGGCCCCCGAGGCCCTTCTGCTGAGTTTCGGCCAACAAGGAAAATGCTAGCCCAGAGCAGGATATATTTGATCAAGAAGAGCTTCGAGGGATGAAAATGCAATGATTCCTTAATAAATGCTCCTTGGAACTTCAAGTTGGTTTAAGAATGAAGTAGAATAAATGACCCCGGGATCTGAGGACCATCATAGGAAATTCAAACTAAAGAGCTAAAACAAGGCAAGCAAAATGAGTGTGAGGAAACCTTACCATTTTCTCATGTCCCAGAGGACACGAAGGAATCTGCATTCGAGGACAGCGTCTCGAGTCTCCCAGAGATTTGCACACATTCCATGGCGGGTATTAAACTGTGTTAATGACTTTGTCTGAGGAGGAGTTCGGCAGGGGAGCACTCAGGAAACCATATGTGCTGGGCCTTAATAGATGAATAAATGTGGGGAATATTAAAAATTATATCATTAGTAGGCGGAGTCTGGTGGCCCACGCCGGTAATCCTAGCGCTCTGGGCGGCTGAGGCAGGTGGATTGGCTGATTTTAGGAGTTCAAGGCCAGCCTGAGCAAAAGCGAGACCCCATCTCTAAAAATAGCTAGATGTCATAGTGGCCACCTATAGTCTCAGCTACTCAGGAAGCTGAGGCAAGAGGATCACGTGAGCCCAAGAGTTTGAGGTTGCTGTGAGTTATGATGCCGCGGCATTCTACCTAGGCCAAGAAAGTGAGACTCTCGCTCATAAAACAAATGGCATCCTTAAAAGTTACAATGGATGCCAGGAACTGCCTTTTAAATACTTAAATTCACTTCGTGTCTGTTGTGTCTATATCCAAAACTTGGTCCTCCTTTTCTAGTCCGCAGATTGGGGGTGCACTGAGACCCTTCAATGCTCTTAACCCAGTCCCCAACCATGGCACCAGTCAGGTGACAGAGATGAGCTGGCCAGTGTGCAAATGAGGGCGGGTTCCCTCCATTCCAGCCCCCTCTTAGTTCTGCCTGGCAAGTCCTCGCTGAGCAGAAGAAAACCACCAAGAGGAGGAAGCCCCAGATGTCTTTTTTTTTTTTTTTTTTGGCTAGGGCCATGTTTGAACCTGCCACCTCCAACATATGGGGCTGGCGCCCTACTCCTTTGAGCCACAGGCCCCACCTGCCCCAGATGTCTTTAACATGGAAGCAGCACACCATCAGAACAGAATCTCTTTTTGCCATTTCTGAGCTTACCTATTTTTTTCATCTTGAGGATTAAACAGATGCTGCCTAAAGAGAGGACAGATGCTTATCCGTACATTTTCAAACCATCAAACAATGGAGAGCTTAATCAATGCCATCGTCTTCAATGGCTGCAAAAACTCAAGAAGAAATAGTAGAATGAAATTTCACCCCTTTCTGAATTCCCTGCAGCCACGAATAATAGTTACTACAGTTGTCTGTACTCCCTGGTTCTTTGCTCCTTCAAAATAGTTCACCTTTTGGATTGATGTCGTTCATGATTAATTAGAGTCTGTGTCTGGGGAGGTAGTTACTGCGTCTCGTCCCTGGAAACCAAAGCACTGGGCATTCTATTCATGTTGCGTTTCCTAATTTCCGGTTGCTACAGGCAGTTAGGATGTAACCACATGTTTCCGTAGTTCATCTTCGCCTCCCTTACATGCACTCCTTTCAAAGAGAAGAATTGCCTTTTGCTGGTTCAGAAATGGGTCGTATGCAGCTGAGCGCTGGAAGAGTCCACGTGCTGGGAATTACTAACAAGCTGTCTTGTGATAAAGAACCAATGCAGAGAAAAGGACCCATGATCACAATACTTACCCAGTGTACGTTTGTATCTGGCAGAGGGGGGGAAGGAGGAAGACTTGCTTTGGGGGTCCTTATTTGTTTTTTCTCCCTTCTCTTTCCCCTGCTTTAGACAAAGCCTGTTGCATTTGCAGTCCGGACAAATGTCGGCTACAGTGCGGCCCACGAAGACGAGGTGCCGGTGCCAGGCATGGCCATCTCGTTCGAAGCAAAAGATTTTCTGCATGTTAAGGAAGTAAGGACAGTATATCCATGTCTGTCGGCGTGATTTTTTTACCTTGACACATCATTTCTTACTTCTCATTGCTGTGAAATAGCCTTGCAGGAGCTACGATTATATAACAGACATACGAAATCCATGGCTCTCAACCTTTGCTAATATAAATAGAGCTTTTTAAAGCAGAAAGAAGTCACAGGCCTCTTGCAATAACTTCAGCGCTCCCTTGGGCAGTGGCCCAGAAATTGGGAACTGCCGGAGTAGATGATCCTTTTTTATGCTTAACCTGTTACTTTTTCTTTTCATGTTTAACCTTGACGATGGGCAGTTTCTCCTGATGTCTGAAGTTTAGCCATCTGGAGAGAGTTTAATAATAATATCTAGAATTCATGACTGCCCTCTCTGCTGACAGTGTCTGAACTCAGACCCGTGGTACCCCTGTTTCCTGCTTGGACGCTAAATTTGTGCCACGGGAGGGAGAATGGTAGGAACAGGGGCCAGGGAGGCAAGAAAATGATAATCAGGAAAATTCTTTTTCTTCCATGTCAAAAGTCTCCGCCTTTCCCTTCACAATGACATAGCCTGTTCAAGTGGGAAAATTCTCCCTTAATCAAGGCTTCTTTGGAGTCTACGTTTACCACATGGCTGCCACATGGAACGGTGTATTAAGTGACCAGAAATTTCCCCAACATCACCATCTCAGTGTGGAAGCGTGAGGTTTCCTTGGACCTGGAGGAATTTACAATTTGAACCCCTCTATCTAGGGAAGGATACATCAGAGAGAGCATGTGCACATTTCACTGTTCACTGAGCTAAATAAAGGAGGTGATGACTGCCCATTCAAAGAGCCTAGAGAAGTTAGAGCCTCCTGTTTCACTAACTTTTAAATAGAGATGCAAAATAGTGGCTAGATAGGAAAGGTCGGACAAGTTTTTAGAAGTGGCATGCCTAAACTCTCACTTTGGAACAGGAGGTTAGATTGCTACAGTATCTCCTCCCCATGATTAATGTCAGAGGAAGATCTCTCCCTATCAGGAGAGAAAAAGAAAAACCATACAGACAGTCTTCAAGGATGTGCTCAAAAACAGACTTACTGGGTTGAGGAAAGTGAAATCCAGTCATAAAGACTCAAGCTAAATAGTCCACCTGCAGGGGATGAAGTGTCAACATCAGTAAACGGAGAGAAATCATCTGTGAACATCATATTGGGTAATTATAAACACGTTTACACAAAGGCACATTTTTCTTTGACACTAAATATCTAAGGTAAACTTCAATATTTATCTCTTTCTGTTAATACTTCTGATTTATCTGATAAGATAAGGCAGTGTTTTCGACCTTACTTATTTAGCCTGTAGTTAAACTTTCCTGGCACACTTAAATTACGTTGATCAAAACAAAAAAGTAAAAAAGAAAAAGGAATACACTTCCTGTGCTTTGAACTTATTTCAAGAATAACTGAATTAAGGATCTTTAAAAATTTTCATGGCACACCTAAGGTCCTCTCACTGCACACCAGTTAGAGATCACTGACATTGAGGGGAGATCTCTGTAACACTTCCTAGATTTCTAGATCCTAATGATATTTTGCTAGGAAGGGCCTTAAATCTTTGAACCTAGAAGGCTTATCCTGCAACGGCTGCTGCCGCCACACAATTCAGCCTGTTCCCAGGACAGAACCAGGGGAGAGAAGGAAGCAGAAAGCCTTCAGCGGATTGCCAGGAGCACCAAAATCTTTCACTCTTACCTTTAGCACGAACTGAAGAGTGTCTTCAGTTGTGACACTGGAGGCGTCATTGTTCACTGTCTTTGCCATGTTGCTGTCTGTTGAAAATAGTTCACATGGAAAAATAATTCGGGGACGTGAGCTTCTCAGCATTGATTTTAATACATTTGATTTTGTGTTTAGAAATTTAATAATGACTGGTGGATAGGACGACTGGTGAAAGAAGGCTGTGAAATCGGATTCATTCCAAGCCCAGTGAAACTCGAGAACATGAGGCTACAGCATGAGCAGAGGGCCAAGCAGGGGAAGTTCTACTCCAGGTAGGAGAACAACGTCAAGTGTGCGCGGCAGAGTCGAGATCATGCCGTCTTCTGCCTACTGTCCTTTCCCATATTCTGCCCTCTGTATCAATATGTTGAAAAGGACCCTGGTGACACGGTTTATCGGTAGCATCCCAAACCCTGCGTTTTCAAAACTTCATCACAGCATGAAACTTTCATCCTAATTGGGAGGGAATCAAATTAATGATTATCTTTAATGAAAAACTATCCAAGGTCATAGAGTATTAAATTCAGGCTTTAGTGCCGGAAATTCTGAAGTCCTGATTGTTCGCTGACAAGTGCTCTGGCAGCAAGCAGCCCTGGTGACTAATCCCGGCATCTGTAACTGCCTGGCATGGCAGGGAGACGTCTAGAGATGACGGTCTCCGACATCATTGGCAAACAGCAGCTCTTGTCAGGTGTTACTTTCATTTTCACCTGAGAGACTCAATTTTCAGTTCTATCCATTGTGAAGCGCTCAAAAGGAAAGCTAAGTCTGGAGCGAGTTACAACTGCCTTTGCAGGTCACAGTGAGATGGTTATGTAACAGGCTGGGGCTGACTGATCATTCTTAGGATTCTTGAGACTGTTTTGCCCCTCGATGAAAGAATCACTGGAAGGGCTGCTCCGATGTGCCGTGAATTTTAATTTGAACCCTCTGAGAACGAGTCCAAGGATGCTGTGTGCCTCCCTATGTGACAGGATGTGGGCTCTGGCGAGATTTTCCTTAATGTGAACAGCAGATTTCTGTTTCCTCTGGCTTATATCCGATGTGTTTATAGAAGGATGGAAATTCCTTTGTTGATTGTCTTATTTTAAAGTTAGCAAGGCTATCTCTCGCGTGTCAGCAGGAGAGGGAAATAGAATATTCTCTGCAGTTTAGAGCACCACCCTCATTAACCAGCATTTTGTAATTGTCAAGTTCATTCAGTTCAGGTAGATTTCTCTGCGTTTGGAGACCTCTGACCCAGAGTTGACTTGCACTAATCCCTGGGTCATCGAGGCATCTCAGGATCATGAGATGCATTAAGTCATGTAAAAGTAGAGGCGTGGAGACGGGTCCGAGGTGAGAAGATCTGATGCTGGTCTCTCAAATTTTAGTGTTCTGTTGGCTTTATTGTCTGTTTTTCTACTTTCCGCCTGATAGCTAACATTAGTTAATAAACTGATGTTTATTAACATCACTGACATAGCTGATAACAGCAATGTCTGTGACCTATGAATATTTTCTCTGGTTCAGGTCTTAATATTTCAATATGACCTCATAGACGTTGCTGTTATCAGCTAGGTACTACATAGCTGAGGTTTGAAGTCACTCCAGCTGGGGACATTTTGGTTTTAGTTTGTTAAGGCTAATTCAGCAGTTTTCAGAATTTTCTTGTCCAGTCCCTTGAGAAAGGGGTTCTGTGGTCAGAACCTGTGAATTTAGGAGTACCAGGTATTGGGAAGTTATTTTAGGGTTCTTCAGAGCCATTAATATGTTAATGTACACTGTGGGTCTGGATGGTGGAATGAGTGTATTTTTCATGTACAGTTTTTACTAAAATTACCTTCTTACAAAAACTGTTCTGGCTCGGGTCTTAAGAATGTTTTGTTGGGCGGCACCCGTAGCTCATGGGTTAGGGCGCCAGCCACATACACCGAGGCTGGAGGGTTTGAATCCAGCCTGGGCCTGCTAAACAACAATGACAACTACAACAAAAATAGCCAGGTGTTGTGGTGGGCGCCTATAGTCCAAACTACTTGGGAGGCTGAAGCAAGAGAATCACTTAAGCCCAAGAGTTTGAGGTTGCTGTGAGCTGTGACACCACAGCTCTCTACCAAGGGAGACAGCAGAGACTCTGTCTCCAAAAAAATAAAAAGAATGTTTTGTAGAATGCATTTGGAAAATGTGGGGTGGATTTTTGCAGAGGGGGACTCGTATGTCTTTCTCTGCTTCTTCCTATGCTGAGAAATGAGAACTATTTCACAAGGAGTAGAAAGGAAGTAGAAATCTTCTCCGAAATTCTTAGGAAGACAAGGTCTCTCCTCTGCCTCCCGACTGAGCCTCCATAATCCAATGTTAATGCTAAGCTCGGCTTTGTAAGAGCCTGTGGGAAGGGCAGGTATGAGAGCCTCATCTGCCTCCCAACTGAGCCTCCATAATCCACTGTTAATGCTGAGCTCGGCTTTGTAAGAACCTGTGGGAAGGGCAGGTATGAGAGCCTCTCCTCTGCCTCCCAACTGAGCCTCCACAAT
>NW_003852414.1:14924097-14949441 GCF_000181295.1 Otolemur garnettii | reverse complement strand
CTCTCCTCTGCCTCCCAACTGAGCCTCTACAATCCACTGTTAATGCTGAGCTCGGCTTTGTAAGAGCCTGTGGGAAGGGCAGGTTTGAGAGCCTCCAGCCAGAGATGAGCAAATGGGCCAAGAGAAGTTGAGGACCTGACCTGGCCACAGAGCTAGTAAGCAGTAGGAACCGGGGTGGTACCCAGATCTCAGCAAGACTGCCCTCCTGTCCTACTAATTCTGGGGCCATGGCCTGCCTGGCACAGCCAGCAAAGAATGAATTGTTATTGCCATATATATTCAAATTTTTTTTTGCTATAGCATTTTTTCCTTAATGGACTACAAATTATCCATTTGTGAGGAGGATATTATCTCAGAACTTACCCGAGGGCAAGGATTACCTTTTCTTACAGTCATATACATTTTCCTTTGATTTTCTTGGTTTTATTTTTGTCCTGAGCTTTTGCCTAAGCATGTGAAAATATTTTTCTGGCCGACAACAGGTCTTACTTTGTCTCCTAACATTTTCAGTGTAGTTCTGTTTTGAGGACATAATCAGAATCTGGCAATGTTTGAAAACCCTGATACATAAATTAAAACAATTGGCAGAAATCAAAGGCAATAGAATTGGGGCACAGACAATTCAAGAACTTGGCATTTTTGTAGAATTAAAAGTCAAGGGCAAATCTCTGTCCTGACCATTTTCACTATTACCCATATTTCTGACTGTTTTATACAACTCCAATAATACTTTGACTATTATTAAAAATGAAAGAGATTCTGTTAATACAGCCAGCCCTTAAAAATTTTTTTTTTAATTTAAAAAAATTCAAAGGGAATTTGCTTGAACCAAAATTCAACTTAAAAGTTAAGAAAATTTTAAAAAACGTCATACTTCTGGAAAAAAAAATTTTTTTGGTTCTAGTGATAGGTGTCCTTGCTTAACTGCCAGAAGGTGCTTCTATAAATACCTCTGTTTATTAATTCCATGTACTGTCTGGTGTCATTAAGTGTATTGGAGTATCTCTTAAGAACCTTAAAAAGATAAAGAGCCCTCCTGCTAGCTGCTTGATACTATTTTTGATGTTTGTTTTAGGCATTAAAAGTCTAGAAGAGCAGCAGTGAAAGCCAGCCTGTTACTGATATTTTAATGGAATGTATATTTTCACAATAGTAGTTACAGAAATGACTATTGTCCTTTGATGCATAGATACTGTAACACGTTCTTTCAAGTAGACCGTAGACCTGGCATGGTCACAATAATAAACATTAGGCAATGAGGTCATCTTGCCCAAATTCAGTGATGCTTTGTTTTTTGGGTTTTTTTTTTTTTTTTTTTGGCTTCTTGATCTTGGAGTCCGTGTTGCTTTTTTAAGATGTTCTTTGCCGTCTTCTGCAAAGAGGCCATTTAGCAATAGGTTAATTAGTTTGCTGGTACACCGGCAAAGAAAAACAAATGTTGTTCTAATATTAATTAGCTCCCAGAATTTCTAAGACACTGAAGCATACCTTACTTTAAACTTTAGAATGTGGCAGTTCTGAGAGGATCAGAAGTAATGATAGATTCACATCATTCTCAAGGTAGCCAAGTTTAATCCCCCATGCTGGTTATGCCTGAGAAATGTTCTAGGCACTGTCTGATGGTTAAATTGTACAGATACTCGGCTTGTCATGTTTCTACGTGTGTCTTTTAAAGGTAAGCTTGTTTTTTGTACCGCTCTGCTGTTCTCTCCCAGGTCACCCGGGAGCACTTGAGTACTCTGAGTCTTAGTGTATCAAAAATAATCAGGCTGAGATAAAAAGAGCTGGAACCAGACAACCAAGAAACATTCGGTCTGGGTGTTAGCCTTCAGGTTCAGTAATAGATGTTGCCGCCGAGGGTCTCTAAAATAAAAAGCAAAGGAAATCTCTGCTATTCAGCTGCCTGTGGTCTGGGCGGAGAACCTGAGGGCTGCTTCAGTTCCCCCAGTTCCCTTCAATTCTTGTTATTTTTGGTTTTATTTTTTATTAGTGGGGAATCATTGAGGGTACCCTGAGCCAAGTTGTGCTTTGGGTTTGCTGGGTGAAGTCCCTCTATTAATAGTGACCCACCCCCCAAGAGGTGTGTCACACACGGTGGCCCTGTATGCCCCTTCCTTCTCTCCCCTCCCCCCTTCCTCCTCCCCACCATGTACTACCACCAATTGTCTTCATACCATAATTGAGTACATTGGATTCTTGCTTCTCCATTCTTGTGATGCTTTACTAAGAAGAATGTATTTCAACTCCATCCAAATTAATACAAAAGATGTAAAGTCTCCATCTTTTTTAGTGGCTGAATAGTATTCTGTTGTATACATACACCACAGCTTGTTAATCCATGCCTGGGTTGGTGGGCATTGAGGTTGTTTCCACAATTTGGCAATTGTAGATTGAGCTGTGATGAACAGTCTAGTGTGGATGTCCTTACGAAAGAATGATTTTTTTTCTTCTGGGTAGATGCCCAGTATCTTCGATTCTTTTTAAATTCAACCTTGGATTTAAAAACAGGGACCATCACATCGCTCCTTCGTGTACTCCAGAAATCTCTGATGGGACATTTCTGTGTTGTTCCTTGAAGGGAAGATAAATGTGAAGTTCAATGAGAACACAGTGGATTATCATGTTTATCGAGTAAGACAAATGTTTTAGGATCTGAAATAAGTGTCAGATTTAATAGAAATTTTTGCTTTACTCTAGTAAATCAGGAGGAAACTCATCATCCAGTTTGGGTGACATAGTACCTAGTTCCAGAAAATCAACACCTCCATCATCTGGTAAGTAGGGGACACGTACTGATAGTACATATTCATTTCATGCTTTTGCCAGCCTTACCTACTTGGTGAACTTACAGACACTGAATTACTAGGTTAACCCTACAAATATTCGATGGGATCAGGAAGTAAAGATGGCCTTTATCGAGTTAAAAACAATATGGGGGAATTTTTTGGAAAAAAAAAAGAAAGTGTGTCAAAATGTTTGAGTTGCTGCTGATCAAAGGATGGACAGGTTTAACTTTTTATCTTATTCCCTCCTGGTGCCCGGCACCTTGTCACAGGCAGTGCCTGAGTGAAGCTCATCGACAACCGTAGTGCAACGTGAAGTGTAGTCGCAGGGTTTAATAAAAGAAAGAAGAAGAATTAAACATTTTAGAGAGGTGAGGAACAGAGAAGAAAGTGAAGATGGCGGGATTGCTATACCCAAAGGGCTTTGTGGGATACATAGGAAAGAATTTACAGAAGAAAGATGTAAACATTTGTGAGAAGACCATCTACTGTTTCCATTCCAGATCAGTGGGTTCATCTCATAGGTGTCAGAATAAATAAGGGCCACACAGGTAAACTTGAACTTCGGGTAAACAATGAATACTGTTTTTAGTAAAAGTATATATTACATGAGACATACGTATACTAAAAAAAAGATTGCTTATCTGAAGTCCAAATTTTACTGCATTTATATTTGATAAATCTGGCAACTCTGCTGTTCTTTATAGAATGTGGAGTTCTATAGAAAAAGGAAATTAATTGGTTGAATTGCAGGAAAGCCAGCGATCATCAACTTAGTTTGCTAAGAGCTGTAATGGGGAGTGAGGGTAAGATTATAAAGTTTGGCTGCCAGTGCACGTGAGGGAAATGATTCTGTGTATGATTTCTAGAAAGCCAGAAACGGGAAGAGATCAAAAAGAAGGAACTGTACATCTATGGAAAAATTAAGGGACTAGTTACATGGTGGCTGGTGTGTCCTAAGAACTGGATTTCTCTATTACTGATAATCACACCTTGTTTGAATGTTGACAGATTTTAGAGACCAGTCTAGGACTTCTTAGCAAAAATGATAGGACTTTGTAAGTGAGTAAAATCTGAGGACAATGAGAAATAAATCATTTTAGGATGCATAATGATTTCAAAAACTATATACTGATAATTTGCAGCAATTAAAAAAGTCGTGTGCTCAAAATGAAAATTGAAGCCCTTGTAGTTAGTAAGTGAGGTTTGGATCTTCCCTTGATCAGAAAGGAGCCTTGTCTTGTGCCTCCTCAAGTGTATGAAGTTGCAGGGATTACTATACAAACTCCTACTCTTACATATCTTAAAGACAATTTCAGTGACTCCTGAGGTCCATTATTAAGCTCTTAAAATGGAAAAATGCTACATGACATTGCGATACAGCAGTAATCCCACTTGCAGATGTCAGTTCCATTTCTGAGCATGAGAAAAATTCGTTTACCTCTGACCATATCGTGGCCTTCTAATCATTTTGTCAGTACAAGTGCCCTTGATTTATGATGGGGTTGCACACCAATAAGCCCGTGGTAAATTGTAAATATCATCTGTTGCATTTAATCCCTAGATAAACCCATCATAAAGTCCAAAAATTATAAAGTCAAGCTGCCATAGGTCCCGATCCTCCCCGTCTCATGTTGGGGTGACATCCTGATAAATCTATCATAAAGCTGAAAAATCTGAAGTCAAACCATTGTCAGTCAAAGATCATCTGTATAAGGAGGAGAGGAGGTGCCTAGAGTTTGAAGAATCATTTAATATATATGTAAAATAACATTTTACCTTGTAGTCCAATGTTTGTCTTGACTGTAAATCAAGTTCCGTGAAGGGTTTAATATTTTTTTTAAAGGAAAAGGTGATTTAAAACTTAACCAAAATTTTATACAGGTACAGGACTTTGAAATAATTTTTCTGAATACAATGAGTAGAAAAGGCTTGTGACTGAGTTGACTAGAGATACAACGGATGACAAAATGTGTAATAGGAATGTCAGGACTATTCTGAGATGAAATTCAAAGGAAAACTTCAGAAAATTCTAGAGAGAAGTGCCCCCCAATTCACCTTCAGCAGCAACAGTGCTACCTGTCAAGTGTAGATTGACCTGCAGTGGTAATGTTCATCTTTGTTTCCTGGGGGTCCTATCGATAATTTCCCTCTCTCAGGGCTAGATCAAAGAACATAAACAGCTGCCTAGCATATATATGCTTAAATGTTCTCAAGGACTTAGAAAAGGAGAAATTCCCATGTTATATATGGGTAATGGGGTCATCGTCAGTTGCAGAACACACAGTGTTGTGTGTCACCCCTGAACTGTGCTCAATTGGATCCAAGCTCCAAGATTAAACTAAAAATTTCAAAACATGTTCCCAAGGCTCTCTAGCAATGATATAGTAATACTAGTAATGATACAAGTATAGTAATGAAGAATGAAAGAAACTATTTTCAAATAGAGGACAGCAGTTCTTCCCAGGTAAATAAGTAGTGTCATTTAAGGTGTGGAAGGACGAGGATGAAATTTAAAAAGGGTAACACTGCAGTAAAAGGAGACCATAAAAAGTATAGAGAACTCTGAACAGAGTTGAAAATACTTCTTAACTGTCTTGGTAAGTTTCTTTACTTTGTTCTGAAAGTGACCAGATGTCGTAGAATTCTCTGCATTTCAAAATGCACGCAGCTGCTTTTAGACTTAAGATAACCAAATGTTGGAACTAATACATTGGGAGGTTCTTCCTTTGGGGTTTGGAGCCCTTTGTGTCCAGGCACAGGTAAATTTAGAACCTGACTCAGGCTATGGGTGTGGGTAGCCACGTGCCGTCCGGGCAATGTCATGGCTAAACATCGATGCCCACTACTCTTTCTCTAAAAAAAAACAATAAAACTTAAGGGCTCCTCTCCCTTAAAGTGGACTTTATAGGCCCATTAAAAGATGACAAAGATAAAAGCATATGGGAATTCACCACCGGAAGGGAAATGGACTTGATGTCGCTGAGGACATAAATGAGATACTGACCCAGACCTTTTCCTTCATATCCAGGAAGGTGCTAACAACACACTTCCCAGTTGGGATTCAATGACAATCCTTCCAGAAGCCTATTTTTTTCAGTCTCTTGGCTTATGTCCTTCAGTAAGCCTCACAGGTGAATTTGCCTGTATGAGTAAAGGATGAGCTACTTGGTGACATTAAAATCAGCACTGGTTCCAATCCCCAGGGACATTTCATAGTGTTTCTCTCCACACCTGCTGAACCTTTCAGCTCACCATACGCATAGATGGGGCACAGAGAGACATATTCTCTCGGTAAGCCTACCTAACCACCTGGAATCCAGGCAGTCCATTATTAGTTTCACTTAATAAAAAGTCATACTTCATCTACTATGCAAGCAATCACTGATGCTGATGATTTTGTGCATCAGTGCCAGACTCGCTACCTAATCAAATGAAAGGGAACAATTAAATAAGAGATGTTAGTTTTCGTAAGGCTGAATCATCTAATATCCGTAATAACCACAACACTGAAAAATAACGTGAGACCTGTCAGACGAGGTCCCAGCCTTTGAAAAGGTTAGAAGAGGCTGTTGAACGCACGAATCCAGCTTGCACGCCACAGGGAATGGTAGCTGTTATCACGGCACCAAGGGTCTGTTATTCCAATATGGTAAATTGTTCCTTAAATCTGAATGTACTGTGGTTTCTGTTAAGAGAGCTGACATATATAATATGATGACTTCCTGGGGTAAGTTTTCTTCTTGTCTTTTCTTTGAAGCTAATCTCAAACACAGAGTAATTTTCTAGTCAGCTTAACTCTGATATCCTGAATGCTGACATCAAGGGCATGACCCCGTGGGGGCCGGGGACTGGAAAAGTGCACCCAGACTGAGACTAAATCTAACCCAGAGGGATGGGGCGATGGAGAGACAGGATAGAGGTTGCCAAAGGCAGGAGAACAAGGTCTGGGGCCTGCATCTGCCAAGTCTTGTCCAAGAACAAGCCCCTTAAACTTTGTGAGTTTATCTTCTCATCTTAAAAATAACAGAGTTGACAGTGGCTCTTCAAAATGATTCCCGCTCTGATTCTAGAGTTGATAAAATTCCGTAGTAATTGAAATGAGATCACATGGGGTTTTTTTTTTTTTCTTTTAACATTTTTTTAAAGTGCGGTGTTTTGAGACTGAAAAATTCAAAAAGTGAAAGAGTGTTGAGCAACACGCCCAGACCCTTCCTGTTGTGGATGAGGAAACCAGGGACACATTCTGGAGGGTTTTGAGCCGTCGCACTCTTCCTTCTGTGTTAAATCCAGCCACAGCTCTACACAAGGCATCAGAAGTTTCCCAATATTTTATTAGCCTGATTTCATTCCGGTATCATGGGATCCGGTGGTTTTTGATTACTCCCGGATCAGGACTATCTGAGGACACACATATCATAAAATCATGTTGACGGTGTCCACCGGGAGCCCTCCCTGAGCCACTTGCCTTGTGTATGACACCTTTCTGTCACCTGGATTGAGGACTTTTTATTCTCTTTTTTCCTCAAATGCCTGTTGAAATCTTAGTGAACCGTTTGACACTGCCTTCATTGTTCACATAAGTGGGCAAAATGGGAAATCCGAGCCACATCGTGATAATATCTGTAATAACCACAATACTGAAAAATAAGGTGATACCTGTCAGATGAGGTCCCAGCTTTCGAAAAGGTTAGAAGACGCTGTTGAACGCATGGATTCATTTATTCCTTCTTTTTTCTTTTTTTCGTCTTTTTTGAGACAGTGGCTCAACATTTTTCTTTCTTTCTTTTTTTCTTTTTTGAGAAAGAGGCTCACTGTGTTGCCCCAGGCTAGAGTGCCTAGGTATCACACCTCACGGCAACCTCAAACTTCCTGTGCCCGAGTGATCCTCTGACCTCAGCCTCCCAAGTACCTGAGACTAAAGCCGGACATTGCAATGCCTGGCTAGTTTTTCTATTTTTAGTAGAGACGGGGTCTGGCTCTTGCTCAGGCTGGTCTCCAACTCTTAAGCTTAAGCAATCCACCCAGCGAGCCCTTGCAGTGCTGACAGGTGTGAGCCACTGCCCTGATAAAAAGTTTTTAGTCCCCTTGCTTATTACCTAAAAGCTGGTTTAAGAGATCATAGGAAGTCAGGCCAAAGATACTGTCCTATTTTATACAGTTGATATGGAAATCATCAACATTATAGTTGAAAGTACAAATTAAAAATGCTTCTCTAAAAATACTATTCAAGAGCTCTAGCATGAAACTGGTATGTTCAAGCGGGGATCTTTCCATTTTATTAGATTTGATAGCGTTGCATTCTTAACATGCTTTACCTTGAAATTGTACTTCCTTTGTTACTATGTGGACCTCTCAGGAGGGATTTTTTTTAAAACTACAGTCAGTCTGATTTGCTTTCATTTTAGTTTCTTTGTGACCTGTTTGCTTCTCCTCTCCACTTGACGATTTTTGAATTGTTTGTCTGTATATAGCTATAGACATAGACGCTACTGGCTTAGACGCAGAAGAAAATGATATCCCAGCAAACCACCGCTCCCCTAAACCCAGTGCAAACAGTGTAACGTCACCCCACTCCAAAGAGAAAAGAATGCCCTTCTTTAAGAAGGTAACATTAACTTCCAAGCTCCCGTTGTCCACCCGCTCAACTGCACTGCGTCACATCTCTAGTCCTGTTGACTGTCTGCGTCCTTTGACAAGCCAATAACATGCATGCTCTGTTATTCTTTGTCTCCCTTCCACGCTGCTGTAGCTAAGCAGAAGCAGAAATCGGTAAGTTCACATTGACATAGCCGTGTTTATCCTGCCACTGGCATCATTAGCATTAATTCCCACGGTTTTATTAATAAATACAACCATTTCTGTCCCAAGACTTATCCACAGTGAATGGAGGCCATGCATTTCAAACCAACTCAATTCAGGGAGTGATGTGTTCAAACGCCATTACAGCACTTATCCTTTTTGATGGAATAATGTCTACCAGCGAGGAAATTGGTTTCAACATCCAGGGACATCAAACACTGGCAGCCCCATCGATGCACCTCAATTGTGCATGCTTACTGTCTGTCTGTCTCTTTCTTTCTTTTTCCTTTTTTTTTTTTTGGCCAGAAATATAACTTCAAGCATTTTAAAGCAGTTATGAGATTTTGATTGATAATATCCAGATACATAGCTTGTACTAAAAAGCAAATGATTTGAGTTTTAATTTAGTCAGTATTTAAACTTCTAATCCACTAGGTGCCAAATCTGCAGATGAGCAAGACCAGTGGAGAACTGCAGGCTTGTTTTGGCGGTTTACTGTGAGTGTCGCCTCCTGTCATATGTGAATACTCTCCCGATGTTCTCGCCTTCTCCGTCAGTCAGATGTCAGCATCTCACCTGTCGGACGGTGGCTGGGGGCCGTGCATAGAGCCTTTGCTGTTGGCCACCCAAGATGCTACTCAGTGGTGCCACTTGTCCCTCACCTGGAAATTATAGGGGATACCTGAGCTATCTTTATTCCAGAAAAAGGCTATGTTCTTTCAGTCCATTTTGTGGCTTTAAAGCATTATTTTTTAAAGACCAATAACTATCCTCCCCTAAAAAATTTTTTTCCATTTTTCCCCATCCTTGTACACACCACTTTCTACAGCTCCTATGCTTTTTTTAAGAGTCATACCTCCTGATATCACCATGTCTGGCAAAACTAGCGGGATATTCTAATACACAGCTGTGAAGCCACGTCTCCTCTCTGCCCTAAACTCTCAACATGCTGATCTCTTTCCCTTAGCAAACAAGCATTTGGCTCTTGGGAGGAACTCTAAAGTCAGTAATGTGGTATCAGATAGCAAACTGGAAAGTTCTTTTAAAAAAAAAAAAAAACTATAATAAGAGAAGAACTCAACACTTCAGGCAAAATTCTAAACACTGGATTTCTGTGTTAATGCAAAAAGCTTCAGCTTGATGTCCCCCCAAACGGTGGGCCCATCTCTTGGCTCCGATATTCTTCTCGTTACAGCCAAAACTTGCAGCCACATGACTGATAGTGTCCACAGTTCAGAAGCTGAGAGTGTCAGCGCTGCTAAGCTGCTCTGGACTGTCCAGAGCAGGAACACAAACTAAAACCTCATTAGTTGAGACAGTTTTTGAAATCTGTTTACCTTTAAATTTCAAAAAAACTCTAAAACTGTTTAGCACGATTTTTTTTTTTTTTTTTTTACTAAATAATTCAAAGAAAATAGAGTTAACAGGGAAGGCTAGATCAAAGAGTGGCGTCACTCTCAACAAGGCACAAAACACCAATATTCCATCAAATAAGGTAATTTCTGTAGCTACCCTATTGACTGAGAAGCTGATTGATTTCCAGCATGGGTAACCCTTTGCTAGTTGTCAGTTACAATCGAAGGAACCAAAGACCTATCCCATACTGGGCCACTGAAGACTTACAGACCTGAGATGAAATTTCTTGATAGCTGTTACTAAAATGCATGCAATTTATCTTCCTAACTACAATGGTGGAAAAGGTGTTCATCTCCTGCATAGTTAGAAGGACTTGGCTTCTACACTCCTTCAGTGTGATCCCAGGTGGTATAAATGTAATAATTGAATAAATATGCTTCTGATGCCTTCGGCACTGGTAATTCATTTTTCTTATGTGATCGATTACGTGGTAGACTTCAATGTAGAGTTCAAAAACAAAAGAACAACTTGCAAGTCAATGAGAAGATTGTTTTCTATGTTCTAGGTTGCTTTTAGAGTGGTGCTTGTGTGGCATTTGTGCTGTCACTGTATTATGTTTGTCTTGTTATTTTTTTATTTTTCTCTTCAAAAATGTGTTCTTGCTTGATTGTATCTATTCAAATGAATTTTGAATGCTAGGTAAAATTTTAAGCAGTAAAATTTGACAGCACGGTCACAGGAACACTTCTTCCCCCACTGATTAGTCTGTGACTACTGGTAAAATCTCGGATGGAAGCTTTTGAATTTGAAATGCTTTCTGTTCCCCCCTGAGGCAACTTTAAATTAAAAATGAAGCCAGCAAGTTGGTAAGGGGCAATTTTAAGCAACAGGAAAATGTTCTGGAATCATAGGCTGATGCAAAAATCACATTCACATTTGCACATCAGTTTATCAAATTCTTAAAATAGTTTAAAGAACATATTTTGTCTTTGGGTGTATATGATTCTTAAAATACATGTTTTCAGGCACGCTTTAATGGGATTCATATCCCAATGATTTCCTTATCCCAGTGTCTGAGGCCACATCTGCCTCTCTTCTACATTAAAAAAAAAAATTTTTGGATCAAGTTAATATTTTCTGCTATCAAAAGAGCCAGTTTTCAATATAATCAAGCCAATTAGCTCTTATCTGCTTTGTTTGAAAAATTGTACTTTATCCATTTTATCTGAAGCAATTAAGCTGAAAACTGGCGACAGTTTTAGAAATTGCTAGAAAATTTAACTCCTCCCCCTACTCTTCCAAAACAGGAAAATTATTGCAGAAAGACATGAGACAAGGTATTCAACAGAAATGCTGCCTAAATTATTTTTAAGTAGAATGTTAGATATGCAAGATGATGGTGACCCTTTTGAGGCCACTAAAGCATCGTTGAGTATATTATTACACATTAATCACCTTTCCTCCAAGACACATATACATGTTAAGTTTTTAAGGACCAAAGCTTAGGGAAAAAAGCATCAGCCACTAAGGTGTCAGCAGCGATCACGATTACTGTTTAGTGGAACCAGCATGCAATGCCAATTTCAACTCTCACAATAAAACAGAATTTTTCAAGCCTGTGGTAGTGAGAGTTCTAATATTTTGAAATTAGGTTTTATGCAGGTAAGACAGACGGAGGTGAAAGCAATGCAGTACTTCTTTCCTCCATACTTAACCGCGTTAGGTCTGCATTCCAACTCTTCAGAAAACTCAAATGCATCTGAAAAGCCCTGTTAACTTGCCCTCAAGCCTAAACCACCTTTTCTGCCCGACCCCTCTTTCTGTTTGTTCTCCCAACTGGTTGTTGTTCAAAAGCAGTGCCTCCTGCTTTAGGAACGGAGAGGTCAGTAAGAAGAGCAAGAAAACCGTAGCTAATCCAGTAACTCAAAACTTGAGGAAAATAAACCCACCACTGATCTGTGACTGGGTTTAGTTAGAAAAGAGGCAAGTAAGAAAAAAAAAAAAGTTTAGATGCCTGGAAAGCCTGTGCCTCCTATCACAGAGTTCAGAAAGAGGACCTTACACGTGAAATACTGAAGCTCCCCCAGCTGGAGGTGTCTAAAAGCCTTTCCTCTCTCTGCAGACAGAGCACACCCCTCCGTATGACGTGGTCCCGTCTATGCGACCCGTGGTCCTGGTGGGCCCTTCTCTGAAGGGATACGAGGTGAGTAGCCACGCTCAACCTTGGCATGCTGAACTCCTTTGTAAATAACTCTGCACCCCATTCCCAACTCTTGAATGTAGAGCTTAAAGAGTATAGCAACAAAGCATGTTGTTTTTCAAGCCTAGTGTTTTGTTTTCCTGGCTGTTGCTTTGAAAATTTCTGGCTTAAGGTGACCAGATTTTAACATTGGTAAAGTGGGACACCATTGATGGGGGTGGGAGGGGTGGGAGTGGGGTTCTTAATCAAAAATTTGGTCTATATGAAGCAACAAAATTTTTCTTAGAACGCATAAATAGTATTGTAATATATATATTTTTAATTTCAACATAAGTACAATTTACAAATATAATGTTTTAAAAAAATTATGTATAGGGCGGCGCCTGTGGCTCAAAGGAGTAGGGCGCAGGTCCACCTGGGTGACCTTGCCCAGGAGGGGAGTAGAGAGTTTACATTAGCCTTTTCATTTCCAAATGAAGTTACATTAACCTCTTCATTCCCAAATGGAGTTAACCTTTCCAGCAGCCATATATTCCCTTCCCGTTGTTGTCACCCCCACCCTTCCCTAGCTTCTCTGCATTCTTTCCAAAAACCGAGATTTTTTAAAAACACTGCGGGACACAGGACAAATTGTTAAAAATCGGGACTGTCCTGCCAAAAGCGGGACGTCTGGTCACCTTATTCTAGCTACAATTTACTGGGTCCAGAAAATAGTAGCAAATGGAGAATGACTGAAACCACTCGCAGTGTCCTTTGTCATGAAAATGTGACCCTGAGTTCAGTTTCATTGTTATTGCATCAGGATTCAAAAACCAGAAGAATGCGGCAAGCTCACATGCTACCTTTTCCAAATGCAAAGCTCAGGTTTTCAGGCACTCTCCAGAGAAATTAAACTGCTTTATCCTAATGAGTAATATTTTTGTTTTGTTGTATCTTAATTTATTGCTTGCCCAATTGCAGGTCACAGATATGATGCAAAAAGCGTTGTTTGATTTCTTAAAACACAGATTTGAAGGGCGGTGAGTACTTGAGATTATTGGGTGTTGGGGATTTTATCTTAAAGATGACAAAATCCTGGTGGGACAGGAATGGGATCCTAAGAGAAAACTCCCCTCTGATGACTGTGTGATGGCAGGAAGTTTCCTTCAATTGAATCTAGTTCAATCGGATATTTATGTTTGTACATACTCAACTCCAGATGACCTAGTTCCTGTCCCTTCATCTGTAAGCTGAACTTGGACATGGCCCTGCTGGCTACTAGTCTCACCTCAATTCACTGTCAGCCAGCCCCTGACTGCTGCTTAGACGTGACACTAAGTATCTCTGTTCTGTTCCCTCTTTTACCTTTCTGAAGATTTCCCTGTCATCTGCCCCTCTTTAAACCTTCAACAACCCCTTCTTATCTCACTGTCCCTCATTGCTTTCCGATTTCATTGAGAAAATAGAGGCACATGGAAGAGAACATCCAGCAGTTTCCATCTGTCCTCATTCGCGTGTTTGCCGGCCACTGTGTGCCCAGCAGCGGCCATCCTGCCCACTCAGCTGTCCAGACATGACTGCACAGTCTTTCATTCTTTTCTCATCAGTATTTCTCGTTCCATTGGAAACCACATCAGCATGTAAAAACGTTCTCATTTCTCCTTACATTTGACCTCATATTCCCTCTAAATATCTCATTTTTCTTCTTTTCTTTAAGGAAAATTTCCTGAAAGAGCTGTGTGTACTTGCTTTCCTTCCTCTCTCTTGATCCTATCCCAGTTATGCTGTCACCCACACCACCCAATCAAAACTAGTCAGGCCCATCAGGGAGCCTCGGTTCACGCCTGTACTCTCAGCGCTTTGGGAGTCAAGGCAGAGGATCTACGCTCAGGAGTTCAAGACCAGCCTGAGCCAGAGCAAGACTCCGTCTCTACTAAAGATAGAAAAATTAGCCAGGCACTGTGGCAGCTACTCAGGAGGCAGAGGCAGGATGGCCTGGACCCAGGAGTTGAATTTGAGGTTGCAATGAGCTATGATGCCACTGTACTCTAACCTGGGCTACAGAATGAGACTGTCTCAAAAACTAGTCACTATCACCAATAACCCTCATATTGCTACATCCAGGGGTGAATGTGCAGCCCTTATATTACTCAACTGTGAGCAACAGTTGACACGGTGGCCTCTCTCAGCCTCTTCTAAATACTTTGATTACTTCCTGAATTTTGCTTCTATCACACCAGCTGTTCCTTTCTCCTTGGTTGGGTCTTTTCTCATCTACTAGACATCTTGGAGAACCCAGGGCTAAGCCTTTTGGGCTTTTAGTTCTTCTATCTGCCTTCCTTTCTTTTTTTTTTTTTTTGAGACAGAGTTTCACTCTGTTGTCCTTGGTGGAGTGCCATGGCATTACAGCTCACAGCAACCTCCAACTCCTGGGCTCAAGCGAGTCTCCTGCCTCTGCCTCCCAAGTAGCTGGGACCACAGGCACCCGCCACAACGCCCGGCCATTTCTTGGTTGCAGCCGTCATTGTTGTTTGGCGGGTCCGGGCTGGGGATTCGAACCCGCCACCTTAGGTGTACGTGGCTGGCGCCTTAGCCGGTTGAGCTATAGGTGCTGAGCCCTGCCTTCCTTTTTTTAGTAATTACCTTTAGTGTCTAATTTTTAAATACCATTCCTGTGCTGGTCTCTCCCCCCAGCTGCCTGTTCACCATCACCGGTAATGGACTTTCCAAACTTCCCCTCCCATAGTCTTTCCCTATCTCAGTTACTGGTTTCTTCATCTTTCAGTCCCAAGACCCTTGGCCCCAGATCATTGAATTATCCTTGGCTATTCTTTCTCTTACATCCCACATCCAAATGCTGGTGTCTGTGTCCTCAAAACATATTCGGAATCAAAGCTCTTCTCACGTACCCTTTGCTGTCATTTTGGTCTGAGACACCACTGTCATCTCTTCCTTGGATCATGACATCATCTAATCCCCATATCACTTCTAGACGTCATTCTCTTGCTCTTATCATCCCTCTCTTATGGTCTATTCTTGACTCAACTGCCTACACGACCTGTTACACTGTGAGCTGGGGCTCGTCACTCCTCTGTTCCGAGCCATCCAGTCACCTCTCTTTTCATCAGAGTAAAACACAAAGTCCTCATCATGCCCATACACTCTCTGTGGGCTGCCCTTCTACACCCCGTTTCTTGTCTGGCTCTCTCACTCTCATTTAACTTGCTCATCTGCTCCTCCCACTCACTCCCTTGTCCCATTTGTGTTCCACCCAGCCAGATACGTGCCCACTGCAGGGCCATTGCACGTTGCAGTTCCCTCTGCTCAGAACACCCCTACTCCCCGTATTCTCTTTGGTATATGTGTAGCTGAGACTATAAGGGCCCACCACAACGCCCATCTATTTTTTTGTCATAGCTGTCATTGGCCCAGGCTGGGTGCAAACCCACCAGCCCTGGTGTATGTGGCCGGCACCCTAACCACAGAGCAATGGGCGCTGAGCCAACCTTTCTGTATTTTTAACATGATAAACATGGTACCTTTCTCCACATCCTTCTCCTTTGTCCCCTTCCCCCCACCCGAACCCAAGTATGAGGGAGATTATCTGTCGGTTTCACTGTTCTTAATACAGCATTTTCTTTCTATACTATACCCGTTACTGCAACCGTTCCTAACTTAGGTGGACTTCTGGCAGGGAAGACAAAGCATAGAGAGGGAAACTTTCATAGCAGGAGATGACCACGGAAAGGTCTGGGAGGGAAAGAAGAGAAACCATGTTTCAAGGTCTTGAAAGACATCATAATCAAGGTCTACCTAACCAAATGCTCCAAATTAGTTTTTTGTTTTAATTTTGCATAACTTGACAAAATGTTTTTTAGTTTGTGCTAGGAAATACAGCCTTAAAGCTTGGTCCAAGGCTATCAGGCCCTGGCCAAGTATGAAAGGCATGCCTATAATCTGGCCCTTTTAGCTTTTATTTCTTTATCCTTGGCTCTGCCGTTTATCACAATTTGAAATTGTCTACATCAGCGTGCACACTCAAAAATTTCGGTTAAAATAGGTGTTACTTTTTTTATGACTGAGTTAACCCACTGCTCTTTTTACTAAACGCCAAAGATGAGGAAATGGGATGGAATTTCCTGATTTGCCACCTATTTCTGAGTAAGTAATGATTGGTTCAATAAACTAAATTTATTTTTAATTGTTTTATTTTTTTAAGATCGTCTCACCGTGTTGCCCTTGGTAGAGCACTGTGGCATCACAGCTCACAGCAACATCTAACTCTTAGGCTAAGTGATTCTCTTGCCTCAGCCTCCTAGTAGCTGGGACTAAGGGCTTCTGCCACAATGCCTGGCTATTTTTTTTGTTTTGTTTTGTTTTTGGTGTAGTTGTTTTTCAGCAGTCCTGGGCCAAGTTCAAACCAGCCAGCACCCTAGCCACTGAGCTATAGGGGCTGAGCCCTAAATTTATGTATTTTTTTTAATTTTAAACCCAAGAGGGGAAAATGCAAAAGGAGATGTTGATGATGAAAGGTTCTAGATAGGAATTCCTTTTCTGTTCTGAAACCCACGTAAGTCCATTTGTGGATCTCCAGAAGAGCTATCAGAATCACGATTCTGGTTGTTAAATAGCCTAAGCGTGTCAGGTGAAAGAATAGATGACAAGTCACCATCCTCTCTCTGTTGTGTGCGGTAGAGTAGCCTATTTAAAATTGGATTCCCCGAACCAACCGTGTCCTGTAGACAAAACCACATTCACACTCACCGTGCAGGTCGTGGCAGTAGCTTAACCAGGAAACTTACAGAAACGAAAGCTACCATCTGGGATAAGTTGGGTTTTCCCCCCCAGGGACTTTGAAAATGTCAGCTATCCACACTGGAGTGTTTGGAATATGCACTGAATTGCGATAGATAGGGGTGTGTACAGTATTGCCAGAATCTTCTGTGAGAGAATCTTACTGGAAATCAATAATCCTTGGCAACATTACATCACTTTTTTTTTTTTTCTGGTATGAGAAATTTACTTAGATGTGAGATGACTTCTAAAATTGGTAGTTTTCAACTCTGGCTGTGTATTAAAATTACCAGCCAGTGTACCACCCTCCACTAAGTGAAACCAAAGCTCTAGGGCAGGACATGGGCATTTGTAACTTATATAGTAATTTTGATACACTGCAGGGGTTCAGACTTATTACTCTGAACTGAATTGTCCCCAAGATGTTTGCCTTCAGGATTTTCAAAGTCTGCTGCTGCCGAGCAGAACTCCAAGTAATAATGATACCCAGAGTGTGACTTCAGAAGTTGAAGTAGGATAGTGGCCTGTCTCCTAACCACAGGAGCAGGTCAGTGGAATACCACGTTCGGGAAGAAAAGGCAAGCACCTAGGACAAGGAAGATGGGTGATGACAGAAGCTCCCACTCAGCACCTGAATGAGTTCCCTAGAGGCGGGACTACAAGGTGCTTCTGAGGTGTAGTCAGTCTTTTCGCCAAAGCTGCATCTGCGGGATGGTGCCATGGCAGGGCAGTTGCTGCCCAGCAAGTGTCCAGCGCTTTTGAGAGGCACAAACCCCAATCTCCAGGTGCACGAAGGCTCCTAATACATATGTGTTGAGTGAACAGCTCCCCCAGTGGCCAGGCTCAGCATCAAGGGGATCCTGTTACACGTCCCGAGTGAACAGCCCCCCAGTGGCCAGGCTCAGCATCAAGGGGATCCTGTTACACGTCCCGAGTGAACAGCTCCCCCAGTGGCCAGGCTCAGCATCAAGGGGATCCTGTTACACGTCCCCGAGTGAACAGCCCCCCCAGTGGTCAGGGCATCAAGGGAATCCGTTACATGTGTGACAGCTGGAGCTTCCCAGATGGCACCATCCCACCCTTTTACACCACCCTCGAATAAATGAAAGCATTTGGTAATCATCACAGAGCAGTGGAGGATCCCGCGTACAGCCTGGCTTCCTGGTGAATGCAATGCAATATAACAATGAAACCATTTTTTAAATTAATGGGTTTAATGTTTCTTTTTCTGATCGCTGCTTTTTAAATGCTAAATAAGATTTTCATCAAATACTTGACCTTTTTTTTTTTTTTTTTAAATAGCAGCCTCAGAATAAAAAGGAATAAACTGTTGAAGGCCGTACAGATGATATTTTGGAAAAGGCAAAACTATATTGGAAACAGTTCTGTATTTCCCAGTGGAGGGGTGGGAGGGAGGACTGACTACAAAGGCCCAGCCCACTGAACTGTAGGAGGTCATGGAAGGATTCCGTATCAACACAGAACTTTATAAATTTGTCCAAATGCTTGGACCTATACACCAAAAAGAATGAATTTTATTGTACAGAGATCCAAATCTTTCTGTAAAAACTAGTAGTCCCTTTTCATAGTTTATCCAATGTCCTGCTCTCCAGATTCAACTATGGCTTTTGGTATTTTCTCCTTGCCTCTAAATAAAGGGCTTAATTTGCTACTTGAGTTTTCAGTTAGGCTCTGTCTAAGGATTTCATACCAGGAAGAATATTGAGGACTTCTGCAAATCACACACCTGCACACACGTCTCCTCTCTTGATCTCCCAGTAGTTAAAACTGAGAAACTGGCTCAGCGCCTGTGGTGCAAGTGGCTAAGGCACCAGCCACATACACCCAAGGTGGAGGGTTCGAATCCAGCCCGGGCCCAGCAAACAACAATGACGGCTGCAACCAAAAAATGGCCAGGCACTGGGTGGGCCCCTATGGTCCCAGCTACTTGGGGGGCTGAGGCAGGAGACTTGCTTGAGCCTAGGAGTTGGAGGTTGCTGTGAGCTGTGATGTCATGGCACTCTACCCAGGGGGATAGCTTGAGGCTCCAGTCTCAACAAAGAAAAAAGAAAAAAAAAAACTGAGAAACTGTTGGATGCTTTTGAATATACTGTGAAAAGATTTAGACACCAGAGAGAGAATTGGGGGCTAGATTCATGGCAAATTAACAGAAAATTAAGCAAGTCTAAAAAGTAAAATTAATTCATTTCATAAAAACCACAGAGAAAGCACACAAGAAAAAGCACAGTATATATGACATGGTCCATTGGAATACTATTAACACGGTTATAATAAATGTTAAATATGGAGCCAGCCAACGTTACTACTTACCTTCTTGAATCCCTGAGTTGTTCTAGCCTGATTTAGACCATTCCTCTCTGTGCCTGGCATCATTCTGGGACAGGCCTCTTCATTATCCTTGGAGATTCTTTTTACCTTTCTTTTGGGTTGGAACTCTACTTTTCTAGATCCCTTAATTTCTGTCAAGCTTGTTAGTCAAAAAATTTCTCCAGTAAGTTCCTTAAAAGAGTACATTCAAATTTTTCAATACTCTGAATGCCTGACAATGTCTTCAGTGAATTGAATTGTCTACCAATGATTTGATAGTTTAAATAGTAATGGACCTCTAACTGGAATAATTTTCCCCTCTGAACTTTGGAGGCTTTTTGTTCCAGTATCTTCTGGCATCTGTTGTTTCTGTTGAGAAGCATTCCAATTCCTGACCCCTTGAAATGTGTTTTCTCCTCTGGAAACTTGTGAGTTTCTCTTTGTCCCCAGTGTTAGGAAATCTGTAAGAAAATGTCTTGGTGTGGATCGGTCGACCTCTGTGCTGGGCCCTTTCAAAAATCACAGCCTTCTTTCTGGTATTATTCCTCTGGTTTCTTCTCTTTTTCTCCATTCTCTTCTTCTAAATTCCTGTTCTCTAATTTTCTTACCATTCTTGTTTTGTCTTTTTTGTTTTTACTCTTTGAAAAGGTCCTTACCTTTATTTTTTAATCCTTCTTTTGAATGTTCATTTCTGTTGTCCCATTTTTAATTCTGAAAAGCTCTTACCCTAAGTTTTAAATTAGAAATGCATTTTAGTTTTGCAGATATAATGACTGCTTAGTTTTCACCTGTGAGCCAAATTCATAGTTGATTTTTCTGTTTGTTTTGGTCTCTCAGGTTAGAGGTTTTCCAAAGAGGCCTGACAGATGCTCCTGTGCTCAAATTTTAAAATGGAGCATAAAATAATTAACTGGAAGTTCTGAGCTCATAGGTGGAATTTGTCAACTTTGTGCTTTCTCTCTAGGACAACCTTGCTGAGCAACTGACATTAAGAACTCTCCAGTACTATTATCCTTGGGTCTTCACTCTCGGGCATTCAGACTCCCCAGACAATACTTTTCCATTCTGATCAACGAAGGATATAGAAAACAGGCCTGGCTACCAGTATTCTAAGATGGGGAAGAAGGCTGGGGCTCAACCTTCAGAATTCCTATTTTCCCATCTAGTATTTTCTGTCTCTGCTTTTGCCTAGGGTCTTCTGGTCAGAGACCTATTGCTCATTGTCTGTAGGTAATAAATCTGTGGTCTTAGACCAGGTAGGCAAAGGATTGTCCCCTGGCTACTTGATGTTGTGAAGAAGTAGAGGGCTTGGACTCTGAAACGGGAGTTTTGTAACCAAACTTCCTGTTTTGGCCCCACCTATACCAACTTTTTCAGCGATACAGTGAGCCTTCAATTTTATTTCACCACTTTTTCTGCTGTTCACTTGAATGTTCAGCTTTCTCTAGTATAAGTCACTTACTAGATCCAGCTTCCTAGTTCTGTTGCTCTCATTTCTACCCTGTGTAAAATGATCCCCCCAGCCCATTATTGTCTGTTGGCATTCCCTGTACATTCTCTTCACTATAATCATCATAATCTCTAATTTTATTTTCTTGTTGTTTACTTATCTCTGCACGTAAACTCCTAACTCTCTCAGGGAAGACCTTGTTGTCTTCCGTATTCTTTGTGCCTGTCACAGTACTGAACTAAGGTACAGCGGCTAAGAATGCAGGCTCAAAAGTCAGAGTTCAAATCCCAGCGCCACCATTTAGTAAATACACGGTCTTGGATAAATAATCTCATTGGCTTCTTAACCAGAACTGAGATAGTGAACCTCTCTTCTGGAGTTTTTGGGATGATTAAATGAGATAATTTAGGTAAAGTGTTTAGTAAGTACCTGGCACTTGATAAGCAACCAATAAATGCTAAGGTGCAGGATAAACAAAATGAATAAGTGCCCTAACAAATACAATGTAAAATATGGCCACTCTGTGTGTATATATATCTATATACATACACACTCCATACTTAGATTTATTTGGGGCATGCACCTCTCCCCCCCATCCCCGTTTGATTAGACTAATGACCTTAGGGTCTTCTGTTACTTCTTCTCCAACAGGATATCCATCACAAGGGTCACCGCTGATATCTCGCTTGCCAAACGCTCAGTATTAAACAATCCCAGTAAGCACGCCATCATAGAAAGATCCAACACAAGGTCAAGCTTAGGTAAGTCTGTGCGCTGATCTTCAGCTATTTTAACACTGCTCTCCTGAAAAGGACAGTGCGATGGAAGGAAATGATAATTCCATGTGTCACAGAGTTCAGAAAAAAACCAACTCGTGTTCCCTGGAGCTAGTGTACAGTTGTAATGATTTCATGGTGTGGAAGGATTTGTTATGATACTTTCAAGTTAAAAATCCCATATGCTGGCTCGGCGCCTATAGCTCAACTGGCTAAGGCTCCAGCCACGTACACCTAAGGTGGCGGGTTCGAATCCCCAGCCCGGACCCGCCAAACAACAATGACGGCTGCAACCAAAAAATAGCCGGGCGTTGTGGCGGGCGCCTATGGTCCCAGCTACTTGCGAGGCGGAGGCAGGAGACTCGCTTGAGCCCAGGAGTTGGAGGTTGCTGTGAGCTGTAATGCCACGGCACTCTACCCAGGGGGACAGCTTGAGGCTCTGTCTCAAAAAAAAAAAAAAAAAAAAAAAATCCCATATGCTGTCTGTCAACAGTAATGTTTTGGTTGTGGTTTGGTTTTAGTAATCTGAGCTTTGGTGTCTACAGATTCTTACCAACGGCTGGCTTCTTAGTAAGCAAGTATTACTTTCTTGAAGGCTGTTTCGTCCTTAAAAAAAAAAAAGATATAACTTACAGAATTACTGTAAGGATTAACCATGGTATGAACTCCATAAATGAAGTCTATTATTTCAAATAACCCTTAATACTTGAATTATATCAATAACGAAATTATATTCAAGACAGTATAATTTGTGTATGTTGGTTGATGCTGATAAAAGATGAGGTCAATTCCTGGCTATTTTCCAATAATATCAATATTTTGGTTTTATTTGTAAAAACCAGTATAGGGATTTTAGTTGATGTGTTTAGTTGGTGGACTAAACTGAGATCCTTTGGCTATTTCTTCTCTCTGCCACGTGCTTGGAGTTCTAGATTAATCACTATTACACATGTGACTTACTGGATTATTAGGTCTCTGTTTTTATAAAGTGTATTTTCTTCAGGCTGTGTAAGATCTTTGAGCTTAGTTAATTTTTTTCTATTTATAGGTTAAACATATAACTTTGGGGAGGCTTGTTTTTAATGTAGTTTTTAGTTCACCCTGAAGTATCATTACATAAGTAACAGAAAAAACTATTAGAAATAATAAACTTTATCAGTAACAGGTATATTTTATAGAACTGAAATTTTGTCCCTCATGAAACAACTCCTCAATGATGAAACTTCAGTAACAGCCTTAAAGATTTATTAAGGGGAAAAAATGTGATCATATGTTTTGTTGCCAGCAATTTCTTTTTAATGTCCTTATCATCTATGATACTTAAAACTCTTACCATACATTACTTGATGGTCTCAAGAATATTATATAATTGCTTACTTAATAGATTCAGTTAATTAACAGAGTCAAGTAATTTGTTTAGACTCATCAACTGAATCAGGGACATAAAAGATTTATTTAGATTACCGAGGCTGTACCTGCTGACTCTGCATTATTTTTAAGTGACTCTCCTGCTCCATATATTTTATTGACATCCACTAGACACTGAATATCGTGGAAATGCCTGGAAATAGAAAGATGAGTTAGATGAAGCCTCTGCCACCAAGGAGCTTGGTGTAGCAAGAGCCCACGGAACTGGAGGGTGATGAGCAAAGTTGTCCAGGCTGAAGTGATTGCCAAAGCGCTAACACTGTGGACACACGTTGGCTGTTGGGAAAGGCTTTTCCCAGGAGCCTATCTATCATGAGCTGACACTTGAAGCATGATCAGATTTAGTTAAGAAAAAAGGGAAAGAGGTAGAAAAGATGACAGCTATCTGAGAGTGGGAGCTACAAGAAGTTTCTGGAAAATACGTTTGCTTTGCTTTGGCTGAAACGGAGGGTTTAAAAAAGAGGGAGATAGACCACGACATCAGAGAGACAGGCTGGAGTCAGGCAGTAGCTCATGCCTGTAATCCTAACACTCTGAGAGGCTGAGGCGGGAGTATGGCTTGAGCTCAGGAGTTCTATTTTTTTGTTTGTTTGTTTAGCAGGCCCGGTCTGGGTTTGAACCTACCAGCCCCAGAGCATGTGGCCAGTACCCTAACCACTGAGCTATGGGCACCCAGCCTCACGCAGGAGTTCTAAACCAGCCTGAGCAAGAGCAAGACCCCATCTTTACTAAAAGTAGAAACATTAGCCAGGTGTGGTGGTGGGTGCCTGGAGTCTCCAACTGCTGGGAAAGCTGAGGCAGGAGGATTGCTTCAACCCAGAAGTTTGAGGTTGCAATGAGCTATGATGATGCCAGCTGCGGTGACAAAGTGAGACTTTGTCTCAGAAAAATAAAAAAAAAAGAAATTAAGGAGTTTGGAGTTTATTCTTGAGGCATTAGGGAAGCATGTACAGATCTGAACAGTCATTCATTCATATCACAAATATCTGAGGACCACATGTGCTATGTATCCTAAGTTCATAAATGCATATACTATTAAGATTATTTATAGTACTAAGGGCTACCTTTTTTTAAAAATTTCCTTCTATATTTACTTTATTCTTCTTGTTTTCCTTAGGTCTTTGTTAACTCTTAATTGTTGTTAAGCTATCAGATTACATAGTCTTTCTACTTCCCATCCCTAAAATGGTGAAAGTATTAGAATGTATCCTTACGTTGTAAGTTGGATAGAATGTGTTGACACATAGTAGTAGGGGTAAGTCAATAATGGTTGCTGTTATTAGCAGTTTTGTTTTTCTTTTGCCTTTCATGGGAACAAGAAGAAACATTGGCAGTGTCAATTCTGATTTTTCAAATACAGAGGACAGTTTATATAATTCTTCTATTTCTTATTCAAAGACTAAAGTACATAAGATATAGATCTAGATCTGAATCCAGACAACACTGGCTGCCTTCCATGAGTGCTGTTACATGGAGTAGACATTGCTGCTTTTCTTTTTCATCAAATCTGTGATTCTCAAACTCTAGCCTCCGTATCAGAATCGCCTGGGTCCTAGAAGGTATGTTAAAACACAGAGTGCTTGTCCCAAACCAGAGATTCCTACTTAGTAAGTGTGGGATGAGGTATGAGCTTCTGCATTTCTGACAAGTTCTTGGAGATCCTCCTTTTAAAAAAAATTGCTGATTTAATGAAGATGCTTCCTCAGTAACCCATTTCAGAAACTGTTTTTATTCTATTCTGAAAATACAGATTGTATCCTCAGTAACAGCGGGCTGTACTTAGATAAGGCACTGTAAGAAAATAAACCTCATTTAATCCTTAGGACAGTGGTTTGCAAACTTGAGCTTGCATCGGAACTGCATGGAAGGCATGCTGAAAGGCAGACTGGTGGGACTCACCCCAGAGTTTCTGAAGTCTGGGGAATGGCCTGAGGTCTGTGTTTCTATCACGTATTTAGGAGATACTAATGTTGCTGGTTCCAGGATCAAACTTTAAACACCAACATGCTGAACCATTTTTAATTTTGTAATGTCAATTTGAATCCTTCAAGTGGAATATTTTTTTCCTTTGTATATAGACTATTATTAATTTTACATTTAATTTCTGTTAAATCACCTTTATGGATTGTATTATTCAGAACCTTTGTAACCTTACCTTTTTGCTAACTTATTTCTCAGTTTGATTAACGCTATTACAACCATAATGAGAAATTCATTATGAAGTAGTAATTTTAGCTGACCTATTCCAATGCTGTTATTGATAGGAAGGCCCACAATTGTTATATTTTATATTTTTGTTTTATGTTTATCTTAAATTTGACTTCATATGCTATTATAAGCTTCCTTTATTTTTAAAAATAGCCATTTGCCTTATTTCTTGGTAATTTATATGTGTTTGTAGTTATTGCTTCTACTTTTATTTTTAAACTCTGTGTGATATTTTTTTTG
>NW_003852414.1:14922031-14923839 GCF_000181295.1 Otolemur garnettii | reverse complement strand
TTTTTTGGTTGCAGCCATCATTGTTGTTTGGCGGGTCTGGGCTGGGGATTCAAACCCGCCACCTTAGGTGTATGTGGCTGGCGCCTTAGCCGGTTGAGCTATAGGTGCCGAGCCAGCTGCCCAGGTTTCTTAGTAAATCATAAAGAGGTAGATCATGTATACATTAATGCATTTATGGGGTACAATGTGCTGATTTCTTATGCAATTTGGAATGTTTACATCGTACTGGTTAATATATCCCTCACCTCATTTACTTATTTATTGTGTTAATTGTTTGAAGATTATTCCTCATTAGCAGCATATGCATTTTTTAACTCTCTGACAACCCATATAAATATGGGGATTTAACCAGTGTTGTTAAATTAATTTTCTTAAATGATCTACTTATTATCTTGTTCTATATTTTGTTTTATTCAGCTTTCTTCTTTCCTCATGTCTTGTACTTTATTTTAGTTATTTATGGCTAGTAACTACAGCCTGTTTTACCTTTTATAGTAGATCTTGTAAGTTCTTAAAAATATAACTGAGAGAATTCCATTTCAGGGTAAGATGGAGTAAGTACTCTCCATCCTATCTCTCCCACTGACAATAGCTATAAAACCTGGACAGAGTGCAAAGAACAGTTCTTTGAAGATTGTGAAAAATAAATCACAGTAGACAGATGAGAGAAGATGACCAGAATTTGAACTGTGACTGAAATTATGACCTTAAACTTATTTTTTCCCCTCTGGGATCCTATGGCCTGGACTCTTGCAACCTGGAACCTGGAACTGGGTGTTGGCATATAGGCACCAAGAGTTTCAAGGCAAACACCTAGGAAAGAGGCCGCCTGGCAGAGACAGCAATGGCAACAGGGGTCCTCAAATGCCCAAAACTTTCAGGAAGAAGCTGGGTTCCCCAAAGAGTAAGATAAACTTCTGTTCTTCTTTTTCCCAATACTTGGCTCCAGAGCCTGGGCATAGATCCCACAAGTGCATGGCCCAGTGGGGTAAATAAAGCCCAGCTTTCTATCCAGAGGACGAAAAAGATAATGGAGAAAAGGGGGAGCTTAGGAAACAACCCCATGGAGTTATTTATAAACCCCTAAGCAAGCTCACCTTGAGCTGTGCAGATACCCATCTGGTCCTAAACAAAAGACCAATAACTCTCAAAAACCGCCTACCCTGGAAATAACTAAAAATATTAAGAAACAAATATATCATGCATGTATAAAATATATGCAGATATGAGTCTATTTTATCATTTACTTTGTGCTACCATAAAAACATACAAATCTATTATAAAAAGTTAAAACTTACCAAACTTATGTGCACGAACCCAAACTTCATGGCAGTATTTGCAGTGAATGAAAAGGAAATTTGTGAAGGTGTCACTGCAGCTACACCAGCAAGCATGAAAACCTTGTGCTTTTTTGTGAAATACCTTTTATCTGGTATTGAACATGCAGCTTTTATGTGGTTGTGGGATTGCTACAAGGAAAGGTCTATCTCTAGACTCTAATATGATTTGAGAAAAAGGTGGAATCATTATGAGATAATTTAAAGCAAAAGGCAGGTGAAGGTTCTGAAGCTGGAAGATTTAGTGCCAGTACAGGATGGTTTGATAATTTCAGAAAGAGGTTTGGCTTAAAAAACATCAAGATAATGGGAGAGCTGGCTTCTGCCAACCAAGAAACAGCAGATTAGTTCCCGGATACCATTAAGAACAGTCACTGAGGCTCGGCACCTATAGCTCAACCGGCTAAGGCGCCAGCCACGTACACCTAAGGTGGCGGGTTCGAATCCCCAGCCCGGACCCGCCAAACAACA
>NW_003852414.1:14911980-14921110 GCF_000181295.1 Otolemur garnettii | reverse complement strand
ACCCGCCACCTTAGGTGTATGTGGCTGGCGCCTTAGCCACTTGAGCCACAGGCGCCGAGCCAACTTCTCTGTCTCTTTAAAAAAAAAAAAAAAAAGTCCTAGACAGTGAGCACCGTCTCTCTGGATTGCTCCCATCAATGCCATCAATGTTTTGTCCCTGAAATCAAAGGTACTTTGGCTTATGTAAAGGACTGCCTTTTAAAGTTCTTTTCTGGGTATCCAATTATCCAATTGCCCCCCCCCCCCCACAGATACCCAGAACCCCAGGAGCTCAACACCAACATTACTGAAGGGGTCTAAATGCCCACGAAGACATTTCTATTGAAGACTCTAGATCACAGGGTCATAAGGACCTTTAAGGCTCACTACACATGATATTCTCTGGAAAAAAAGTGTCAATGCTACAGAAGAGAACACTGATCAAACAACAGAGTCTGGAAGGCCTCACTGAAGATGCCACCATCATTACAGAAAAAGCCACTAGGCCTGAAACAACAAACTCCTGCTGGAGAACTGTGTCCGGATGTTTGTGCATAATTTTGTAGGATTTACAGAGCCAATCGAGGAGATCGTGAAAGAGACTGTGTGTGTGGCAAAACGTGGCCAGGGGTGAAGGGTTTCAAGATACGGATGTTGGAAAAATTCAAAAGTTAACAGACACCATGTCAGAGAAAAGTAACAGATGACCTGATGGAGGTGAGCGCTTCCAAACCAGTGTGGAAGATACAGAATCAGCATTGGCAGAAAAGAGAGTGATGTCGGACAATGTGGCAGAGGGACATGGACCCTCTATCATGCAGGCATCAGAGATGAAGCAAACGGTGGACAAAGGACAAGTACCCTATGGAACATATTCAAATAAATCAGAACTAAGAAGTCAGAAATGATGATCTATTTCTATAAATACCAAATGTGTCTGCCTCTCCTGCCTCCCCCTGCCATCTCTGAGACAGCAAGACCAAACCCTCCTTCCTTCCTCAGCCTACTCAACGTGACGACGAGGAGGAGGAGGAGCTTTATGAAGATCCACTTCCACCAAATGAATAGTAAACATCTTTTCTTTCCTTTATCTTTTAAAAATTTTTTATAGCTTACGATATGGTAAGAATGCCATATATAATATGCTTGGCACACAATATATGTGTTAATTGACTGTTTATATTATCTGGAAAGCTTTCGGTCAACAGTAGGCTATTAATACTAAACTTTGGGGGAGTCAAAAATGATACGTAGATTTTCAACTGTGCAAGCAATTGGAGTTCCTTACCCCAACATAGTTTGAGGGTCAATTGTACATCATATGATAGGACCCACTCATTTGATGACATTTAACAAAACTGCCTCTAGAAAGGCAATAGTTACATCCCAAGGCAGCGGAAGAGCTGGGAATTCAACTTAGGAATTTGAGGACACAGTTCAGCTCATGATAGTCTTTCATTTAGTTCTGTCTACTGAGGAGCTTTTGCATCTTTTTTCCTCCTCTTTGATTATACTTCTGTTCTGGGTCATAGCACCTATGACTCTCCTTTCCCTAACTTAAAGGACTCGTTTTGCATTCATCTGTATGAGTGCCTTACTGTCCATAAGCTCTGTGTGTTCAGGAACTGGATCCTTTTCTGTCATTGCTTCATCCGTACATACCACGGTGATGGACATATACTAGACATTCAGTAAAAACTTTATTGGATGAATGGGTGGTCATGCCCTGTGACTGTTTTCTACCCTCCTCTCCCACCCTGAGGTTTGTGACCTGTGTTTACACAATATTGGAAAATGACTTGGTACTCACTATTTGTTATAGATCACAAGTTTGTGCTTCCTCTGGGGCAAACAAGTTCTTTTCTCTTATAGTCTTTATTATTATTTTTTTGATTAACATGAGGGTACACAGAATTAATTCCAAGTTGTATTTGAGTCCTTCACCCAGGGGGTGTGCCATATATTCCTACACTGTATCTATTAGGTGGGGGGCTTACTAAAGAGGGCTCTGCCTTCTCCCTTCTTGAATTTGTCTTCCCATATGGGCCTGTTTTGTCCATCTGCTAGTTTCAAATTAGTATTGAGTACATGGAATGCTCATTTTACATTCTTGAGATACTTTACTAAGGAGAATGTTCTCCATTTCCATTCAGGTAAATACAAAAGACGTCAAGTCTCCGTGTTTTTATGGCTGAACATATTCCACTATGGGTTGACGGGCACTTGGGTGGTTTCCACCTTTGCAATTGTGAATTGAGCTGCTATAAACATTCTGGTGCAAATGTCCTTACGGTAAAAATGATTTTTTTTTCCTTCTTGGTAAACAACTAGTAATGGCATTGTATGATCAAACGGAAGGTCTGCTTTTCTCTCTCGCGATTCTCTATGCTTCTTTTCAAAAAGGCTGTATTACTTTGCAGTCTCACCAACAGTGTACAGGGATTCCCTTCTTTTTCTATACCCTCACCAACATCTGCAGCTTTGGGACTTTGTGATGTGGGCTATTCTCACTAGTGTTAGCTGATATTTCAAGGTGCTTTTGATTTGCATTTCTCTGATGCTTAGAGATGATCATTCTTCCTGTGTTTTCCAGCCATTCTTCTGTTGTCTTGGGAGGAGATTCTGTTCATTTCTCTTGCCCAGTGATTAACTGGATTGTATGCTCTCTTCTTTTTGATTTGCTTGAATCTCTATAGATTCTAGTTACTGGCCCCTGGTCAGATTTGTAACATGAGAATATCTTCTCCCAAGTAGGGTTGCTTATTTGCTTTGTTTATTGTGTCTTTACCTGTGTGGAAGCTTTTTAACCTGGATCAGGTCCCATTTGTTTGTTTTGGATGCTGCTGCTTTTGTATACTTCTAAGTTGTAGTTTTGCTGACATTTACAGGAGGAGGGAGAATTACTGTTACTACTGTAACTGTTAGGTGGGAGGTTTATCTGATGCTAGAAAAAGATAAAATGTCTATTACAATATCAATACTAGAATCTTACATTGAAGTCAGTTTTCTTACCGATTAAACCGGTTTCTCTGTAACATATTTTTCTAAGTCTGTGCGATATATACAGCTTCTCTATAATGTTTAATATTTTTAATCATTAATGTTTCAAAGATCTAACTAAAGTTGAACCAATGCTTATGGTTCCAGTATGAGAACCTGGAAATCATGTATCAGAAGAAGAGTAAACAATTGGACTGAGTTTTGAGACAGAGACAACTACTAGGAATATATTCTTTTAAACATTTATTACCCTGAATTGCAGTTAATGCTATGATGGGTGTAAGGCTCAACATGGGGAATTTAAAACACTGGTATGTATGTATATATTATTTTTAGTAGAGACAGGGTCTTGCTCTTGCTTAGGCTGGTCAGAACTCCTGAGCCTCCCACTTATATATATAATTATACATATATTAATTGGTGGTCCCCAAATCAATAACACCAGTAAGACGGGGGCATTAGTTAAAAATTCGCAGGCCCCATCTACTGATTGAGAAACTCTGGGAGAGCCCTCTACCAGCTCTACTTTAGGCCCACAGGTGACTCTATTGTACCCAAAGTTTAAGAACAACCTAGTTCAAGCCCATCTCTATACAGTGAAGAACTGGAGAACCACAGGATGTGAAAGGCTGTGGAGTGAGGTACCTGGGCAAGTATAAAGCCGATGCTAGAAACCAGAGTTATGAATATTATCTGTCCAAGATTGCTTTCCACTGGGTGGAGCCATGTTTCAGTGATTTCAACTGTATTACTTGAACAGTGCCGTCTCTCTTCTAGGAAGAAAGAGAGTCAATACTTTATGGAGAATAAAGAGCTAATGATAGAAGGGTTTCCAATGGCATTAAGAATTACTGCGAGGTTTATGGACCAGTTATGTCTTAAATCTCATTTCTTCCCTCCTTTTGACCAATCCATTCCCAGGGTAGCTGTGTATGTCTTGAGAAATCAAGCACAAGTTTATTATGTTGCTCTGATGGCCCATCTACCACAGTGGGAGATTTTGATTTCATGTAAATAGATTTGGCTGTCAAATTAACCCTTTCAGCACACTTTCTGGGTGCTAATTATGTACCAGGCATTGTGCTGAGGGGCAGAACAGCAATAATTTCATAATGTTCTGAGTTTTTAGTCCATTTCCTGCTTTTTAGAAAAAATTTTAATCAGCTTGGCACCTATAGCTTAGTGGCTAGGGCACCAGCCACATACACTGGAGCTGGCACGTTTGAACCCAGCCCGGGCCTGCCAAACAACAATGACAAATACAACTAAAAAATAGCTGGGCATTGTAGCAGGTGCCTGTGGCAAGAGAATCACTTAAGCCCAAGAGTTTGAGGTTGCTGTGAGCTGCGATGCCACAGCACTCTACTGAGGGCAGCAAAATGAGTCTCTGTCTCAAAAAAAAAAAAAAAGAAAAAAGAAAAACTTTTAATCATGCCATTGAAATAGAGTGAGATTATGTGTTAACAGAGGTAGGTACAAAGTTATACTTGAGGTTTATTACATATAGATGCTCTTTGACTGACAGTGGGATTACGTCCTGATAAACACAATGCTAAGTTGAAAATATGAGTCAAAATGCATTTAACACACTTAACCTACTGACATCATAGCTTAGCCTGCCTTGAACATTTACCGTAGCCTGCAGTCACGCAAAGTCACCTAACACAAAGTCGATCTTAAAATAAAGTGCAGATTATCTCACGTCATTTACTGAATACTGCACTGAAAGTGAAAAACAGAATGGTTGTATATGGGTACTTCATGCACGGTATTGGTTTTGCATCACTGTAAACGGCAAAAGATTCATGCAGTCTGAAGAGAAAGCAGGGTATTTTTACACTCCGGTAAAATTAAAATGCCATAAACCGTTTTAAGTCAAGGGCCACCTGTACGCAGCATGGGTTCCTCCTTTCCATCTTACAGATAAAAATTCTTAGGTTCACCATGTTATCTGTGGATCAAATACTGCTCTGAAGTGACGAGGCCTCCTTTCTGCCCAAGCCACTTTGCCACTTGTAGTGGGAAGCAAAGGTAGAATTTACAGGGCGGAGAAAGGTGGTTAAAGAAGGCTTCAGAGGTTTTCTTTAGGCAAGGCAGGCGCTGGTCAAAATTAGGAGTTTTGTGCTCAGCGATATGAAAACAGCATTGAAATCACCATTACATGACTGATACTACAGCTGCCTCTGGGTTTTGCTAATTTCTTTCTACCCACTCAGCTGTCCCCCAACACTAGCCACAATGAAAGTAACGACCGTCTCTGTTGTCACAGTATTGTTTGATTACAGAAACCTCCTTCAGAATAAGTTAACTTCCCCCTTCCTTCTTATCTTGGAGAAAACATTATGATTCCCACTGGATATTGTCATAGACATTAGAGATACTAAGCATAGGAAAATGTAATTTTGTCTGTTTTGATACCGTGAGTATAAAAAACCCATGATGTGGGGAGATAAATAGGGTTTGCCCCGTCTTCAAGATGCTGACCTGCCTTCTTTGACCAGTTAGGGCAATTCTAAAGGACCAAATGGACTTTCAGACTTTTTTTGTTTCCAGTTTCAGATATGAACATCAGGGAAGTCTTTGACATTTCACTTTTGAAGTATATTCTGAGCATTTGTAGTCTGTCAAAGGAAAATCCTTGGTGAGGATACATTTCTTTTTGAAGGCATCAGTTGTACTTGGAAGTTAAAAGTATTTTCATCGGAATGTGGCATCTCTCCTGAAGGCTGTATTTACTAATGTCACACTGGGATACTGGAAGGCCACTTTAAAATCTTTTAAATTATCTCAGTTTTCCCCCTAATTAAAAAAAAGCTTAAAGTATTTGTATAAGACTTTCTAGAAAGATAGGGACATGTATATACATGTGTGCATACATATACACATATATGTATTCCTATGTATTAATATAATTTCTATATAATAGGAATAATTTTTAGATATTAATAGAAGTTCCAGATATATAAGAAAATTATGGATTATTTTCTTTTCTGTTTATGCGTTATTCTGATTTTATTCAATGAATGCCTGTTAAATTTATAATAAAAAACATAAATAGTGCTCAAACCTTTAAAAGTACATTTAAGGTATGGGATTTAGCGGGTGCATGAATACTTACTAACAGAGCACGTAGATGAAAATGTTGGTGATCATTTTCTTAATGCTTATGATAAATATTAACTTAGGTTGGAATTTGAGTGTTAGAGTTTGGTGGCCGTGTAGACATTTATAGGGCACAAAGAAGCAGCAAGGTGATGAGTATAATAAAGTTGAAAATCAACAGTTAGCCAGGCGTGGTGGCAGGCGTTTGTAGTCCCAGCTGTTCAGGAGGCTGAGGCAGGAAGATTGCTGGAGCCCAAGACGTGGAGGCTGCAGTGACCTCTGAGGACACCACTGCACTACAGGCCAGGTGACAGAGTAAGACCCTGTCTCAACAACAACAACAAAAATCAACAGAGAAGAGTTAGAATAAATGCTAATAGTGGTAATATTTTGGAACACTAATGAGAAGAAATACTAGAGTGCCATTTTCATCTTTAAAACTTTTAGAAAAGAAAATTCAAATATATGTGAAGGTAAACAGAATATTATAAGGATCCCAGGGTACTCAGAACCCGATTTCAACGATCAGCTAGCTACTCATGCCAATCTTGTTTCATTCGTCATCTTCCTCTTCCTTCTCTGCCAACCATCCCTGGGTTATTTCCAAGCGGATGCCAGCCCTCCTAAGGGCATTAAGCTCATTCACTTAGTGCTTTGCATTACTTAGTGCTTTGTAATAAATGAGGACGCTTACTCATGTACGCACTGCAAGTTACTGTTCGCCCTACCTAGCATCCAAACAAGGTCTGTACATTATGGATACAGGATCTCTTAAGTCTCTCTTATTTTATAGTTTTTTGTTAATTTTTAATTTTTTTTTTTGAGATGGAGCCTCAAGCTATCCCCCTGGGTACAGTGCCATGGCATCACGCTCACAGCAACCTCCAACTCCTGGGCTCAAGCGAGTCTCCTGCCTCAGCCTCCCAAGTAGCTGGGACTACAGGCACCTGCCACAACGCCCGGCTATTTTTTGGTTGCAGCCGTCATTGTTGTTTGGCGGATCTGGGCTGGGGATTCGAACCTGCCACCTTAGGTGTACGTGGCTGGCGCCTTAGCCGGTTGAGCTATAGGTGCTGAGCCGTCTTTGCTACTCTGAATAGTGCTGCAGTAAACATACGTGTATTTTTCTGATAGAATGACTTATTTTCCTTTGGGCAGATACCAATAATGGAATTGCTGGATCAGTCTACTTTCAGTCTTTGAGGAATCTCAATACTGTTTTCCATAGAGGTTTTATTTATTTACATTCCCACCAACAGTGCCTGACCATTCTCTTTCCTCCACATCTGTGCCAATATCTTTTGTTTTTTTTCAGTTTTGACCGGGGCCAGGTTTGAACCCGCCCCATGCCCTACTCCTTGAGCTATAGACGCCACCCACTATCTATTGTTTTTTGACTTTTTAATAGTGGCTATTCTAACTGGAGTAAGAGAGTATCTCACTGAAGTTTTAATTTGCATTTCTGTTTAATGATGCTAACTTTTTTTCACATTGGCCATTTGTATGTCATCTTTTAAAAAATGGTCATGTCCTTTGCTCACTTTTTAATGTTTTTCTTTTTCTTGAGTTCCTTGTAGATTCTTGGTATTAGTACTTAGTCAGATGCATAGTTTGTGAATATTTTCTCCTATTCTATAGGTTGTCCATTTACTCTGTTGTTAATCTATAGGTTTGTGTCCTTTCTACTTCGTGATTTTTTTTTTGCTTGAGAAAAACTGGATTACTTCTCCTGTAGTTTCACATTTTGAATTTTATTAATAGCATTACATTCATTGGTGTAGCAGTTTGTGATTCTCTGGCTAGTATTTCTTATAAACTGGTAAATCCAGAAGCTTTATTAAAGTTTGATAATATTTTTGTTCTTGTAGCAAGTCTATCACAGGTGTATGTGACCAAATAAATCTAGTATCTAAAGTAGTTGGGGGGTCCTGTAAAGACATCTAGGTAAACAAAAGTAATTGGGAGGCAGAGATATTAGTGAATTGAATTTTCTAGAATAATATACCAGTTAAAATTATTGCCAGGAGTCTTTTAGCATGAATCCAGATACTTAAGAAGAACTGAAAGGAGTTCATAGGTCCAAGTTAGCTGGCCTGAAAGAGTCATGGAAATGACCCCCAGGACTGCAGTGGGAACTGTGAGTTACATACAATGCATTGTAGACCTTCGCCTGCTCTGGTAGCTTCTGGCTATTTAAATTATTAACATTGAATTTAAAGTTAAGTTGTTCATTCAAACTAGTTGTATCTCAAGTGCTTGGGAGCAGCACATGGTTAGCAGCTAGCACACTGGGCTGCGTAGATAGAATTTTCTGCAATGATGGAAATATTCTCTATTTAGTCAGGTTTGGGGTTCTTTGGAGCGAGCATGGGGCAGCAGATAAACTCAATGTCATTTTCTTGGCATTCAAGTAGATTTTAAAATATGTGGTGGTAAGCTCTCAGTAAATGCTATAGTTTGGATTTCTGTAGTGCTGTCCTTAGACAACTGCCCTTTTAAGACATGCTGCTGCAGCCTCATTTCTTTGTTGGTGGAAAGTATGAGTACTGTGCCTATGAAGATGTTTGTTAGAGACACCCTTCACGTCTCTGGTTATGATGTTGCTCAGCCTGCTAATAAACAGCATACTGATAAGTGACACATAAATAAAAGGAAAGCTGTGAGAGTTGCTGGGGTAATATGATCAGAAACACATGAATGGTATCTCTTAAGTTTCTTAGTAACAGTTTTATGAAATGATTCCACAGAGTGAAGGTTTTATAACACCAAAAAATGAGTTAGAGCAAGAACAAAAAAAATTTAACTGTAACAGACATACAGTATTATTCAAAAGTAAACTTTAAAGCTAGTTGAGCAGGCCATTCCTTAAATTCTAAGTGGTATGGAGAAACAAAACTTTCCAAAAGGATATCTTGTTATCAATTGTATTGCATATAAATATTAACTTAATGGGCTCGGCGCCTATAGCTCAACCGGCTAAGGCGCCAGCCACGTACACCTAAGGTGGCGGGTTCGAATCCCCAGCCCGGACCCACCAAACAACAATGAC